>NC_137461.1:250465098-251065098 GCF_964235325.1 Thermobia domestica
CTTATAAGTTGCATAACTCTAAGGATATAATTACAAAAACTCAAATAAATCTCTTATTTATACATGTATCTTTAAAATTCGAATGACATTCAAAAGTACTGCTTCTCCTTATGCATTGTGTATATCCAAAGGTCTTAGTTTTATGGCTTTATCACCATAAAACACTTAGAACATACTTAAAATTACAAGTTCGGATATTGATAATGGAATCTTCTGTTAACCTCGTTCTCAATAGGAAACAATGACTTCTTAAACTCTGTCCACTGATCGTAATTCAAACTGAATAGACAGCCGTTAATGTCAAAAACCACTTGAACTTCGGTTTGCACATTTTTCACAATTACATTAAAGTTATTAGTAAGAATGAACTTTTTTTGAGGATCCATTTCTAAACACTCCATTTTTTGGTTCTGACAACATATTTTTGTTCATTTTCATTCATTTTTGGATTTACATACAGAACTCAACAGTTGGATAGTTTTCTTTTAGACCAGTGTATTTGATTTTTATTCCATCTTTAACGATCTCATCAATCATTTTATCTGTTAAGTGTTTTGTAAATCTAGGTGGAAGAAATATCTTAAACTCTTCACATTCAACTAAAATGCTCTTCCCAAACTTAGTTTTAATCTTTTCTATTTTCACAATCTTATATTCTGTATTTAATTCTAATTCTCTTAATCCAATAACTTGTTTTTGCTCAAGACTTCCAAGCTTGTTTAAAAGTTCAATGTGACTCGCCATCGTATTTATTATATAGAAAATCAAAAATATTTAATCATTTTCGTCAATTTCGTTTGATGGAAAAACTTCCATAAAACAATCGTTAATGAAAACAGTTTGAGGGTATCTTTTCGATACCCTTATGCCCGTTGATATTTTGCTAAGTAACTAAAACTCTTCTACTACTTTCTCATTCTTAGGATCATATGTAAAGTTCTTTCGCCCAATTAAAATCGCATAACAAATAGTATTAGCAGCTACAACTTCAGCAAAGTCTACAACAATTTTTATGTTTGTTCTCTCGTTTACTGATACATTCTTCCTCTTACTACAATTAATCACATACATTGGCCTGTTATCTATAAACTCTTTAGGGCCATAGTACATTTCGGTGTTGCCACATGTTATTCTCTTAAACGCAGTATAATCTTCGTACATCTTGAAATAATCCTTGTTAGCAATATCTAAGTTTCTTGATTCTTTTGGAAATACCTCATTCCTTCCATTCTTAAGATAGATATTCTTTACCTTACAATGATCAAACTTACTTGCATCTGCTGTTTGTTTACCACTTCTATCAGTTTGGAACATTACAACTACGAAATCAGGCATATCAAATTGTCTAGAATTAAATTGAGTAGTAACATCAAACTCCAAGAAAGAACCTACAACAGTCTTCTGAACACATTGATAAGTATGGAATGAAAACATGATTTTGGGTTCTTTAAGAATATTCAATTTTAACTTGTTTTCGTAATTAGACTCATATTCAACAATAGGCATTCTTATCTCCATACTTTTTATTGTTATTTTTCCATCGTGAGGAGCTGCTCCCGATCCAGTCCATTTGTACAAGACATCGTTATTGTTGTTAGCTTTTGTAAATGTTATTCTCAATCCGCCTTTCCACATAACCTCTTTATAATCACTTAAGAAGCCTGGAATTAATCTCAATGGATACAAAACACTAAAGTTCTTTCTTAGACCAAGTTTATCATCTGTTTCAAATCCTGCTTGTTTTAAATATTCAACTTCTGGCTTGGAAATCTTTAATGTTCCGACAGCTGTAGATGTAATTCCAGGTAGCTCGATTTTATCTATAACAACCCCATGCTTTCTAACCTCAATTTGAGAAAAGAAGAATGGGAAGAAGTTATCTACAAGTTTTATAGTATCGTTTGCACCAAATGTTCCTCCAGCTGATGCACCAACAACTTCAAAAGTCATATGACAATCTGCTTTGTGTGGGTGTATAAAACCATCCCCCACGTTGAAATCGAACTCAATATCTTTGTTAGCTTCATTCAAATTATTAAATGTTCTTGTGTTAGCTTTAAAACTCTGTAACTCATAACTCTCAATATCCATTTATTATAAAGAAAATCTTGAAACAGCGCTTTATGGTAAACACCATCAAGCTATATAAATATTAGCATTGTCGTAAAGTCGACCGTGGAAAAATTTTCTGAAACTTATAACCCCCATCCCAACTTAACCTTAGCATTCATAGCAGTACCAACCCCAAAAGCAGCTAATCGTTCACCAATTGGCGCATCACTACTAAATGCTCTTTTCCATGCTTTAGTTTCCAGTTCCTTATCTGCAATATGTCTCGACTCTGTATCTTTATTGTCTCTGTAGTATATATCGTGTTCTTTACAGGCCTCATCTAATGGGTTAATACCTTCATCACCTCTTTCTAACCTTTCTTGAAGCTTCGTAAAAGGCCCACAAAATCTGAAGCCAGGTATATGTAACTCTGGTATCCCCTTCATGTTTAAGATCTTATTCATTAGTCCTTTTCCAAGCTTCTCATCATTCCAGAATCGTGGCGGTAATGTATTTAAGATCTTAATCAAATAACCTATACCTTTTGGATCATTAGGAATAAACTGTGAAAGCTTATTATTAATCATACTCACTATACCTACTTTCTCATTGTAAAAGTTATGATTTCCAGCCCTTTCTTCTCCATTTATAACTATTAACCGATCAATTAACTTTCTCACATCATCCATCCATACATATTCTTTAGGTATCTCTGTATATTGTTTAATTCCTTCACCACTCCTTTTAGGCGTCGTGTTCTTTTTAGGAGTTGGGGGTAAAGTTGGTTTAATATAATTATCCCAAATAGGCTTGATAATATTAATGTACTTTGAACCTCTACTAGATGCTACCTTTTTATCTCGATTATATTTTTGGAAGGCGGCATCTGAGTCTATTATTATTTCCTTGTACTGTTCAAAATCATCATCATCATAATCTTCAATGGTTTTATTAGTATTCGTCGTTAACAATTCCCATAGACCTTCTGTTCCTTTATAAGTTTTACCATTAATTATCAAATCATCACCATTCACTTTAACTTCCAAATTTCCTATCTTATTTATTATTTTTCCATCTTCTTCTACAGTTCTCATTCCAAACACAGTATCATTTCTTTTACTATAATATTTCGTTGCAATCTTACCAAATGACTGTGTTGTTGTTAAAGGTTCTACTCCTTCCACTTTGTCTTTAATTTGTTTTCTCATTTGTTTTATTTCTCCCGTTATAGGTGTATCACTACTGCTTGGAGAACTATCATAAGGTATCTTTTTAGGTGTTTCTAGTAGACTAGGATCTATTGAAGCCGTCTTATGTACAACTGGAACAAGTTCAGTTATTAGATTTTTATTTTGTTCTGCTACTTCTTTGATCTCACTTCCCAAGTTTTGAATAGCATCAATTACAGGCTGTTCTTGTGTCTTAAATTTATCGTATATACCTGCTCTTTCTTTCTTCCAAGATTTGAAGCCCTTTATCAAGAACTCCTTCAGCTTAATATTCTTATCAATTTCTTTCTCATCCATTTATTGTATAGCAAACGAACAAACGTCAATGAACGTCAAAGAACAAACGTCAATGAACGTCAAAGAACGTCAATAAACGTCAATAAACGTCAAAGAACGTCAAACGTTAAAACGTAAAACGTCAATAAACATCAAACGTTTAAGAAGTGTTTTATCTTGTTCCTATACTTACCATTGTTTACCTTCCTTGTCATATCAATTACTATGAAACCATAATCTTCTTGCCAACATTTTGAACATATCTCTTTAAATTTATCATAAGACATATCTCCCCCAACAAACTCATTATACACATGTTTAAGATTAGTATCATCTTGTCTGAATATGCATAGGAAGTTGACGTTATCTCTTATAAGCTGTTTAGGTACTTTTGAATATGTTTGTGCAAGATAGAAACAGTCTAAATGTCTATGCCTACCTCTTGTAAAGTAATTTCTAACAGTATCTTGATTCTCCAAAATGTAATCGTCAAACACAACAACAGAGTATTTTTCACATTCATCAATAGGTACAATAGAATCATTACCGCTTAAGAACGTTGCTATTTGCTTCTTAAACTTTAGTTCTGCCTTTTCAAATCGATCTTTTAACTGCTCATACTTTGGCTGATTCATGCTTTTAGAATATATGTAGAAGTAATTATTGTTTAACCAACCTGGCTGTAATAAGAAGTTAAATAGCAAAAACGTTTTTCCACACGCCGAGGGACCCACGATAAGACAACGAACATCATCAGGTATAAGCTCTCCATTTCTTTTCTTAGCTGTTGTTTCTTTTATCATCTCTTTTACATCCCAATTAATAGTTTTCTTACTCATTTATTATAGAGAAAATCAGGGGCCACCAGCACTGGCCCCCTTTCAAACAGTTTGAGGATGAACTGTAGGGTGAGCGTTTTGCTCACCCTTTAAGAACATTTTGGACCTCCGAATACAGCGGGGCAAATCTTATGATCTTATATCTTTAAGTTGTTCTCTAATCTTAAGCAACGTATCTTTTATATATTCACCATCCATTTCCCCATTCAATGTTATTATCATCTCTAACTGTTCTTTAAATGAGTTAATACAAGTGACAATGGTTTTATATTCGTCTTTTCTTTTGCTTATGTTTAACTTCGAAGACAAACCTGTTATTATAGCACTTCCAGTTGCAAGAGATGTTGTTAATATTGAGTAAATTGTTACAGGTATAAAAATATTAATAAACCCAGTTGTTGCAGAAAGAATAACCGACAACGTGATCAAAGTGTAGTATGCATATTTAACAATTCGTAGTTTTCTCTTTTTCTTCTTTAAACTGCATTCTAACTTTCGAATGACATCTTCTATTAACTTGATTACTTTCTCTCTTGGAATATCTCTAGGTAAATCAAACTCATTCATTTATTATATAATAAATGGCTAAGGTATTTAAGCTAACGAGTGATACTTCTGTTTTAAAGAAGAAACTCTATTACGAATTAGACAACAAGAGCAACTATTTAAGTATAGGACTAGTTGGGTTTTACAGTACATATCTAACTCCAAACATAACAACAGAAAAAAACAGTTTCTCATATGGTGATAGACAAGTTTTTATACCAGAAGGGCAATACAGCTTAAACAGTCTTAATGAATATTTAAAATCTCAATCCATCAACATAACATTATCAGAAGATCATTTAAGAAATAGAGTCAAAATTGAAACTGATAGTAATGATGTTACAATTGGGAGTATAGGCACTGTCCTCGGGTTTAATGTTTTTGAAGTTTTAGAAAAGAACAAAACACATATTGGAAGTAAGTTGCCAAAGTTTCATCCGTTTGATACTATAAATGTTCACTGTAATATAGCAGATGGCATGTTTGTTAAAGATACAGAATACACACATAGAGAAACAGGAATTATAGCATCATTCAAAACAGATGCTGAGTTCAAACATAGTATTATTTACGAGCCCACTTATCCATTATTTTTCCCTATATCCAAAGACAAGGTTGACAATTTTGAGATAAGGATAACAGATGAGAATGATTCCTTAATTGATTTTGGTGGAGCTACAACAACTGTACTTTTACAAACCAAGATTTTCTCTTAGATAAATAGGAAGATGTGTTCTATTAAAGGTTGTATGTTTAGTGTTCCTTATAACGAACTAAAGGATCTAAATATTGATCATGTATTAACAAAGAAACAACTTAACGATAAAGCTAAGAAAATTAAAGAAGGTAAAGGAATGGATTTAACTTTAACTACTGCACAAATGAAAAAGATTAAGAAAGAGCATATTGGCGGTTTTATTTTTACAATTCCAGCCATTCTAGCAGCTTTAGGAGCAGTTGGTTCATTAGCAGGTGGTGCAGCAGCGATTACTAAAACTGTACTGGATGCTAAGAAGAATAAACAAGAACTTGAAGAACAAAAAAGACACAATATGGCTATGGAAGGAAAGCAAGGGGCAGGTAAACCAAAGAAGTCAAAAAACTAAAACCATTGACCAACTTCGATATAGAGAGGTTGGTTAAAGAACTAAAGATAAAACGATTTAGAGGTGTATTTATGAGTGATGAACTTCCACAAAAACCTTATGTAAATGAGTGTGGCGTAGTTAACCTTGATAAATCAGAAAACATTGGTACTCATTGGATATGCTATTGGAAAGATAACAACACAAAGTATGTGTTCGATTCTTATGGTGGTGTTCCTCCTAAACAACTAGTACAATATCTTGGTACCGAAAACTTCTTTTACAATGACGAACGAATACAAGACTTTAACTCAGTTATATGTGGTCATCTTTGTGTTAAGGTTTTAAATCTTTTAAATCAAGGGTATTCTTTTAGCGACGTTATGTATATGATTAAAAATGAATAAGTGCTTTTATGGTTTGTATCCATAAAAGTTTTGCTTTAAGATAAATATGGAAGCTATACACAATAGATTTTTAGATTATTTTGAGAAGCATGAGGATGAACTAGATTCACTAGATAGTTATAATTTTTATCAGTATTTTGAGTATGTTAGCGAGTTAGACTTAAGAGATAGAAACAACGTATATACAGTTATTGATTTGTGGAAAATGCTAATACCAAAATTTTTGTACACAGAAGAAGAGTTGGAAAAGTTACGTCCAATAATTACCTTAAAGGACTTGTTGTCGAATTATAGCTCTAGACCATTAGAGTGCAGTAATTGTGGTAGTAAGTCGTTAACAAAAGGTTACATTTGTGATGATTGTTCTGTAGAGAGTGGTTGGGTTTACGATACTAATGAAGGAATGAGAGCTGCTTGTGCGAGAAAACCATGGTACGATACTACAAAAAGATTTAAGTTACAGTTATCTCGTTTGCAAGCTTTACAGGATAGAATTATTCCCGAAGAGGTGCTCAAGGTATTAAATGATGAACTTAGAGATATACCAAGAGATTTAATATCAACAAAAGATGTTCTAGAAGTACTAAAGGAAAACAAATACACAAAATATTATGATGATGTCTATTTAATACACTATCACCTTACCGATCAAAAACCATTAAAATTACAACATATGGAGGAAACACTTATAAACGACTTCGAAAACTTACACGAGGTCTTTAGGGAGCTGTATCCGGAAAGAGCATTGTTTATTAACCTAAAATGCGTATTGTACCATCTGTTGAAAAAGCATGATGCTCATGTTGATATTGATTTTAAACACTCACCTCGACAAATAGAGATGTTAAAGAAATGTTTTGAAAAACTAGGATGGACATTTTCTGTATAATAAATGAGAATGGATATATTTGGTAATGTTAAAGATAGAAAAGGTGATGTTGATATTAGCGAAGAAAAATTAAAATTGTTGGAGAATTTAAATGATATTGTTAGTGTAAGTCAACTTAGATCAATAGAAGCCCAATTACAGAACGATAGAAAACGATTTGAAGATACATTAGAAACGTTACAAGACACATACATAAAGAAAGTAGATTTTCAAAAGATCAGGATGGATACTACTAGATTGGTTATGCAGAAAGAAACCATGCCTCTACTATATCGGTTAAGAGCTAAAAACGTTAAGGAGCCAATCTTTAGAATATTTAATCTCTCTAACGGTTACAAATTTCTCTATAACGGGAAAATAATGCACATGGACTTAAGTTTGGATAAATACTTTCTAGATATATATTTGGGTGATACTTTGGTTAAAGATATACCTTTTGACTTTAAGAAGAACGATATAATTACGATTAAACCAAATAAAAATTCTGCTATGGAAGAAGGACAATTATTGTTTGTTGTAATGTACATAGAGAGAGAGCTTTCCTAAAGACGTTTGCTATATAATAAATATGGATATCTTTGGTAATGTTAAAATGACATCAGAGTTAGATAATACAGTTGCGAGAAAAGATATTGCTATGTTGAAAGAAGAGGTTAACTTCATCAAACGGAGTTATGTTATAGAGCTTCATAGTCGATTGATATCAGAAAATGTTAAAACTCCGTTCTTTTTAATACATAATCTATCTATCACATACAAATTTCTTTATAAAGGTAGGATAATGCATATAGAGTCATCTTACAATACGTATTATATAGATCTATATTTAAATGATTCTCTAGTTGAAACTTTTCCATTGCACTTTAATACAAATGATCTATTAGCAGTTAGGCCTTCTAAAGATTCTGGTCTCAAACATGGTAAATTACTATTGCTTCTTATGCATGTAGAAAGAGAAGACGAAGATAGTGATGATGATGGTGAGAATGTTGAAAGCATAATATTAAACAACGGTAGTTATTGATTTTCTATATAATAAACAGGATGTATTGTGTTAAGTGTAAGAAAGTGACAGATACGAAGAAAGATACTATTAGAATTGAACAAACAAAGAATGGAAGATATCTAAAGAAAGGTATTTGTTCTGTATGTGGTGTTACTAAAACTCAATTCGTTAAAAAACCTGATTGACTAGAAGAAGGTAAAGGTGTTAGAGAAGACATTGTAGAAGAAATTCACAAACCATCTAGAAAAAACTTTGACAGATTAAGCGTAGTTATAAAAGGTATCGATGATCTTTGGCAGGCTGATCTTGTAGAAATGGATAGCGGAGTATTAAAAGGCGTTTCCAAAATCAATAAAGGTGATAAATATTTGCTAACGATTATAGATGTGTTCTCGAAATATGCGTTTGCTGTTCCTGTTAAAGATAAGAGTGGGAAGAATGTTACAGAAGCATTCGAATCCATATTAAGAACGAGAAAGCCTAGTAACTTACAAACAGATCAAGGTAAAGAGTTTTACAATAAAGAGTTTAAGAAGTTAATGGAGGAAAATAAGATTAATCACTACTCAACCTATAGTGGTAAGAAAGCTTCTGTGGTTGAAAGATTCAATAGAACGCTTAAGCAGAACATGTGGAAAAGGTTCACAACACAAGGGAACTACAAATGGATAGAGATATTACCAACACTAGTTAAAGAGTATAATCATCAAAATCATAGAACAATTGGTTTAAAACCTATAGAAGTTAGCAAAAAGAATGAGCGAGTAATATTGGAGAAAGTGTATCGAAAAGAATATAAGCGTGTTAAGCCCAAATACAAGTTAGGTGATCATGTTCGTATAAGTAAGTCGAAAGGGTTATTTGAGAAAGGATATACACCTAATTGGTCAACAGAAGTATTTGTTATTAGTGAAGTTATTCCATCTAATCCACCTACCTATAGAATTAAAGATTTAGAAGAAGAGGATGTGCAAGGTAGATTTTACGAACCAGAACTATTAAAGACGAAACACAAAGATGAATACTTGGTAGAAAAGGTGTTGAGAAAGAAAGGTGACAAAGTATATGTCAAATGGCTAGGGTTTGATGATTCGCATAATAGTTGGATAGATAAGAGTAATGTTGTAGTGTAAATATAGATGTTTGTCTTTTATGGTTATTATGCCATAAAAGGTTGGTTTAAATGAGATAAGGGGGTAACGAAACGATACCCCCATAACATAGTTTAAACGATATTTGCTACGAACAGATTAAAGACAATTATTGGTATGGTATCTTCGGTGATTTCAAGTTGATTATAGATAAGAGTACAGGATACTTTAACGCTACTAAGCTGTGTCAGAGTGGTGGTAAGAGGTTTGATCATTGGTTAGAAAACAAACACTCTAAGGAGCTTATTGAGTATTACAACAAACTTCGAAGTTCCCGGGGTTCTGGGGACTTCAGAAACTCATTTTACACAATAAAACTAGCTGGTAACGAAATAAACAATCTAGTCTCAGGAACGTATATGTATAAAAAGATATTTCTCGCTATTGCTTTATGGGTATCACAAGACTTCTATGACAAGTGCTATGATATTATCCAAGACTATTTCGTTTCTAATTTTAAACAGATTCAAGAAGACCAAGAAGAGTTACAATCAAGAGTAGAAGAGATAGAACAACAAATGAACGATTTAAGAATAGAAAACACAAGACTTAGAGATATAGCAGCTGAACATACAGAAGATCCAGGGAAAGTACACAAGCTAGTTATTATTAAAAAGAACCTCACAGCTGGCCAGCTTCAAGACATAGTAGACAAGTACGACATAGACAAACACGATCAGGTTAGGCGTTACGAGTCATACAAATATTGGGTTGGAAGGGTTCAGCAGCGAAACATCAAAGCAAGACTTCAGTGTCTTAAAGAAAAGTACCCAAGAATGTCAGTGTTATCAGAAACCAAAGATCCAAACTCGGTCAACCTCCTAAACAAAGTCAAAGAAAAATACAGCTGTGTTGTTTCGTATGGTTGTCACGTGGATATTGAAGGAGAATACGACGATGAGTTTGTTGTTGATTTGTTTTTGAGTATAAGAGATTCGTAAAGGTAAGGGGTATGAGTTTTGGACACCCCCTATCAGAAGAAGAATTGATTAACAGTATAGATTGCTTGTATGATAGGTTACGACTTTTATGGTTTAATCCATCAAAGTACAATTTCAAGCGTTAAACAAACCATCTGTTATAACATCGAATGCTAAATTCAACATACTACCTAAATCAGGATTATTATGATATTTTCTTATTATGGCTCTCCAATCTACGTAATGTCTAAATATATATATAAAATCTACAGAGAGGTCTTGATAAGTTGAAATGTTATACCAATGAACTCTGTCTTTGAACTCTGCAATAAATTCTTCTGTTAAATTTTGAGACATTGAAATCATTTCCCAATCTACTTTGTCAGCGTAATCTCTTATAAGGTTTTCTGATAATTGACGAGTTCCAGATATGTACCACCAATTAACTCTGTCTGCATGTTCTCGTATAAAGGCTTCAGAGAGTTCGTTTTTGTAAGATATAGCATCAAAATCAACTTTATCTATAAACTCATTAATAAATTCTTCAGATAGCTTTTGATGATACGATACTTCTTTCCAATCAACTCTATCTGCAAATTCTCTTATAAAGTCTTCTGATAAGTCTTGGCTTCCTGAAATAATCTCCCAATCAACTTTATCAGTGAATTCTCTTATAAACTCTTCCGATAACTCTTTCCATAAACATATTTCACTCAAATTAACTTTCGACAGATATTTGCGTATGAAATCTTCTGTAATGTGATCATAGTTATATTCCTCCTCATAATCATCGTAGCCTATAGATAACCATTGCTCATTAGTTAGTGAATCTAATATCTCATCGGATAAGTCCATAACGTTTGCATAGAGAATGTTTTGTATGAGAAATGAGTTCTTTTCTTTAGTGGCTTTCTTGAACAAATGATCTAACATACCTATGGACACGCTAAAATTTATTTTGTCCTTATCATTGTAACCACCAATATCTAAATATTTACATACACAATCAAATATAGGTTTGTAAGATAATATTTCCTTAGCACTAGTCATGTTTGTTTTTATTCTTAGATTTTTAAATTTATTTCATTTTTGTTGGTTTTCTATATAACAAATATGGAGAAAGATTTTGATTTATTACATGATAGACTTGAACTAATTCATCATGATCTTAAACTCTTAGCAACACTACTAGAGAAGCAAATACTGTTAAAGGAAAAAGAGTTATTAGTAATGCAACAAAAAACATCTGATTTGAGTAGTGATGATGAATATAAATATGGTAGTGATGATTATGATGATGATGATGATGAGTAAGCTTACAAAAATGATTCAGTTTTAAATGTGTATATGTGACTTTGATGGGTTAATCCCATGAAAGCCGTGTTCTAATACAACGCGTAATATGTAGACAATGGCAGGGGTGTACAATGTTAAGCGTTGTACTAGGATAAATGAAAATGAACTGAAATAACCCGGTGAAGATAAAAATTGAAGAGTAATAAAGATTTTCTATATAATAAATAGGATGAATAATTATAGTAAATTTACCGTAGTAGAGTTAAGGCGCCAATGTAAAGAGAGGGGAATCAGAAGATATTCCCGATTAAGAAAAGCAGAACTGATAGACCTTCTTAAACAATATGACGATGAACAAAGCAGGAGACAGATTAGAGATATATTCCCATTTAAACAAGAAGTAATTGAAGAACCAAGAATCAAAGTTGAATCAGTACCAATCAATGTAAAACTTAAAAGCACAGCATTCAAATCAAGATTAGAAACATGGAAATTTACAACAACTTATAAAGAACATGATCCTCTAGAACAATATATCAATTCAACATCAAAAGCTTTAATAAATAGATTGAACATCAGCTTACAAAAACATGGATCGTTAAAGGCTAATCTCCTAATAAGCTGTCAATATAAGAAAGGTAAAGAGATTCAAGACATTTACTTCAACATTAATAACAAAGAGGTATTCCAATCAACCAATCTAAAAGAATTCTTAAGTGATGCTAAACAAATATTACGAGCAAGAATGGATGAGTTCCAAGCTAGAGGTTCTGGATGGGCTCTTACAAATATAAACTACTTAGAGTTAGCTCTTAATAAATATGCGCCATATAGAGGATCATCATACATAGAACTACCAAATGAAATTAAAAAGAAAAAAGCTGTTATCAATGTAAAGAACAAAGATGAAAAATGTTTCTTGTATTCAATTGCCTCTGCATTGCATCCTGTTGAGAAACATCCACAACGACCACCAAAGTACAAGCAAGTTGTTAAAGACTTAGAAACAATATTAAAAGATATTCATTTTCCTGTAAAACTAAGTGACATCCCAAAAATTGAAAGACGGCTCAATATATCATTTAACGTTTATACATATAGTGATGATAGAAAATATACAATATACGTTTTATATCATACTAAAAACAAGAAAGACATCCATGTGAATTTATTATATGTAAAAGAACAAAATGAAGACCAAGTTAAAACACACTATTGTTGGATTAAAGATCTAAGTAGATTAGTAAGCAGCCAAATAACTAAATGGAGAGCTCGAAAATACTTATGTGATAGATGCTTGTTATATTTTTACTCACAATGTGCATTAGATAAACACGAAAAAGATTGTTCCACTCACGAAGCTGTTAAGATAGAAATGCCACCGAAAGATACATACGTTGAATTTAAAAACTATCAATTTACGATGAAGTTGCCATTTACGATTTACGCTGATTTTGAATGTCTGCTACATAAGGTTATGGGATGTAAACAATGTTATCCGGAAGATGAATCATATACTAAAAAATATCAGCAGCACAAACCATCTGGGTTCTGTTACTATATTGTAAAAAGTGATGGAAGTAAAACAAATCCTGTTGTGTATAGAGGTAAAGATGCAGCTAAGAAGTTCATAAGAATGTTAAAGAAAGAAGCCAAACAAATTTCGAACATATATAAAGAAAACAACGAATTACCATTAACAAAAAGTCAGAGAAAAGAGTTCAACAAATCCGAATCCTGCTCTTACTGTAAAGTAAAATATACGCCAGAAAACCATAAAGTTAAACATCACGATCATATAACAGGAGAGTTTGTAGCTGCATTATGTAACAACTGTAACTTAAAAGTTAAAATGCCTAAGTTCGTACCAGTGATTATACATAACTTATCTGGATATGACTCTCACTTGTTTATAAAAGAGCTAGGATGTAATAAAGAACCAATAGAATTAATACCTAATAACGAGCAACGCTACATATCATTCAGTAAAAAAGTTGGAACTATTAAATTAAAATTCGTAGATTCATTTAGATTTATGGCATGTAGTTTAGACAAATTATCATCAAACCTAACGAGAGAACAAATGGTGCACACACAACACTTCTATCCTGATGAAGAACAATTTAACCTTGTAACAAGAAAAGGTGTTTATCCGTACGATTATGTTAACAATTGGGATAGGTTTAGAGAAAGAAAATTACCACCAAAGGAAGCATTCTACAACAAGCTTAACAACACACATATAAGCGATGAGGATTATAAGCATGCAAAGAAAGTGTGGAAAACATTTAAAATTAAGAATCTCGGACAATACCATGACTTATATCTAAAAACCGATGTGTTGTTATTAGCAGATGTGTTTGAGAACTTTAGAGAAACATGTCTTAAAGCTTATGGTCTCGATCCAGCTTGGTATATGACAGCACCAGGTTTAGCTTGGGATGCAATGTTAAAGATGACAACTATAAAACTAGAGTTATTAACTGATTACGATATGGTATTAATGGTAGAGAAAGGTATAAGAGGTGGGATTAGTCAATGCTCAAAAAGATATGTGAAAGCAAACAATAAGTATATGGAAGATTACAATAAGAATAAAGAAGATTCTTACTTAATGTATCTAGATGCCAATAACTTGTATGGGTGGGCAATGAGTCAATATATGCCGTATAAGGGATTCAGATGGTTAAGTGAAGATGAGATAAGAGAAATAGATTTCACAAACATACCTGATGATTCTGATACTGGTTACATATTAGAAGTTGATCTTGAATATCCTAAAGAATTGCATGACTATCACAAAGACTACCCATTAGCACCTCAAAACATGTGTCCACCTGGTTCAAAACAATCAAAACTCTTAACAACCCTATATGACAAAGAAAAATATGTAATTCACTATCGAAACCTAAAACAATGTCTTTCACTTGGATTAAAACTTACCAAGATACATCGAGTAATAGAGTTCGAACAATCAGATTGGTTAAAGAAATATATTGATTTAAACACGCAGATGAGAACTAGAGCAACAAATGACTTTGAAAAAGACTTCTATAAGCTCATGAACAATTCAGTTTTTGGAAAGACTATGGAAAATATTAGAAAGAGATGTAAACCTATAAAAATAGAATGTGATCCAACAAGAGTGGAAAAACTAATTGCTAAACCAAATTTTAAAGATAGAATTATTTATACTGAGAATCTATGTGCGATCATAATGAATAAAACAAAATTAACTTTCAATAAACCAATATATGTTGGAATGAGTATCTTAGATCTATCCAAATATTTAATGTACGACTTCCATTACAATGTGATGAAACCAAAATACCAAGACAAAATAGAAGTATGTTATACAGATACTGATAGCTATATATACCATATTCAAACAGAAGATGTGTACGAGGACATGAAAAACTACATTGATTACTTCGATACCAGTGACTACCCTAAAGATAACAAATATAAGATACCGCAAATCAATAAGAAAATACTTGGTAAGATGAAGGATGAGATTAAAGGCACAATCATAGAAGAGTTTGTGGGTTTAAGAAGTAAGATGTACAGTATAAAAGCACCTCAAATAGATTTAACAGATAAAGACTTTAAAGGTAAGTTCGATAAAGAAAAGTGTTGTAAGAAAGCTAAAGGTGTTAAGAAGAGTGTTGTGTATAAAGAACTCACATTTAACGAATATAAGGACTGTTTGATTAGCCAAAAAGAATATTATAAGAAGATGAACTTGATTAGAAGTTATAAGCACGATTTGTACAGTATAGAAGTAAATAAGCTAGCTTTAAGTTGTGTGGATGATAAGAGATGTGTTTTAAAGAATGGGATAGATACTCTACCATGGGGACACTATAAGATAGAAGAGAAATAGTTTTAGATTGTAAGTTTTTAGATGTAAGTTTTAGATGTAAGTTTAGGTGTAAGTTTTTATGATTTTAAATGTCATAAAAGCATATTCAATCTCACTTTGGGTTATCCCTCTGTGTTAAAGTGCACAGTGGCGGCTTCATAGTTTTTGTTAGTTAGGGGGCTTTATGCTATCCTTCTGTGTTAAAGTACAATGGTCAGTGGTGGCTTCATAGTTTTTGTTAGTTAGGGGGTGGGGGGAAAAGTGGGCCAGAAGTTAGGTCAACATGCTACTAAAAACCATGTACCAAATTGGTCGCCAGGTTGGAATTTTCGATCGCCAGATCGCCAATGATGACTGAATATTTCAGTTTGGCGATAGACATTTGCATAAATTATATCTTGCAAAAAAAAAAAAAAAAAGAAAAAAAGAAAAAGAAAAAAGAAAAAGAAAAAACTATATGATCTTGATGCTGGATTCAGACTTGAGGTTTCGTGGCGTGCCTGTAATATATAGCAAATCAATATATAGAAGTCATTACATATGCCGGCATGAAAAGGTAAGAAATATGGCGTTTGAAGCGAATAACTGATAATGTACAGGACCAAATGAATACATTCTCACACCCAAGATTATACTTCAGCCCCTTCACCTTCCGTCAAACAAAATATATTCGTAGTTCTTTTGTTGTTGTAAAGGCGAACCTGTCCTTTGCCCTGTCGCTTTGTAAAGTATAGCGATCTTTATTCTTTGGACAATGGGCTATCTGCGCACCATATTTCGATTATATTCAGCCAGTAGTTACGGAGAAATAAAATAGAATATACAAGGCAAGCCGAGCCGAGCCTATCGCCGGCCGAGCTCGGCCATCACATGTAGTGATCTTTATTCCTTAGATGATTAGGTATTTTCGCATCAAGTTTGGTTTAAATTTAGCTGACAGTTACCGAGGAATAAAGTACTACATACACACACACATAATTACAGTACATCTGGAGTAAAAGTACAACATCCGGTCAGCTTACGCCGGGAACTGAAAAGAAAAGTCCTAACATCAGGATCACAAATAGAACATACTATATGTAAGCGGAATCCACTTTCAACATCGCAATATTAATGGGGGGGGGGGGAGCTTGAGCCGGGTGATCCTCCCTGACTACGCCACTGTCAGACATCACCTACAGCTTAAGGGGATGTCTTCCCATCATCAGAGGCTTCAGAATCTTCATAAGATAACATGTAAAATTTAATTCATAAATATCTTAAAAAATACTGCATTTAGGAACTGGTAATTTTGTTGCCAAAGAGTAATACAACTTTTCACACTTATGAACGATTGAGATATCTATGGAATGGTATGTGTCGATTTCACATATTGTTGTTCTTTCATTGTTGAAGGCCACCATTGTTAAATAAACAATCTTTGGATTTCTAAATTGCTACATAAACAATCAACTTTATCTTACACTCTTTCTACCAAAAACTAATCAAATTTGGCGCACTCATTTACCATTGAGATATCTATGAAACGGTACGTGTCGATTTCACATATTGCTGATAGTTTCATTGTTAGAGGCCACAATTGTTAAATAAACAATCAACTTTAACGGCCATACGTTCTACCACAAACTGACCAAACTTTACACACCCATTTAAAGTTGAAATATCTAGGGAATGCTATGTGTCGATTTCACATATTATTGTTAGTTTCATTATTGAAGGCCACCATTGTTATATAAACAATGATTGGATTTCTCCATTATTAAATATACAGTAACTTTATCTGTAATATTTTCTACCACAAACTAACCAAACTTGGCACACTCATTTACGATTGAGATATCTATGGAATGGTGCGTGTTGATTTCACTTATTGTTGTTACTTTCATTGTTAGAGGCCACCATTGTTAAATGAACAATCAACTTTATCTGCCATACTTTCTACCACAAACTGGCCAAACTTGGCATACCCATTTAAGATTGAAATATCTAGGCAATGGTACGTGTGGATTCCACATATTGTTGTTAGTTTCATTGTTGAAGAACACCATTGTTAAATACACAATCGTTGGATTTCTCCATTATTAA
This sequence comes from Thermobia domestica, assembly GCF_964235325.1. Lineage (NCBI taxonomy): Eukaryota > Metazoa > Arthropoda > Insecta > Zygentoma > Lepismatidae > Thermobia > Thermobia domestica. Next base: position 250,482,742 of record NC_137461.1, read on the forward strand.
ATATACAGTCAACTTTATCTGTCGTATTTTCTGCCACAAACTAACCAAACTTGGCACACTCATTTACGATTGAGATATCTAGGAAATAGTACGTGTTGATTCCACATATTGTTGTTAGTTTCATTGTTGCAGGCCACCATCGTTAAACAAAGAATCAACTTTATCTGCCGTACTTTCTACCAGAAAGTGAAGAAACTTTGCACACCCATTTAAGATTGAGATATCTAGGGAATGCTACGTGTGGATTCCACATAGTGTTGTTAGTTTCATTGTTGAAGGCCACCATTGTTAAATATACAATCAACTTTATCTGCCACACTTTCTACCACCAACTGACCAAACTTGGCATACCCATCGGATTACAACTGAAATATCTCGGGAATGGTACCTGTCGATTTCACATATTGTTGTTAGTTTCATTGTTCGAGGCCGCCATTGTTAAATAAACAATCGTTGGATTTCTCCATTGTTAGATAAACAATCAACTTTATCTGCCATACTTTCTATCACAAACTAACCAAGCTTGGCACACTCATTTACGATTGAGATATCAATGGAATGGTACGTGTCGATTTCACCTATTGTTGTTACTTTCATTGTTAGAGGCCGCCATTGTGAAATGAACAATCAACTTTATCTGCCATACTTCCTACCAGAAACTGGCCAAACCTTGCACACACATTTAAGATTAAAATATCTAGGGAAAGATATGTGTTGTTTTCTCATATTGTTGTTAGTTTCATTGTTGAAAATCACCATTGTTAAATAAACATTCGTTGGATTTCTCTATTGTTAAATAAACGATTAACTTTATCTGTCATAATTTCTACCACAAACTAAGCAAACTTTTCACACTTATGAACGATTGAGATATCTATTGAATGGTATGTGTCGATTTCACATATTGTTGTTCTTTCATTGTTGAAGGCCACCATTGTTAAATAAACAATCTTTGGATTTCTAAATTGTTACATAAACAATCAACTTTATCTTACACTCTTTCTACCAAAAACTAATCAAATTTGGCGCACTCATTTACCATTGAGATATCTATGAAACGGTACATGTCGATTTCACTTATTTTTGTTAGTTTCATTGTTAGATGCCACCCTTGTTAAATAAAAAATCAACTTTATGTGCCACACTTTTTAACAGAAACTGACCAAACTCTGCACACCCATTTAAGATTGAAATATCTAAAGAATGGTATGTGTCGATTTCACATATTGTTGTTAGTTTCATTGTTGAAGGCCACCATTGTTAAAGAAACAATCAAGTTTTTCTGCCACACTTTCTACAACCTAAACAAAATTTGCAGACTCGTTTAAGATTAAGATATCTATGGAACGATATGGGTCGATTTCACATATTGCTGATAGTTTCATTGTTAGAGGCCACAATTGTTAAATAAACAATCAATTTTAACGGTCATACGTTCTACCACAAACTGACCAAACTTTGCACACCCATTTAAAGTTGAAATATTTAGGGAATGCTATGTGTCGATTTCACATATTGTTGTTAGTTTCATTATTGAAGGCCACCATTGTTGTATAAACAATGGTTGGATTTCTCCATTATTAAATATACAGTCAACTTTATCTGTAACATTTTCTACCACAAACTAACCAAACTTGGCACACTCATTTACGATTGAGATATCTATGGAATGGTGCGTGTTGATTTCACTTATTGTTGTTACTTTCATTGTTAGAGGCCACCATTGTTAAATGAACAATCAACTTTATCTGCCATACTTTCTACCACAAACTGGCCAAACTTGGCACACCCATTTAAGATTGAAATATCTGGGCAATGGTACGTGTGGATTCCACATATTGTTGTTAGTTTCATTGTTGAAGACCACCATTGTTAAATACACAATCGTTGGATTTCTCCATTATTAAATATACAGTCAACTTTATCTGTCATATTTTCTGCCACAAACTAACCAAACTTGGCACACTCATTTACGATTGAGATATCAATGGAATGGTTTGTGCCGATTTCACACATTGTTGTTAGTTTCATTGTTATAGGCTACCATTGTTAAATAAACAATCAACTTTGTCATACGTTCTACCAGAAACTGACGAAATTTTGCACACAATTTAAGTTTTAAATATCTAGGGAATGCTACTTGTCGATTTCATGTATTGTTGTTAGTTTCGTTGCTGAAGACCACCATTGTTAAATACACAATCGATGGATTTCTAAATTGTTAAATAAACAAACAACTTTACCTGCCATACTTTCTACCACAAACTAACCAAACTTGGCACACTGATTTGCGATTAAGATGTCTAAGGAATGGTACGTGTCGATTTCACATATTGTTGTTAGTTTTCTTGTTGAGGAAACCATTATTAAATAAACAATCATCTTTATCAGCCATACTTTTTAGCAGAAACTGGCCAAACTTTGCATACCCATTTAAGATTGAAATATCTATGGAATGGTATGTGTCGATTTCACATATTGTTTTTGTTTTATTGTTGAAGATCACCATTGTTAAATAAACAATCATTGGATTTCTTCTTTGTTAAATAAACAATCAACTTTATCTTACTTACTTTCTACCACAAACTAACCAAACTTTGCACACCCATTTAAGATTGAAATATCTAGGAAATAGTACGCGTTGATTCCACATATTGTTGTTAGTTTCATTGTTGAAGGCCACCAACGTTAAACAAAGAATCAACTTTGCTATATTTTGTACCAAAAACTGACCAAACTTGGCTCACCCATCGGATTACCACTGAGTTATCTATGAAATGGTACTTGTCGATTTCAGTTGTTGTTGTTAGTTTCATTGTTAGAGGCCACCATTGTTAAATAAACAATCAACTTTATCTGTCATACTTTCTACCAGAAACTAACGAAACTTTGCTTACCTATTTACGATTGAAATGTCTATGGAATGGTACATGCCGATTATCAAGGGCTAACAAGCCCTAGCCAAATTGTGTGTAATACGTCATTATGCTTTTGATCAAACGATAATTATTCGTGATCAAACGAGCTGGCCAAATTCCGATTGAATTTGTTTTCATGATGGCTGTGGTGGAGGGGCTAACAAGTCATCGGTAAATGTTATTGTTCGGAAAATGGAATAGAGCAAAAAAATAAACATATTTCATTCAGAACTTTGTTGTGCCTGCTTTGTAACCAGTGTGAATTAGTTGTGTGCCGCCAGATTTCTTTTCATTGTTTTTTTGGTCTCAGGTGGAGCGGGATGGCCCCCTACAGCGTTCCTAGAATTACACTCTAAAAGCCAACAGTGTTCCTGGAACTGTACTCTAAAATCCCCTCCCATATAGCTAACCTTTGCTTCACAGCAGACACCTCACATTTGAACTCTGTTGAGATTCTGTGTAAGTTTGTCGGTTGTACGCACAAATTAGAGTATAAACATGTATTAGGGAATGAGAAGTTCTCGAAATAAATTTCCAAGCTGAATATTTTTTCGCGACATAAGTGAAGAGTAATTGTATATCCTTGAAGAGTACCCTGGAGAGTAAGAAAACTCTAAGCAAAATAATCATTGAATAAATAGCAATGTAATCACAGTAATGTACATATGGCATGTTGTATTTCTACCAGATTGTCAGAGCATTAATTCTCTCATTTTTTGATGTGAGCGGTCTCGCTATCGAATCTCCAGAAGAACATTAAAAAAAAAAGATGTATTTAGGTCTATTCCATTTTAAACAAACGAAATACGTTGCGTAGAAGAACTTTTCATGTTAAAATATTTGATGGGTAGAGTAGTTTGTGTGGGATTTGATTGTTATTGCATGTATCTATTGCATGCTAGCTGGGAAGGCAGCCAAGATATTCATTCTGACGGTTGTAAGCCCGTGAAAATACAGAGCAACAGTTACTCCAAGGGAGTAGATAATAGATAAAAAAAAAAACTACCGTGAGGGAGAGAGCCAAAAAGAGTTTATAGTATGAAATTTTGTCCGCAACTAGGGAAGTTCCGCCAGGAACGCAGGATCACCTGTATATGGCTCTCATTGTTGAGACACTAAAATTTTTCAATTAATCGTATACTGAAGATAAACATTAATAAACTATTTTTATTTATTTACTTATTCCTCGGGGGGTAGTCTATCTCAGAAGATTACGATTAGCATAATTCTATGTTTCAGGGGTGCGCTTCCAATCCACCTCCCAGAGGCGGTTTTTGGGTGGGCGAACCGGACCTTGTCCTTAGATCCACACATTAATTAAAGTATATGTAACACAAATGTACGTATGTGTGTGTGTGTGCGTATGATATGTGTATATGTATGTATGCTAAATGTAAAATATTTTTGAACCAATGTTTCCAATCCAAATAATAGAGCCCCACGGCTCCAACTCGCCAAAAACAAATTCCGCCTGTGTCACCTTCTACACATCAGCGGCTATGCCCATAGTATATTCTATGATAACAATTGACTGAATGTGCTTTTCAAGTTTCTAGCTCATTTTCTTGGAAAGATAATGCGTAAGACTCTCTTAGTGTTGCAACGAGACGAGACAGGACTCTTTGAAGCGAGACACGATACAATACGAAACGTTTCGTAAAACATCTTGTCTCGTGTCTCCAAAAATACAAACACAGTTTCTGAATTTCCTTAAAAATTTATTAACTCGGAATAAATTATTTGCCTTCGAAATGTATACCATCTTTTATTATTTCAAATGATCCAAATGATTCAACGTTTCAAACCCTACAAAGAACAGGGAATACCTAAAGCACTTTTTAAAAATGATTCTTACAAACAGCTTTCACTTCCATTTTTCAATCGATTCAAGTTTAATTATTTTGTGATAGTGCTCCAGATTCAAATACAATGTAAAGCGTTCATTGAGATCAGTGTTTCAGAAGATTTTATTCCGGGGGCTGGTGGAGATCCTTATAAAGCCTCTACGTATAAAAATCCTTTAATAGAAGTACAAGTATGTGTAGAAGTGGCAATTTTATCAGTAACTAACTATTGTTTCATGGTCTTTCTCGTTCCGAACCAAGACAGAAACGTGTCAGCCTTTCTCGACACTGAGTTTCGAAAAAGATTCTGATTTGACAATAAAATTTATCTTTTTTATTCTTTTATGCTGTTATTCGAAGATAAACCATTTTTTAAATGGGAAAGTTACATAGGCCTCCTTATTTGTTGAAGTGGCGCCAGGGGTTCTGAAAAAAGGATATCAGAAAAAATGGGGAAATCTTGCCTTTCGTCTGTACTGACGGTATTGACAAATGTTCCTATCGAAGTAATTACGGGTTCAGTCGAAACTAAGCAGTCGTTGCTGGAGGATTGCAGTCGTGTTTTGTGTTGTGCTCTGTTAACCAAACTAGGTTAAAAGTTATAATTTTAACCACTTGGTTTAACAGCTCTTTGGTGGGCCTCAGCCTTTCTGGTGTTGCCACGAGACAAGACAGAACCATTCGATACGAGACGAGACGGACACATCTTTTCTAGACGAGACGACACAGCCAGAAGTCTCGTCTTGTCTCGTTTCGTCTCGTGGCAACACTAGACTCTCTAGATATATCAGTGCAAGGTATGACAACGTTCCTCACGGAGCACATGTTAGCTCTCAGCCTCTTTCTTTCACTGATGCTTGTTTACGTAGTAGATGAATATATAGAGAGTAACAAAAGGATGAGATATGCAGATTCTCCTGAAACCACATTAAAATTGTAGCAGTATTTGGAGCTTGTTATAAATGGATTTACCGGGGAACTAACATAATTCTGGGAACTGATCATACAGTATTGATATAAATAAACATGGAAACAAGTAAATACAAAGAACTGAAATCGTGAATTGTTTTCAAAATACAGAAATCTCGAAGGAATATCTGTTTAGGCGGCTTTAATTGTAAAGGAATTTTGAATAAATTTGCATCCCCTGAATTCTTATACATAAAAAATAGAAATCTTTCTTTTAGCGTACGAATGAGATGCTTTAGGAAATTAGGTTAAGATAATTAAAATGATACTGTCCTTTGCAAAATTTAAGAGGAATACATTGATCGAAAAAGCATGAGTCAAACTATAAAGGTCAGTGGTAGCTTTTGACATTTCTTACGACCACTATACGCACCTTATTGCGAAAAATTTATTCGTATTATAAAACCGATATCATTCAATAAATGTCAACTTTAACAGATCTTGAGAGATGAAATGACAAAAATTGTCATTACCTCTGTCGCATAAGATATTCTAGCTTTGTGACCCATGTTATTATATGACTTTCACGATAAGTGACAAGGAGAATATAAATCCCAAGTTCAAAACGTAAGGAAAGAAACCGGCTGTTCGCGCTTCAAATTATGAAAAATGTACCAAAATGGTTGAAATTATGATTTTGTATTTCTTTACGAGAAAGAAGAATAAAAATAAAAATTGGAGCAATTCTAATCATGTATGTATAAGTCCACTATCTTCTTCAAGTTACTAAACTAACTTCAAGTGTTTCAACCATTTTTGACACATAACTCGAAAACTTTTAGAGATATTAGAGGCAAGAATACGTGGTTGATAATGAGCTTTTTAATTATGTCACAATACTTTTGAACTTTACCTTATGAGAAATGGCATATTCCAAAATTAATTCAGTACCACCCTAACCTGAATTTTACCAAATGATTAGCGAAAGTGATACGGCGTGCATCGTCCAGGGATTAATTCCCGGTGTGGCACTCAAACATTTCTGTGTTGACCAAATATCGAGAGAAAAGTTGGGAAACTAAAAGATAGCGGACTTCAATCTAGACAGCCGGCGACGTTGGGTGTGGTTGTGCTTACTACTAACATAAGCCCGCTGCAGGCTCAGATCACAAGGGACTGTTGCGCCAGGATTATCTCTCTCTCTCTCTCTCTCTCTCTCTATATATATATATATATATATATATATATATATATATATATATATATATATATATATATATATATTGGTGTTATTATTTTACCTTACATTCTCTCAGTAGCGTAAGTAAGGACGAATGGGCCTCGCCGCAAAAATGTTAAACGGACCCCCTCTTTCCACATTCATGAGTCACGTAAAATTTACAGAGAACAGTTTTGACTTTCTATGTTCTATCTAGTGAGTCACAACTTGCTCATATGCAAAAAAATGCACATTATTATTATTATTATTATTATTATTATTATTATTATTATTATTATTATTATTATTATTATTATTATTATTATATTGTGCTATAGTTTTCGTCTATTCTGCTATACCAAATTCGAGAGTCTACGACATCCGACATTTTTAATGAGGTGTGGTCGTCCCACTTTTTGTTGTTTGGTTCGATGCTGGTTTCACTGTTCTTTTCCCATCTTCGAAATACATAAGCACGGCAGATCGCGAAAACTCGACAAGTCGCGTTGTTTCCGAAATGAAGCTCCCAGCCACTTAGTCACCCTGATATATCGTCGTCCTTCCCCATTCAAGGCACAAGCATCACACTGATTAATCGAGTGAGATTCTTGTCGTGTTTGGCGCGCGGTTGTGTTATGCCTTGTAGCTCTTATCTCAGCCCGATGATTTCGTTCAAAAAGTAGCGAGTGGTCATAATGTTTTCGCTGGTCAGTAAAAGTTTTGTTGGCATTTAATTTACTAAATAATCGCTCAGGTGTTACCGTCTTCATAGGTAAAAATGAGGTATAGTTGGAACATCACATAATTTTTAACATCTTAACATTATAAAGTTTAACTTCGAAACTGAAATGGGCCTCTTTCTGTTCTGGGCCTCTCAATGTTGCGGGCCCTGCAGGCCCTTTAGTTGCGCCACATCATTCTCTCTACTCAGAAGGATAGGGACAAATAGAAAAGTCAAAATTCATTTTGTCCATTTTTCATGCATCATACACTTCAGAAAACAAATCATATAATACTGATATGTAAGAAAATATTAGTATTGTTTGTCTGTTTTCTGTATACAAAGAACCATTTAGGTTCTTTTTATCTCATATTCTGGTAATAATCAAAAAAAGAAAAGGGTTTCATGTGATAAACGTACGAAAGATAATTTGTCAACGCGATGTGAATGACGTTCTCTGCAACCTAATTCCCGTTTTTCGTACAAAACTCTATTCCTACCTGCAAAAAGAAAAGATTTATGTTACTCATCAATGGTTGAGGTTTTGCCCTGCGGCTGAACAACACGGCTTGTATAAATAGACTCTGACTGAGTGCAGGTGCACGAAGGAAAAGAAAAACTGTTGGATTCCTCTCCCCGCCCACTTCAAGTGTGGATATCCTGGACACATTCAAACTGAGCGGTACGATCTTTCAGTTCTTCCCAGTAGAGGTACCAGCAGTGATTGCTAAATGAAAAAGTGAGCATCTGGTGGCGAAAAGGCGAAGTGCTCGGACAAGGGGGAGTTCACAGGAACCTTAAGGCGATGTTATACCTTTTGCCACTGGTTTCTCAGTCCCCATAAGATAACATGTAAACTTTATTTCATGAATATCTAACGAAATATGGTACGTAACAACTTAAAAATTTTTCATATGTACACAGAAAAGCAATAGAAATGAAATGATTGTTTCAATTTCACGCTTAATGACGTAGATCACGAGTAATGAACTTTTTAAAGTAACATTGTAATGGACTATATATTGAAGGTTGTGTGTTCCAATGTGATTTTCGCGAACAGATGTCCTGCTGACAGGCAGGTATTTCCCTCCCCCTCTTAAGTCCTTTTCTAATGGGTGTGGTAGAACGCCGCGGGGTGCCACCCTCATCCCATTTCTTTCCTCCTTTTCTGCAGAGCGGATAGATTTTCTGTAAATGTTACAAAGAAAGAATATTTGCTTCCAAGACAATTTGAAATATTTGCTTCTTGCGATTTCATGCTGTATGATGTATACTGCGAAAGCAAAGATCAGGTAGAGAACGCCAATTTCTTCATTACTAGTAACTCTAGTTAGATAATTATTGCTAACCACTAATTTCATATTAGTACGTTCCAACTCTTTGTAATAACACTGCCGCCACAATAGAAAATAGGGGAGAGTATATACTTTGAAGAGGAGGATCAACAATTTGATACAGATCATGGTTGAAATTTAGCTTTCCTTTGCAGCACTAAGTTTGTATGAGACGTTTTCATGGATATAAACTACAGAATTCCCTGTAGTAACTGGGATTTGAAATTCGTGACAGGTAGTTACTTTTACTTTCTGGCAACATTAGGTATTCAACACAAATTTTTCTGGATGTAATAAAAAAAATCAGCTTTACTTCAAGCTAAATTCAACAGATTGAAACGATGGATTGAACCCGATGAACCAACTTTCCCGTGAATAAACATACATAAGTAACATTCTAAAAAATATAATAACCCTTCCCTTCGTCTGTCTAGTGGCTAGCTCGCGCACCTTTGGATCACAGATCTCGGGTTCGATACCCGGCGGAAGAGCCTTGAAATATCAACAGATCACTAAGGACTCGGATTCCACTGAAGGCGCACGTCTCTTATAACATCGGTACAGAAAGGGACACTAAACTCTAAACCCACCAAACCAACCAAGCTAATGAAGAACGGACATAGTAATGTAATATAATTTAGACTACGTGAACGATTTTTTTAAAGTTTTCATTATGGTAATAAATATAAGTGGAACTAGGGCCTCGAACATTTCTAGATCTTGTTACTCGAAAATAAGCCAATATAATATATACACACATGATGTCAGGAAATAACTTCGGGATGTGAATACTCGGACGAAAACATGAAAAAGCCTATAGACCAACCTTGGTGCACAGTTGCGTTATTTCAGATATATTGTCCACAGAAAATTGGTCGTAACGGTACAAGAAAGCAACAACTCGAGCAATATTTTGGAGTTTTCCAAAAACGTCTTAAAGTTTTGTTGTATTTGACAGCAATATTATATGATTTAACCTAAGAAATTTAAGCGAGAATGTTTTTAGTACGGTGACCCGTAACTTTCATTTTATGTTCTCGTGTAAGTATTAATTTCCTTAAGTAATTTGATGTCGTTTTCGAACACCCTGTGAACATACATAGCGAGACCTCGGGTCACGAACTTTATGCCTATTCCAATGTAGGGATGGATACGAGTGAGTTTTCTTTGAAACTCGACTCGACTCGAAGCAGACATTTTTGAGCTCGGCTCGAAAAATTTCCTCCAACTCGACTCGAATTCAGGTCGAATTTCGAATCGAGTTGAGTCGTGTGTAGTTTCAATTACTATTTTTAAGTATCCAACATAGATAATAGGTCAATGATACTACTACTACTACTACTACTACTACTACTACTACTACTTATTATTATTATTATTATTATTATTATTATTATTATTATTATTATTATTATTATTATTATTATTATTATTATTATAACATTATGTATAACCAAGAAAGTAGGCGGGGTGTACCAATACTAAAACTAGTTGACTTCCGATCTCGGTCGCCGAAAAGTCTTCAGGAGGCAAGGACATTGTTCATGAGGATCTGGGTTTGAGTTCCGGAGAAGCAGGTATTCAGGCTCGAGCCAAAAATTGTTAAAACTTATAGGGCGCCGGTCAAACATGTTCAAAACTGCTCGGCTCGGGTCTAGGGTTGTCAGTGGCTCGAGCGGCTTGGTTTATAGCTCATTCACTATCGAGCCGAACCGAGAAGTGAGCCAAGCCAACAGCTCACCCAACCGAGCCAACTCGAGCAATTGGCTCAGTTGAGCCGAGTCGAACCGAGGCGATGAACTCGTTTCAACGGAGCTGGCTCGAGCCGATGGCTCATCTCAGCTGAGTTGGTGAATCATCTGAGCCAAGTCGGTAGCTCATCCCAACCGAGCAAGCTCGGGCCAAAAGCTCAATTGTGCCAGTCGACGGCTCGTCTCAACTGAGATGGCTCAAGCCATTGGCACAATTGGGCCGAGCCGATGGCTCATCTGAACCAAGCCGGCTCGAGTTGTTCGCTCAGTTGAACCGAGTGCCGAGCCGATTGACATCACCACTCGGGTTGGGCTTCTGCTTGAGCTCAAAAATTCGAACGTGCAGATCTCAGCTTTGATAGTAAGAGCTACAGTATATACTTATATTGATGCTCATAACACTTGAGGCTGTCTCGTTATAAAAAATTATTGTCGTCTCGTTATCGAGACGAGACGTGAAGCGAGTAGTGTTCCTTGTCGTGAGCAACACTAAAAGTATTCCACACTACTGCTTACATTTCTCATGGTTTTTGCTTTCCAGTCTAATCAGACGATTATTTCAAAACGAGTTAAAACGAGCTGAACGAGCAAGCCATTTATCAAACTCGACTCACTCGAAACTCAACGTCAAAAACAGTGACTCGGCTCGGAACTCCACTCGAGAAAATTACCTTTGACTCGACTCTAAATTTGACTCGAGGTTCGAGTCGAGTCGAGTTTTAGCTCGACTGGTGCCCATCCCTGTTCCGCTGTGTGTGATCCAAAATTATTTTCCTATTGAAGTTCATAGAATTTGTATGTGTATGTTAAACAAACAATTGATTTAAACCAATAAAATAATATAAATGGTTCAGAACCAGAGTGAACTCAATTGATTCATATCTTTATTCACTTCTTATATTTATATACAAATTAAATTAGGTCGCTAAATTTTTGACTCTGTGAACTATCTTGGAGGAATAAAGTATATCTTCGGTACTTTGTACTGATTTCACTTGTGCAGTTTTTTTTCTCTCTTCTTGTAAAGTGATTCTTAAAATATTCACAAGTACAGTACATGCAAGATCAGTACAATATATCTTTATCAGGTGTTCTCCGTGGATGAGTCTGTAGAATTGTCACTTTTGTAATCAGGCAGGGGTCCCAGGTTTGAGCCCAGCTAGAGGACAATTTCTCTCCGATTCAAACCGAGTAATGGTTTGTAACCCACTGTAAACTGTAGGCCCCGTCCTTCATAACCCCCCTGTTACATAAGAACGGGCTAGAAAAAACTTATTTCTATCCATATGTAATCTAAATAAATTAAAAGTTTTGTAGCCACGGCCCCTTCATTCGACTGATCTCGGTCTCAATCTTAAGAAGTGACCGCAAACCGGTCTAACTCGAGGTCAAAGGTCAACTAGCTGTTTTCGCTCAGAATCAAGACTTTCATTACAAAAATGTGTTTTATACTTCCCGCTTTATCCCAACTTTGGCTCTAGCCCAATCTATCTTATTCTCTTATCAATTTCTTAACTGTAACTGTGTGAACCAAATAACCTCTCAGATGTTTAAGATTTCTTATCCCTTATTACAAATCTAAAGTAGGTTTTATTCATGCAAATAATCTTATGTATTAGCTTCCCTAACTCACTCCTTTGTTCAGACACGCTACTCGGTTTGGCTTATTCAATCTTGAACAGTAATGAATGGGCAGACTAGTAAATAATTTGTGCTCTACTGGTAAATCATTTGCAAAACTAGTTTACATATGGCCTCGAGTTTGACTTATTTTATTATTTAAGAAAATAGAGGCCACGATTATCCACAAGATAAAGAAAATGGTTCAAAAACAAGTAGCAGTGCCACGTGTACATCACGCAAAAGAGTTTGGTATCTGTGGTACGATATTTTCACAATTAATATTGAAACTGGAAATTGTAGTAGATTTCTACCACTTCCGGTTTTAGTAGAGAGATTAGACTAGAGACGAATTATATTCTTGGAACGCCTAATAAATTGCAGAAACCGCTTCTTATCTATTACAGTTTTTATTCTATAGCCATCAAAGTTAAAATCGGAAGTAGTTGATTTCCACATCTTTTGGAAGACAGAATATAGTGGTTATTTTTAGAAAGCTGAATAGAAAGGAAAAACCCGCTTCATTCCTGTTCTATGGAGATCACTATTGAAACCGAGCTTTCAATTGAAGATCACAAGAGGAGATGAAAGGTACACCTGAGACGCTTGAAAGCTGCTCGATTGGAAGAAACCGTTTTCATCTATTTTTTCTAACCGTTTTTGCTATATATAGATCAATATTTATTGAAAGCAGAAATTATAGTTGATTTGAACCATTATAGGTTGTAGTAGAGTTAATAATAGAGATTAAATATATTCTTAAGAAGCAGAAAACCGGATGTCACTACATATTGCCGTTTTCGATCTATGGTGATCAAAGGTCAAACCAGAAATGGTTTATTTAAATCACTTCCGGTTTGGGTAGGTGGTTTTAATGACAAATAAAATTCCTTACTCTTGACTATATTTTGACCAAATTTGGTGATGATCCATCAAGCAGTTCTTTAGTTTTTTCTTTTACTTTTTTTTTCACACACGTGCACACACGGGTATGGTAAATATATAAAGGAGTAGGTAAACCAAATTCTAGTTATTCAAAAACCAAACAAGGAAAACTTGGTTTTTGCCACCCCTGCATACAATTAATCCATTCTAACCACAGAAACGTCGCACTGTCTGTTTTCTATGATAAATAATATAAAATGAAATGAAACCTATCCTTCCAGAAAACAAAAGATAGGTAAATAAGAAACATTTAGACTTTTCTTCGTTGTATAGTTTTGAGTGGCAGAGAGGTGAAAGCTACTGCTTGGAAGAAGAATCCATCCATTTCAAGAAAGAAAGAAAAAAAAAAAAAGATGTAGAAAAGCAATCGGAAACATATGTTCGATACTGAGGTTTCAAAGATCATTATCTTTGTTCTACCAAGTATTTTGTTGACACTTCACTCCAGTTTCCATCGAAAAGACAAATTCATGTAGTTGCCGTCTGGGGCGGGGAGTGGTAAGGAAAACTGCTCAAGGCGTAAATGATTATGAAAATGGAGGGATAGACATGAGTTTCGCTGTTCAAATTGCCACAATGCATCCTTCCCCAGCATGCGTTCTTCAAAGAATTTCACCTGTAGTAATTTGTGAAGTATGAAAGTGGTCTTTTGATCCTTTACCTGCAATAGTGATTACCTAATTACGGAAGTAATTATTACAATTAATCTAAGTCATTAAGTTTAAAATTGAGATAACCACCTTCTTTGTATTGCTCTTTGGTATCCGTATAGAAAATTGCAAGTTTCTAAGTGCAGTATTTTGTAAGATATTTACGAATTAAATTTTACATGTTACCTTATGGAGATTCTGAAGCCTCTGATGATGGGTAGACACCCCCTTAAAACAAGTCATTTCGGAGTTACTGCTTCTGAAAATTTCCTAATTATGCTCTTAGGGGCTAAATTCGTGTTTCATGGAGGCGGGTGTGATTTTTAATTGCAAAAATCTGATTACTATTTCAGAACACTCATACTAATAAAATTATCTTAAAATAATAAATTTTCGAAAAGTAATGATAGTTTGAAGCACACTTCATGTTGTGCTAACTTTAGAATATTTTCTGCAAGCCTATGTAATTGGTTGTTTTTTAAGTCAATAATTCATTGAAGAAAAGTAATATTTGAGGCGTTCAGAGCACTAGCGATCCAAGTCCATTTTCAATAAGGTTCAGGTTTGCTCAGCAAATTAATTCTATTTCCAAACGTAATATTTTCGCAGTCAAGAGTCCGCAATAAGTATAACTAAAACCACGTTAAAGGCCGTGGGATAGTTTCATATGACAGCCGCTAGATAGGGGCGTCAATGGGACAGGAGGGCATCCGCCCCCACTCCACCCTGAATTTCAGACTTTGGGGGCAGTAAGGCAGTTTTAAAAACCTTTCGATAAGCAAGATCCAACAAAATAAGTTTGAAGTCCTTACACCGAATAAATAAGGAGGAAATACAGGTGATCGAAACTGGAAAGTTGTTCCAAATGATGTCGTTTTTTCTTCCCGTAAAACTAATGTTAAGCGATTCCAAGTTGTACGGAGACTGACAAGGTACATTCGCGAAGTGTCCCCTCGGGATTCGTGTAACATTGATTCAAATGCAAAGTTCTCCGTGGCCCAATGTGTATTGTACTAATTTAAGCGCCCCATACCGGTAATTTCCATATTTATGGGCCTTCATATATATACGGAATTCAATCATACACTACTATAACACTCGGACACAAAGTTGCTTTTAGTTTCTTTAGATTTCACTGGACATGAATGGCATATGCAGAACAAATTGAATCAAGTACCGTACTCCTTCTCTGATATATGTTACCCACCTTGGCCGCCATCTTGGATTTAACTTTCGGTTTTTCAAATGGCAATATGTTCAAATGATTCATCAAATTAATGTAAACTTTTCTCGGAATTTCATTGGTGTACTGAGTTTTATCGTAGCTTGTATATACCATTAAATGTCAAGCACTTCATATTGAACCAAATAGAAAGTTGTGCAGGGCCCCGTGTGTATATGCAATCTTTTATGTGTTATCGTTGATGAAATATTCTCTGAACTTATATACATGCAGACACACAGATGTCAATACGGAAATGGTAGGTCTTCACCCAAATCTGGCCGTATCTGGATCTACATTAGGCATTTTGACAGAATACAATACTTCCTTATTATGTTATAACATGGAAGTAATAACAATCACTCATGGAAATGTAATAAGATTATGACACCTATGTTGTAAGGAGTTTACCAGTTAGAAATTGTTTTGATTTGTCAACATCAAAAACGTAATCGTAACTGATATTAACCTGCAATGTCTATTCGCAAAGTGGCTGGAGGGAATGAACATGTAATACCTTCCAAATGGTACAAGCTACGGTAAAATACATTACACCAGTGAATGTAAACGTAAATGTCCGATGTAACACTTGCACCTATTTCCATTTGAAAAACCAAAAGTAAAATCTAATATGGCGGATCTAAGATGGCGGCCGGGATGGGTAACATGTGTCAGAAGCAGTACTTGATCCAATTTGTTTTTCATATGCCCATATTCATGTCCAGTGAGTAACATCTAAATAAACTAAAATGAATTTTGTGTCCGAGCGTTATGGTAGTGTATGATAGAATTCCGGATATATGAAGGCCCATAAATATGCCAATTACCGGCATGGGCAGCTAAATTTAGTACAATACACATTAGACAGCAGAGAACTTTGTATTTAAATCAATTTTACACGAATCTCGAGGGGACACTTCACGAATGTACCTGGTGAAAACCAACATGTAGGCTACTATATCAACGAATGCCTGCGATATATTAATTTCAGAACCGCAATTTAGAACCGCAAGAACCCTATGTTTGTTTTCTGAATACAACATGAAAAATTTGTTTCCATGATAATTCTTTTATTTACTTTTTAATATCAGTTCTACAAGTAGTACAACCTTCGACTATGACACTTTCTCGCAAGTTAACTTATAAGCATTTAAACAAAACAACGAACATTACAAATCAAAGGGAGAAAATGAGACAAAATAAACTACAGATTACCACATTGCCACGAGAAGTCAAAACATTCACATGAGAAGAAAATAATCTTCTGAATGGGTAGCACTTTTTGACAATTTTCTTTCTCTGGCAGATTTTTTTTTTTTTTTACAAAAATAAGATAAAATAGAAATATGTTTAAAGGTGCAAAGGTGCACGTGTACCCCGTTCCTTGTAAATATACACTACCTAAAGTGAGAAGCTAGGAGTGAAAATAGCAACACTTTCCAAAATTTTCCTCTGTCATGTTTCGATTTGGGCTTAAATCAAAGGGAAGTTTTGCAAAATCGATAGTTTAAGTCAATTTTCTAAAAGTTCAACAAAGGGATTCACCGAGAACAGATACTTAGGATTTCCAGGGCATTTCCTCATTCACACCACAGGTGCCTAAAGGCATTTAAAAAAATCCAATTCAATTCAAATGTAGGCCTACTGGTAGTTATTGGTGCACCCCTCAAAAGATACATTAAAAACTTCACTCTTTGATCATTTCTCTTTTTCCTCTTTTTAAATACAGAGCAATCAAAGTAATGCTATTCTCAAAGGACATGTGCCTGAGGGCCTAAGGTGTTTACTGAAACTTAAGTATGAGGAAAAAGAAAACAGACTGAAAAACGTGGAATTTATTTACTAGTATAATGGAGATTCTTTTAAAGCCAACCTTAGACTCCCTGTCGCCAAGGATATTTAAACGTTACTCAAGCGTAACTCCAAGACCATCAGAATTGAAGAGGATTAAATACAGGTACAAAAGGTAACCGATAAAGAAAAGAGAAACATAGAAATGGTACTCATGATAACAAAAATATGTCTACTTACACAAAAATGTTCTGCAGAATTTCAATACGTTTCATATCACTAAAATCAAGGAACAAAACCCTTTGGATTCGAGAGAAAACTGGTGTTCAGTGGAACCAGTTTTATCTTAACAATCTCAAGCAGGTACGACATATGTGGGTATTTCGAGTAACGCTAATCCCTTGGTGACCGTAACTACAATACCAAAATGCAGAATGTTCCATTGAGTAACGTTACTCAGCGTAACATAATTCAGAGCGTACCATTTTAAAAGTTACACTGACCAATAACGTTATTAACTAGGTGCAGAAATGGGTTACAAAATAGTAACCGTAACAGATAACAAATTGTAGATATTGAACATTTCGTTAAGTTATCCACCCTTGATATTTATGTCCATTGCGTACCCGGATGTCGACCCCTGACCCTCTTAAGTATTTTTCGTTTCTTTTCTTAGTTTAATTAGATGATGGAAATTAACGACATCCCAGACCTTGGCATGTCTGCGCAGGGCAGTGATGTTTGGTCACTGAAATCACCGATCCAAAATTCAGTTTATTTTTTTAATTTTCTTTATGTTGGCAAATATCTAGTTAGGGATATCTTAGCTATTATTTTACTCTAGTTTCATTAGTATTCTGGACTTTCTTAGTTTCTAAGAGGTCAGATTATTTTTTTCCTTTTTGAATTTCTAAATTAGAGCCTTCTCTAACCTTCCGTTGGAATCCGGGGTCTTCAATGGCGTTGACCGGATACGGTGAGTGGTGGGATTTCCCTAAAGCCTTTGTCTTTCCGAAAATCCCATCGAGGGCACAGACTCGTCTCGTCGTTGCAGACATTTGTTTTTCGGCTATTTATTTGGTAAGCCGAACCCCTTTTGGCATAAAAGAGAATATTTGGTTATAGTAAGTTGTATACATAAATTCGACCACTTATATTTCGTAGTTGTAGTGTTCTGTCTCCTCTCTTTTTACCTATCCTTGTACTTCTTCTCTAAAGATTTTTTTTTAATTTCAACCTTTCCCCCCAGATTCTGAAACTCATGAAAGCATACAATGTTCATATCAATTATTTCGATCGTATGTACTAACTGAGACATTGAGGGATACAATTCGTGGAGTTATTTCCCGGTATTTCAGAACAACTTACTACTGTTTTTCACGATACTCAATCCACCATGGGAGGGACTGACGAGAAGGTACACTACGATTTCAGATTCCCAGAAACTTAATTGTTGTTCATCGATCGTACAAACTATATCCATTGATTACTGATTTCTGGTTTCATTCTATTGATTGGTTATATGGTGTGTATGTATTAGTAGTTTGGGCCCACTAATTTTAAATAATCTTGATTTTTTTCTTTCTTTCTCTGAATATACATTTATATATGTGTGCTTACATAGTTTGGAAACTTACGTGCCTGCTCTATTTGCTGTATTTCCACTTCTTGTGTCAACTTATTAAATAATATCAACCATTTCTCTATACGCGGATCTTAATAAAATTGTATTATTATTGACTATCGGGTTTATATATACATTTCAATGTTGCAACCTTATTGAAAGAAAAGAATTTTGTTAGTCAGGGTTTTTGTTTATTTTGAGCCAAGAAAGTGTGAATACTTATTGAATATGAAAAGATTACGATAGAATTAAGTGTCGACGAAATACTAAGGTTGATATTACAATAAAATTTATTATATTGAGTAATATATATATATATATATATATATATATATATATATATATATATATATATATATATATATATATATATATAAGCGAATATGTATGTAAAGGGCTCGGTATTTACCCTGGTTGTTTTAGGTTGCCATAGATTTTGACACCCGATATTTGACACCCGATATTTGTAAAGTATTACCGAGTAATTTGTGATAAATGACACTTTACTGATTTGTTATTAATGTTCGTGATTATTAAAGTTTAATACTATGTTAAATATTGCATGTAAATAGAACAAGTAGCAGGTCGTAAAAAATAAATAAAAAATAAAAAAATAAAAAACTAATCCGTATCTAAAGTTATTTTGTAAGGCAATAGTGAAATCAGTAAACTATGAAACAGTGTGCCCCAATTCCTTCCCTACGATCGGAAACCTAACTATTTGTCATTCGTCAGTTCAGTGACTAGAATCTTTTGTCTACACGATCTAGACCAAGAAAAAAATTCGATGAACTGATTTTGGTTAATAATTTAGTAATGTGAATACAGGACCTAGATAGGTCCAGAGAACTAGCTGCATTGAAATATCATATAGTATTATGGAAATATGATCCCAATGTCTGGAACTGGATTCGATATTTTTTAAATCTTAATAAATTTTGAATGTTTATACCAAGTGCGTCAAGTGACGAAATGGAAAATATATATAATATGAAAAAACTATTTTTTGTCGGTAGTTAAGACAAATGATTAAATACTCTCATGGACACCAATCACAGGGTATAAAGAGAGTTGGAAAAATAAACACACTGCTGAACAAGACTGCACTTATTTAATATAAAAAACACATTTACACGTGACGTTTCGATCTTCTAGCCAAGATCCTCATCAGACGTACACTGAGTGATACAAAAAATTTACTCAAGTATATATACACATTTCATCTCCATATCTGCTCTCTCATTGGCCCGTTCAAACAGCCAATCAGAAGCGTGGAAATCTATCTGAACTGACCAATGGGACAACATAACATTTTACCAGAAAGAAACAACAAGGAGCAAGCAACCATTGAATACATTAATTCATATACATATTTCTGTATTTATCAATAATATTTCTCCATTCTTTATTAATGGTGATACCTTTGGTCCAATTCATTAAGTTTACATCCCCTTCCTTTTCTATCCACCAGGCCTCTTTCCACTTTCTCGGCCACAATCTTTTTTTTTTCGAAAAGGGGAAAGTGATAGAAAAGGGGAAAGAAAAGATTCGATTTTTATGTAGATACGTTGATGATTGTTTTGGGATATGGGAAGGATCAAAAGAAGAGTTGATAGAGTTCGTTGGCAGTATTGAAGATAAGGAGAAGGGAATAGAATTAGAACTAGAGACAGAGCAGGGAGGTGTATTATGTTATCTTGACATTTTAATGAGTAAGGAAGGGAAGAGCATTAAGAATCAATGGTATCAAAAAGAATGTAGTGCTGGTATTTATTGTAATAAGAGAAGTAATGTAGATAGAAGTACAAAAGTTAATTTCATAAGAAATATGTTAGAAAGAATTTCCAAAATTTGTAACAAAAATGTAGAAGAGAATGTGGAAAGCTTTAAAAGACAGCTCTATGAGAATGGTTATAGTAAACGGGATATCGTTAAAGCATCTGTGGTCTCGGGGAAAGGTAAAAGTGGGGAGGACAATGAGGGGGTATGGAAAGGCATTATAGGGTTAGGAGAAGATACCGAGATTTTAAAGAAGATGTTAAGAAAGCAAGGGGTCAAAATGTATAGAAAAGGTAGCAGAACGTTGTTGGACATGGTCAAAAGCAAAGGGAAGAAAAAAGAAAAGAGAGATCAGAAAGGTGTCATTTATTGTATAAATTGTAAGGATTGCGATATGAAATATATTGGTGAGACGGGGAAATTATTGAAAGAAAGAATTAAACAACATAAAAGTGATGTGAAATATGGCAGAGAAACTAACGCAATCTTTAAACATGTAAAAGAAAAGGGACATGATGTTAACTGGGAAGAAGTTATTGTACTGGAACGGGAAAAAAGATTGTGGCCGAGAAAGTGGAAAGAGGCCTGGTGGATAGAAAAGGAAGGGGATGTAAACTTAATGAATTGGACCAAAGGTATCACCATTAATAAAGAATGGAGAAATATTATTGATAAATACAGAAATATGTATATGAATTAATGTATTCAATGGTTGCTTGCTCCTTGTTGTTTCTTTCTGGTAAAATGTTATGTTGTCCCATTGGTCAGTTCAGATAGATTTCCACGCTTCTGATTGGCTGTTTGAACGGGCCAATGAGAGAGCAGATATGGAGATGAAATGTGTATATATACTTGAGTAAATTTTTTGTATCACTCAGTGTACGTCTGATGAGGATCTTGGCTAGAAGATCGAAACGTCACGTGTAAATGTGTTTTTTATATTAAATAAGTGCAGTCTTGTTCAGCAGTGTGTTTATTTTTCTGATTTCATTCGCAAGACGTTGACTATGATTGTGTGTCAGAAAGAGAGTTGATAAAGGAGTTATTATCGACGTGAGAAAGGGACTCATAAAATTGTCGAAATTTCTAGTCTTGGGACAGAGACTCAATAAAAATGCTACCAAAGTGTTTTTTTTTAAAGAAAAATGATTACCCAATTATATTTTTTTCTTTCCTCTTTCACATTGATATGTATTCTTTGTACTGAATTTTAAATATGTTCAACGTTGACCTTTGATTTTTTCTCTCTTCGTCTTTCATTTTGTCGACTTCTTAACGTAATTCGACTTTTAATATTTCTACAAAGAGAAATGTGTTATTAGATATTGAAAAGTAACAAATTTCTATGCATGCCTATAAACCATATTGTTATTACTAGTATTATTTTCTTTTCATGTATCGAAATTTCTCCTGTGCTGTCGAATTGAGTTTTCTTGAAATGTAATAAATGTCTATAGAAATGTAGTTAGGTTAGTTTAATTCAACTAAATGCAACCTGAAGTATACATTGTCCTGTATGAATGTGAGTGTGAGTGAAATATAGGTTTAGTATTAAGTGCACCAATTCTTTTGACATATATGTGTGACTTACTATAATTAATGGTAGTTGGCAATTAAAGTCGTTGAAAGTCAATGCTAACTTAATTTAAGTTGGCTCTAGAAAGGAAACAAAACAGACCGAAGTAACCTGAACGAACGATCATCATGGGAGAACTTCGAGAGTCAAAATCTTCGACAAATATATGTTATTCTGATCTTTTTTTCCGTGGTCGATTCTAGCATGCCATCAACTTCATCATTTATCCTTCAAGTATTGGATACTAGTCGAGAACTTTCTGAAATATTGAATAAACTGTTAAATTAAACTTTCTCATCTATCTCAGAGCTACATAGGGATAATTCGGTAGTTGGGGTTAAATGGATCTAGGTCTGGGAGGTATGGGTTAACATGTGTCTACCTATGATCACCTTAATACCAAATATTCACCCAATAGCTATTGGAAATGATCCCAATTCGATAATTATTCACTTTCTTTTACTATATTTCTTAAAAATATCCAGTAACAGTTTCCCTATTTTCTCATCTTCTTACTTTCCCTATTTTTCCTCTCTTCCTATCCCAACTTTCTCTTCTCTTCTTTACTTCTTTTTCTATTTTAATAAAACTGAAAAGGGGGTCGTGACTGGGAATTCCATATATAATAAACACGGTCATGTATTTATTTTACTTTATTTTATTTTTCTTCGGAAGTCCGATATAAAAGTTTTTTCAGTTTGGTTGAACCTTGTAGGTTTCGAAAGAAATGTATTATATATATATATATATATATATATATATATATATATATATATATATATATGTAATTAGATATAAGCTGATAGCTTCATGAATATTCTCCTACCAGGTGTGAAGGGTTCCCACTCACGACTTACTCCATGCATCTCATTTACACGATACAGGGTTTCCTACCCTTCTTTTGTTACGGAGATTTCTTTCTTTTTTCCTTTCCATTCTTTCTTCGCCCTTTCCACACTATCTTCAGTTTATGTCTTTGTACATTGAATTTCTCACTGTTACGCATAACATGAGAGTGAATTTGTGACCGCTTTGTAAATTTACAATATAAATATTGTGGGGATTGAGTTTTAAGGATTTTATATATCAGACAACTATAGGTAATGTTGTATAATGCATTGCCCTTCTTCCTAAGATGCCTCTATTGACATGTAATGGGTTCTAATAACTTTATCAAGACCGTGGTACGTATAAGCTTTAATGTATGACATTTTAACGTACATTCGTAAGACATTATAATATTTATACATGCCATTAAATGTGTCATTTTGACTCTATATTATGTTTGCAATTGTAAAAAAAAGTAATTTTTTATCTAAAAGAAGGTGACTGAGTGAGAAATGGAAGAAGAATACAAGTTGATTTCGAAGTTACGACTACTTACTTTATAAATTTATACTTTATATCTATTCTCAGGTTATCGAAATGACTAATGAAAAATATATACCTACAGTAGTTATGTAAATCAAAGAAATATGACTCTAAATGTTAAGTTTTGTGTAAATAAATTTATAGTTATAAATACATTTACATACATTTATTTTAATTTATAAGTACAGAAAAAGGAACATGCAATACACATCGTTATTTTAGAGAACCTAAGCTATTCATTGAAAACCATAAAGTGAAAATTGTGTGTAAGAGAATAACACTCACACAAATAATAAGAGAATATATATACTTTATATATACTGTATTATAAATAGGCAATTTGTGATACTTTTATTGAAGTTATAGCATTTGTTCCAAAGGACCAAGCTGAACATGCCTATGAATATATTATAATGAAAGAAATACAAGAGAATATGAAGATAAATATGTGAGTAATGTATTAGCTTATTGTATAGTATTCAATCTTAAAAAGAATGTAAATGTATGTCGAGGAAATATTATCTTGTAAAGGACAAACTGCGTTTCTTTACTAATATGACCGCGAAGGGGGTAACCGTAGCAAATATTGTTGGAAAACGTGTCTTTGGGGAGCCAGTTTATTTCCTTTATTTATTTATTTATTTATTTATTTATTTATTTATTTTGTCTATTCAGTTATGAGTATTTCAAGTTTGAAATTACCAATTAAGTGCCTGTGGTGCACCATCATGTAAGTAGCAAACTATGAGAGGGATAAACTTTGCACAAAAGCTCTTTCAATTTTCAAAGGGCCTGTGACACATCCATAAGGTGTCTGGCCCACAACAATCGATTTTGATGAAACTTGGTAGACTAATAGGACACTTTGCAAAACTAATGTAACTAGCAGGAATTTGTCGAAAAAAACTGTAGTTTCTGAGATACAGTCGATTCATTAAAGACGACATTTGTCGTGGTATCTCGGGAACGGCTCCACGGAAAACAAGCAAACTTTGCAAGCCATAGTGGATACATGATAGTAAATAATTAAAACGAATAATTAAAATAATTAAAACGAATTTTCTGCACCTGCGCAGAACTGCGCATAATGCGAAAATAATTGTGCGCATGCGCATATCTCGAAAACGTGAAGACTCCGATATATTTTCCCCTTGCTTAGTTTGAACTACATGACAAATATAACATAATGCAAGAAAAAAACTAGACTCACAGGTGAGCGTTTTCAAGCAATTGAGGTGAGAAAATGTTGCGGTCAGGGTTGGTTAATTACGCGTAAAGAAAGGTTTTCTAAGTGACGAGTAAAATACGCGTAAAAACGCGTAATTTACGTAAAATACGTAAAGTACGTAAAAAATTAGAAACAGGTCTACAAATTAAAAGAAAACGTTCTACGCGCTGAGCTTTAAAAAAATTTTCCTAAAATTGTATGGAATGTAGCTGGACTTTGCAAAACTTAATCCGTAAGCATAAACTGGGAATTTTGTATTGGCTTTGTAAAGTAGCATTGTATAATAGGGTTTGTACGCGTAACTGTTCAAAACCCATTTCATCATGTTTCATGTTGTAAACCCTCTGTAATCGAGAAAAGTTTTATGCCAGAGAAGCCGTGGGAGAAACTATTGTGCAATACAACAACAATGGTAAGCCTTCGTGGTCTCCATTTGTGACGACTTTCTGCAATGTCTGAGAAAAGCATCACGAACAAGTAGAGGAGTTTCTGTTGGAAAAACTCGGCCCTTCAGGAATAACTAGCTACCAGCAATATCGGGGAAAATGTGGAAAATTTGAAGAAATTATGAAGAAGGGAATTACAACACCACGCACATTCTGGTATTTCGCTACTTGGCAACATAAGGAGTTGTAGGAATTTGCTATGAAGTTAATGAACATCCTAGCATCTTCAGCGCAAATTGAAAGACTTTTCTCAAATTGGTCCTTTGTCCATGACGTCAGAAGGAACCGGCTCAGCTTCGAACGTTCGAAGAAACTACTTCAAATATACTACACCCTCAAATTACAAGACCACCCAAGTTATGAATATTAGTGTGATTAAGAGTATTGTGTTCGAATTGTACTAAACTATAATGGAAATGGCATGTATCTTTTTTTAGAATTAAAATAATGGTTAAGTTTTAAATGAAATG
Organism: Thermobia domestica; assembly: GCF_964235325.1. NCBI lineage: Eukaryota > Metazoa > Arthropoda > Insecta > Zygentoma > Lepismatidae > Thermobia > Thermobia domestica. The sequence goes on from NC_137461.1 coordinate 250,508,160, forward strand.
ATATACTCAGAGTTATTGGAACCAAGTGAAATATATTCAGTATTCCAACTAGGAAGAAAGAGAAATTGTTTCTTTCCAAAAACAACGAAGAAACAAGTAGTTCAATATTCTGTTGAGTATTTTCTTCAGTTTTGTCTATTTATTATGAGCATGAAAAATTCCTACATTAAAAGTTCAAGTGATAGTCAAGTGCTAAGGGAAGTAATATATTTAGTGTTGTTGTTGGACTTGGAAGAAAAGAGCAAAATAAATGAGTTCATTCCGAAAAATGTAGTATAATGTTCTGTTGGGTGCTTTTATATTTTTTCAGTTGTGTGTGTTTAAAATGAGAATCTAATAACTTTTACATCGAAAACTCAATATTTCCCAGCGCTAAGTGAAGTGGTATATATAGTATCGTTGGGACGTGAAAGAAAAACAAATTAGTTTATTCTAAAATTTCATTATTTCAATATTCTCTTCAGTATTTTTCGTATCAGTTATGTGTGTGTGTAGTGTGTAATATGAAGGTGAAATGAGCCTAATAGTCAATCTCTTTTTCTTTTCTAATAGAAGTTTCAAAGTATACTCAAATGTTTCTAGTTTTATAATAAAAGCTGCAAAGGTATAACAATAAATTATTATAATCAAAAGGTTACTTGATACTTTCAAACATATCCGAACCAACACATATTTTTAATGTGTGTGCTTATATATTGGGTGGTTGTGCGTGTGTGTGTGCTAATAGGTGGAAAGTAGTAGTGGGCCGGCGAGGGGCTATCCAAAATTATCTTTTATTACTATGATTTGGCATGAAATCATTACTTTTCAACATCATGTTAGCAGATAATAATGTTTTAATGCTTAAATAAAAAAACTAAGCTTACAATATAACCGACTATTCACAATAATCTTACTTTTAATGAAAGAAATAGACTATGTTTTCTACGTCTGCGTAAAAAACTGGTTTTCTACATGACGTATATTACTAGTAAATTACGCGTAATTTATGTAAAATACGTAACAAGTAAATTACTTTGCCAATCCTGGTTGCGGTGGTCTTCCCCTCGACACCCGCCTCTAGTTACGCACTTTGTCTGGCTTGTCAGTCATATATTTCCATTACACCTGTGTAGAAGTCATATAATTAACCTTAATAGTCGCCATATTCGGGGCGTAGTGATAGCAAGTACTGTAAGTCATCAATGTTACACAACAGTAACACACTATTAAAAGAGCGTAAGGAAACTATCAGGCCTATAGTCGCAGTCTATTCGAACACATCAGTGTGATGCAGGCATCTATGCTTCAAAGAAACGTGCCAAAATCATAGGTCGTAGGATTTACTTATATATAGTTAGTGTGGCCATGAGACGAAACATTTGGTGTTGTCTCATCTCGTCGCGTGAAACAGTCTCGTCGCAAACATGAGATGCTGGTGTCGTCTCGTGTCTTCGTCTCGAACCCTGTGCCTGGTGTCGTGTCGTCTCGTAGAACATTAAGAGAAAACTCGTGATAAAAATGAAGGGAAAACCGACTATATGCTAGTCGTGATCCGAACAAGCCTGCGTAACTACCGTCGTGGATCTCTTACGTTAGCCTTTGCTTTATACAACTGGATAGTATTTCTACGAGACGAAACGGGATATTGGGGTTGTCGCATCTCGTCCCTTTACAACACTGTCGCGTGTCTCGTCTTTCAAATAATAGACAGGTCTCGTCTCGAAGTGTTTGCTCGTTATCGAGACGAGCGTGGCAACACTAACTATATATAGGTAACCCTATGGGCTATGATTTTGGCATGTTTCTTTGATGCATAGATGCCTGCATCACACTGATGTGTTCCAATAGACCGCGATCATAGACCTGATAGTGTATCCTTACGCTCTGCGTAGGTGCAGACAATTAGTTTTAAAGCTACCATGTATCTACTATGGCTTTCAAAGTTTGCTTGTTCTCGGTGGAACCGTTCCCGAGATATCACGGCAAATGTCATTTTTAATGAATCGACTGGCTCTGAATCGAATCTCAGAAACTACAGCTTTTTCGACAAATTAGTTTTGCAAAGTGTCCTATTAATCTACAAAGTTTCATCAAAATCGAGGGTTGTGGCCCAGACACCTTATGGATGTTTCACAGGCCCTTTAAAAGTAGTGGAAGAAAAATAAAAAGGACTTGAACCTTATAAATATTGTTACTTTACTATTTCAACAAAAACAAAGTTACAAATGTGCTGACGACCTTTACGGGGATGGAGATTTCACAAGTTTGCTTGGACCTCGCATAGAATTTGTGTGAAAGACCATGAAATCTACGAGCAGCCCTGTCTATGGCTGACCTAATTCATTAAGCGGAAGTCAGCTTCTTTTTTATATTTTCGAAATAAACCAATATATGTATTCCTTATTATAAGTAGAAGAATACATTTGGTAATAAGTTAATAATAAAAAGTCTTCAATAAGAAGCTATAATCTTTAACAGAAAATGGATAAGGAAAGTAAGAAGAAACGCAATTATTATAGCAATTATAACATCGTTAATAAGTAAGCAGTAGTTAGTATAATCATGACTTGTTTACAAACACGTATCTTGAGATCTTTTTTGAGTACTCTATTTAGAAAGTTTAGAAAATTTAGTTCTTTTTTTCATATAATTCACTGAGAGTCAGCTTTGTTGGGTTCTTAGATTGTAGGAACTTTGCCCATATTACAAGTAACTTTTGTCCCTTGACCTGATTTACAGTCGCGAAATTTAAAACCGAAAGTTATAACAGAAGAAATTGTTTTACAACTATAAATTCTGGTATTTATTTTTTGTACGATCTTGTACTGAGTGAGAAATTTCAATTTGTAATTGTGAAAGTTGTAATATTTGAAAGAATGTGAAGAAATATTTTTTCATAGCCTTGTAAATAATAAATAAAGTTAATATTTTAAGTAAACACTTTTGTAATTTTCTTTTAAAAGATTCTAAAGTGACGGCTTATATTTTGATGTTCCTATTCAAATCACCCGTCCCGAAAACATGTTCGGATTCATTTTAACCAATTCGAAAATACTTATTACCAAGACCTTTTAATTAACTTGATTGTTATTACATACGATTACAACTAGCATGTTCGAAAAAGTGTATGTGTCTCACCTTACGAAAAGACAAGCAAGCTACTAGTTCGCTACTGCCAAGATAATGAATGAAAGCTGTCACTGATTATTGGCAACGAAAGATTCAGTTGTAGTGCAGCATCGAGCATCTCATTTTATTTGGTTCGATGTGATTTATCGATTTATACATATATAATGTTATTTTTAAAGGAAGAAAATCAACCAACATTCTGGACTATATCTCATTAACTGAGTAATATAGTCTTAGAGTTGGTGTAATAAAGATCTTAATGACAGCGACGACGACTTCTGTATAACTTTGGGGAGGCATTGAAATATGTGTAGTTCCTTGTCACAAATTCGAATAAAGATATCTACATCCAGGAAGGCCAATCCCCAAGATCAGCGCGCATGGTTAATGACGATATAATTCAGTTTCACTTTTATATCAGTAAGTAGCTGTAACAAAGCATCAATTTTCATATCTACGAATAGGATATTTTATTACATGTTCTAGAAAAGTTTACATGGGTTTTTACACGCAAGTATGACATTTTGTTTACCTCAATATTATCAATGGAATGATATATGTCTCGTCATTGGAAGACTGTTAGGACTACGCGTGTCATTCTTGGAAATATGTGTGTCAGTGTTAAGAGAAATCAAGCAACAAAAGGTACAATCCGATTGTTAACAGTTAATATTTTTCACTTTAAGGATCTGTTAACAGGATCACAAAATTATTTTATGCACTAAGCATACAAGTTACCAAACACCAGTTACTAATGTGTATTTACTAATAGATGAAAAGTGAACTCAATTATACTAATTTTCCTTTTATATCAACTAATCTTGGCTCATATTTAATCCACATTAAACGTATTAACTACATAAAGAGAAACTTGCTCTAAAAACACTGGTCAACAGTGAAAATGCTTCGGAGATAAAACTAACCAATTCTTACTAATTTTAGGGTGTTGATAACGAATATGAAATTAGTTTTTGAAGATTGGTTCGGGTTTCAAAGAAATACGTTATCACCCGATGTGCTCTGCTGGCAAATTAAGGGTTCGGAGCAACAGGAGCTGTCTACTTATTTCAATAAACTTCCATTGTTTAACGGTTAGTTTCATTGCTATCCTTAGGGATATACGTAGGGGTGGGTCCTGAAGGTCTTGACTCCCCGACTTGTTTGTAAATTTAGTCTAATTTCAGGTGAAATTTTACAAATTTTAATATAATTTAGCTTCAAATTGTATTTGGACCCCGAAAAGATTAGGGCCCCTCCCGAAATAATTTCCTGCGTAGTGTCTGGCTATCCATATTACTCGCACTTCATCGCTAACAAAGAAATATCAACCACTTCATGCTTTAGCTTGTATTGAAGAGTTTGCCAGAGAAAACATGTTGTGTAACATTCTTTTGCAGTTACAATTTGCCATCTCGGACGTATTGGTGAGATATTGGGTGGGTAGGTGGGTGCTGTTATTAGACCTATTATTATTATTATTATTATTATTATTATTATTATTATTATTATTATTATTATTATTATTATTATTATTATTATTATTATTAATCTTTCTATGACTATATTAAGCAGAGCATTAATCTCTTCATCCCGCTTCCTGAATTCCAGTTCTAGTATTCTTTCTTGATGGGGGACGGATGTCTCACGTAGGCTTATTAACTATAACATCAGCAATAAAGAAAGTAGGGTTTAATTTGCACTAATTTTAAAACATCACGTTAATTAAATAATAATAATAATAATAATAATACGGAGCGAGCTCAGGCTACTTGTTAGGATTCTTGCTTCGCAATTGGATAATACCGGGTTAGAATTCGGAGACCAGCTATCGTGACTGAGGATTTTCCAGGGTTGTTCCTCAGTTATACTGGGCAAATGCTAGGTTAGTACCTTTATCTAAGGCTCTGGAGACCTTCCTTCCATTGATTTTCCAATGTTTCATCTGTTGATTACTACAGTGTAAAATAGCCTCTCATGATGTATCTGGTAGCTTATAGTAAATAAACAATTACGAAGTAGTATATCTTCACGAAACGTGAGGGTTATTATTACCCTTACAGCCTTAACTACAGCCTTACAGTCCCAATAAATAGCTAAAGTTTTAATATCAATTTCCTGACTTTCAAATACTATTTTCATATTGTTTCAGCTTTCAATTTTCTCATGTATGTTCCACCGATAATTGAACCTGAGATCACATGAACAAATGCGAATATGTCAAATATTTTTGAACACTTTAATATACAAAACACAAAACGCTTCAATGATACGATGCATGGATATGTTTTGGTTACGTCCTGCAATGTATGATAAAAGAAACATGGAGGGTGAAGAAAAAATAACAGAAATCTCTTTTATATTTACTCCTTCAACAAACTCCCGACCTCAGAAGGGCAAGCCATAAGTTAGTTAATAAAGTCATACAACGAACACAACCATATCGCTCTCCTGAAATTCTCGTGTGTACGTTTAAAAATCTACTATTGTTCCATGCCAACCAGTCTATACTTTTTGTTGTATATACCTTCAAAGTGAAAGATATTCATTATTACATTTGTTGATGGTTGGACTCGAGTGAGTCAGAAACTACTATTAATAGAGAGTTTGTTTTGTCTAGTATTCCTGCGATTAGAAGGGCCGTATCTAAAAGATATTTCACTTGTATATGAGAAAATAAAGTTTATTTTCTAAGAATAAAATAAATATTTCCAATGTGAAGCTAACATTATGTTTTGAAGAGAAGCTTAACAGAAGAATTTACCATTTACACCAGTTTTCAGACAGTTCACTATACTCTGAAATGGGAAAAAGTCAAAAGAGACTTCGACAGAAAGTGCAACATGTAAATATTGCAAGGTTTAAATAAAATAAAGAACAAAGGTAGCACAAAAAGGGCACTTCAGACACTTTACTTTTAAATTCTGTCCACCATCATCTTCAGCTCTTAAGAAAAAAGTATTCTTTCAAATGTTCGAACAGTAAAATATTTTCGTTCTCCATCTTTACAAAAACCACACCAATCAAAGTCAAATAGAGTACCGGTATCATTGCACTCCTAGTTCACTCACTGAATGTATTGATTTGGAAATGTCAAAATCTACGACAAAATCTTCCAGGTGCTTGCAATCAGTACACGTGATTTCCCTAAGGCTGTTCTCATCTTCAAAAAAACAGCAAGTGGTACTACCAACTTATCTGTTTCTCCGTGTGTCTGTGACTGTCGGTAACTGACATACGTAGTTCATGCTCGATTGTTTTATTCTGAGAAATTCACTTACAGGGAAGAAACATTTGTTTCCGGAAAGATATATACTGTTGTTACTCATCCGAAATGTAACGCGAAAAAAGTAACGCAAACTAGGTACGTTACTTAAAAATTTGTAACGCGTTTCCGTTACAAATACTTTGGAAAACATGTAACGCGTTACTAGGAAACATTACTTAAAAAGTAACGCGTTACTTGCATTACGTTAGTTCCCAACACTGCTTATCCATTGGCCGATTTGTCCATTGGCAGATATGGTAATTGGCGGATTTCTCAATTGGCAGATTTGTCCATTCTCACGATAAGCATATTTGGTCATTTTCGCGTTTGGTGCATTTGGTAATTGGCAGATTTGGTAATTGGCAGATATGGTCATTGGCAGATTTGGTAATTGGCAGATTTGTCAATTGGCTGATTTGTCAATTGGCTGATTTGTCCATTTTCGCAATTGGCGCATTTGGCCATTTTCGCGTTTGCGGCATTTGGCAATTGGCAGATTTGTCCATTTTCACAATTGGCGCATTTGGTCAGTTTCGCGTTTGGCGCATTTGGTAATTGGCAGATTTGGTAATTGGCAGATTTGTCCATTGGCGGATTTGTCCATTGGCAGATTTGTCCATTTTCACGATTGGCGCATTTGGTAATTGGCAGATTTGTCTTAGACCCAAAGAAAATAACCAAATTCAACAGGCAAATGTTAATGTTTGTACTTAATACTTGGATTAATTTGACAATCAACTTAAATTACGATAGATGGAATAATATAGAGAAATTAAGATTAAGAAGATATGATTTCATATTTAAATTAAATTGTTGACTATTATACGTAATGTTTTATTTCTTTGTTTAATGTAGAATTAGGTTATTTCGATATTCTTTTGTTCATGTGCAATATTGTGTAATTGATATTCCATGTGCAAGATTTTGAACTGTTTAAACTTCATATGTAAATTACGGAACAAGTGTAAATATCATAAGTGTCAACTCAACTAGATAGTACAGAAACAGATCAATGGGCGCGTTTACAGAAGAGGAACTGAAAATTCCACCTATCAAATATGAATGTGAGTACTTCTGCTTGTAAGGAAATCATTTCCAGTACACCGCTTGTGATACTTGTACACAGCGTAAGACACCAAGCACCGTTTTAGGGTTTACAATTTTGTAAGATTTACTTATGTTGACCTACGTGTAATTGAACAATTAGCTACATATACATTTACTTTACAAGAGCCTCCCAAAACTTCTAAGCCACTAACGTGTAGGTTAAGTTTAGGTACACAACTCGAAATAGCTGTTAAGAAATTAGTCATATATTGGACAAATGGGGGCCAGCATTTATGAATTATGTTCCAAAGTTGGTCGTCCGTTTCTGGCAAAATTTTGAAAATTTATTGGGAAAAAATGAATAATTTGCTTGTTTGTGTGCTTGATAATGTATAAGAAGAGCGAAAGTTGTGTTTATTTTCTTATATAAACGGTTCTAAACATGGAACTGTTTGTCGCAGTGACAATATGCAGTGAATCTGAACCGATTCCTGCAATTATATTTACAGTTCCCAAGAAGGAAAGACATAAAACAACGTGCCCTGCGGGGCTCTAACCCGCCTTTACTCGCTAACACTCGCTTGCCAATAATATGTACTGACAGTGTATCACTGCCTTGCCCAAAGTAAAGAGTTACCGTTACTTCATATCAGGATTATGGAAATATAATGAGCATTTGTTTTGTAAACATGTCTGGTGACAGGAAAATCGGCTTAAGTTTGGAGTTGCCCCTCCAGTCTGAAAGTGCCCTTGTACTTTGCAACATACAAAAAACAATGATTAAAGTATTAAAAATTGTTACATTTCACGCAACTTCAGTACTCCGTGGGCTTCACAAAAATTTAAAAGTTTTTCTTCATTATTTTTGCGCATCCGTTACACCTGTTCGCCATATTCGCCATATTTTACAACTACCATACTGCTGAAACCTTCCGCGAATGCTTCCGCATCCAACAAATAGTACTAACTTCCACATATCTTTTCTCGCATTAAACATAACTCTCCTGCCGAACTCACATTCCTAAACATCAAATAAAAACTTTAAATTATCATTTCTTATCTCATTTCTCCTGTAAATTTTCCTGATTTTTATAAAAAGCGGAGGGGTAACTCTAAACTTAACCCGGAAAATCTATTAATAGTAAGTAAAAGTCGTCTTAATAAATCTAAAAATAAATTGTAGAAAATGTGGTAAGCAAATAACTAAAGAAACGTGATGAAAGTTATACTTGTCAATGTAAGGTTAGTAATATAACCAAGATGGCGGCAAGATTCTAGAACACAAGTACCCCTTCCCATTTAGCTGTAACAAAGACAGAAGACAACATGCCCTGCGGGGCTCTAACCCACCTTCACTCGCTTGCGCTAGTTCGGCAATACTATTTGAATTAAATATTAAACTTTAGTACAAAAAAGAAGCAATTATTATGCTTTTAGCCGAAAACTAGGCGGACAACCAACTTCGGAATAAAAGCAGCATTTATTACCAATACTAGTACTAGTCAGTAGCAGGGTTGGCAAAAACCATGGTTTTTATTGAAAAAACCGAAAAACCAGGTTTTTTTGGTTTAAGCCTTTTTTTTTTGTGTGTGTGTAAACCAGGTTTTTTTGGTTTAAATAATTTGCTGTATGTATTTATATCACATATGGACAGAAATAAGCTTGTTTCGCCTTGATGTTAGTATGCAACAACCGGGTTATGCTGGAAGGGGTCACATAAGCTTAGAGCGGAATCCAAACCGCGTCTCGGCTTACATCCAAGAGAAATTGCCCCCATTTGAACTCGAAACCGGGGGTAATTGGGTTATAAATGCGATACGTCTGCTGACTCACTCACGAAGGACTCCTGATAAAAATACGTTGTACTGATCTTTACATACTTGTTAATTGTCAAGAGTCATTTCAGAAGTGAAACCATTATACGGAATTACATATGGACAATTTCAAAATATTGCAAAGTATAGAAGAACTAATTTAGTCCAAGTTAGTTCACTACGACTTTTATTAGTCTAAGTTAAAGAAATATAACGACTTACTTTGCATATAAATAAGGAAAGTGAATAAAGATACGAATTATTTGAGTCCACTTTGGCTCTGACCCATTTATACATAAATAGTTACCAAAGATTATTGTTATTTCAATAATTGCCTCCAGTGGGGTTTGTATGACCCCCGTCCTCAAAAAAGTACGGCATTTCGATGTATTTTATCAATAGTAAACATTATTAAAACGAAACAATGTTTAGAATTTTCCTTTTGTTGCATAACAATAATAACAGACTATTAAAAAAAATCACAAAAGAAACATCCGTAAAGTTATATAAAAAAGTTGCTTTTGTAATATAATCTCTTTGAGTAAAGAATGGGGAATTTAGGTCTGAATATAGTACGAACAATATATGGGAGTGAAACGTGATAACCCACAAATATGTGTTCATCAAGATTTTACCAATAGTTACACTTTTACGAACATTTTTCGATTTTGGTTTAAACCAGCTGGTTTAAACCAGCCAACCCTGGTCAGTAGCGGATTTAAAGGGGGGCTTTTGGGCTGAAGCTTCCCCCCTCAAAAAAAATGTCAGAGCAAGAGGAATTTGAGGTCAATCACTCTAAAAATGCAGAGCATCTTGCTGAAGTAAGTTTTCATCTGAGTTATGGAAATGGATTATTTTCCTCTTCTGTTTTGTTTTAGATATTAGCTGCTGATCTCAATTACGAGTGTCGATGGCCTTAACAGCCAAATCGCGAACTAAGTTGTAAATAGACACCCACAGAGTAAAAGTGGAGACCTTTTGTTTAGCGATGGTAACTGAGGAAGTTTTGTATTAATGTCTCGAAATACACCGGGTGATTCTGCAGACTTTCGTTCTGTAGTAGGAATGGCCATATCCTAGTATTCGAAACTCCCATGAAGTCTGTTGATGAAGAAGTTCCATTACCAAATTCTGCTGCTCTCCTTTTTACTGTTTTAAGGTTTGACTTTACCATTACTCTCCATATCGTGGGTATAATTCTTGGACTGACTGTTACATTGTCTCGTCAACTTCTAAATCCTACAGTGGAGTTTCATCAATGCTATACCATGGTTGACAATGTAATACAGTTACTCAATCAGTACCGTGTTAGCAGTGATCATTACAGCAAGATCTTTAATAAGGCTGAAGAGGTTGCTATTTCCCATTATGTCGATATCACATTTCCTAAGACTATAAAACGCCAAACTCACCGCTCAAATGTAGAAGCACATACTCCACATGAATATTTCAACATGAATGTGTATATTTCTTTTGTGTATCACCTCATAATTGAACTGATCTCAAGATTTGCTTTAACAAACTCAAAAATGATCTGTTTATTATTATTATTATTATTATTATTATTATTATTATTATTATTATTATTATTATTATTATTATTATTAAGCGATTATAACATGGAATTAGTTGGCAGGCGGAAGGAAGTACTTGACGCAAGGCTACCACATGCTTGGATTGTGGACTGTGCAAGAAAATCTTTTGAAATTGTGTGAACGTCATGGATTAATGAATCTTTTCAACAAAGTGCGCATGGAGAAAGTTGTACTATTCCATGTAACGGTAAGTCACACGGTGAAATGTACAACTGGCGGAAGGCAGCAACGAAGAAAACATTTTTGAGCATGTTCATTTGTGTTTGACCTAACCTATCCTTACGCTTTTTTTCCTCCTCGAAAATCAGGTGGACGACCAACTTCGCAATAAATGCTGAAAATAGTAACTAATATAGTCATATTCCATGTGCACTCACTTATTTTAACCGTCATATAGCACTTGCAACTTGATTTTACACTTGTAAACATAATATATAGCTGTATTACTTATTATTTAATTCTGTCGTCTGCAGAAATTTGTTATGGGTTAAGTGGCAGAGAGAAGGTCCGGAACTATAAAATATACGTAAAATTTATAGAAAAGAATTGGTGAATTTGGGTATTTTTCGTGAAATTCAGCTACCTAAATAAGTTAAATGTGATATTTTGAGAAGTGAGAAGCAACGCGTTGTTGGTGTTATTTTGAGTGGAGCCATCTACTAATCGGGAGATGGGAACTAATAAGGAAATTAGTTCCCTGCATTGAAGTTTGGAAACTTCATGTGAGGGATGTAACATTTCGATTTTGGGTTATATAACAACATATGTTGATGAAGAGATATTAGGTTTTATAGAGCGGCACGGTTGTTGAAATTAAGCAGAAAGTGTGGCAAATGTAGAAAGGTATTGAAAATAAAGAAATGGAGGAACAGTTACATATTCAAATATGAACATCGTGTTTGACGTAAAATGTGATTGGCTAAAGTCGGCAGTGGAAAATGTTTTTTCTTTCTTCGAGGATAGTGTATTGGTGCAAACGTAGAAAAAATAAGGGAAATCTATTACTTATTCAAGGCCTCTACGAGAAACGAGACAGTGGCTCGTAATTTCCTCAAGGTAGTGTCGGAATTGTATCAACCGTGAAGATAAGTAATTGCAGTGGTGTTAAGGAAGCAACATTGCTTTATGTCTTTCGAAATTGTCAAGAAAGGGATCTGATGGTCAATCATATTTTTCCTTTTTTTGTCAATTGAAAAAAAAAATCTTTCTACAACACACACTTCTCTTTTACTGTCCCGTAACTCAGATGTAATAAACATATTTGCCGCGAAACTAGGGCAATGTAATACAACAAGTATAAACGTCTCCCTTGAACATTCATTTAATACTATAGCAATGGAATAATAAGCGCTATATAAATAACAACTATGGACTGTGGCGAAACCAGAGAAATATACTGTAATAGACGCTTTCAAGTTTCGATAAACGCTGAAGTCTGTTATGTAACAGATCGAGTACTATTACCAATATAATAATAAATGATTCTAATATAATGCTGTCCACGAGACGAAACGAGATATAAGGTTTCCTTGTATCACCTCGTAAATTTTGTAAGTCACGTCACGTCTCACTTCTCGAAGATTATTTTTTTCTAGTTTCGATTATCGGAAAAGATGTTTCCATCTCGATTCATTTTGTAAATTCACATACAAAATTTATACACAGATTTTTTTAGACTTCCAAACTATGCTATGCGTATGTGTCCGAAGTCTTATAGAATTTCGTCTGTAAAATAAAGGAGATGACTTCTGAAGTTAGAGGTTAGATATGCAACATAGGAGGAAAATAAACTCAACAAAAAAACCGTTGGCATCGGGGTTGGAAAAAACCATGGTTTTTATTGAAAAGCCATAAAACCCGGTTTTTTGTTTAAAACTTTTTTTGGGGGGTTTAAACCAGATTTTTTGGTTTAAATAATTTACTCTGTGTGTTTATATCACATATGCACAGAAATAAGTTTGTTTCGCTTGGGTGTTATTATGCAACAACCGAATTATGCTGGAAGGGGTCACATAAGCTTAAAAAGCGAATTCCAAACCGCTTCTCGGCGTGCATCCAAGAGAAATTGTCCTCCATTTGAACTCGAAACCGGGACTAATTGGCCACAAATGCGATACGTCTTCCGAAGGACTCCTGATGAAAATACGTTACACTGATCTTTACATACTTGTTAATATAATTGTCAAGAGTCCTTTCAGAAGGACAAAGAGATACATAGTTGTACAAGTGAAACCATTATACAGAATTACATATGGGCAATTTTAAAGTACTGCAGAGTACAGAAGAACTAATTTAGTACAAGTTAGTTCACTACGACTTTTATTAATTCAAGTAAAAGAAATACAACGATTTAATTTGCATATCAGTCAGAAAAGTGAATAAAGATACGAATTATTTTAGTGCACTTTGGCTCTGACCCATTTATCCATAAATAGATACCAAAGATACTTCTGATTTCAATATATGCCTCGTGGGGTTTATATGACCCCCTCCTAAAAAACGACGGCATTTCGATGTATTTTATCGGTAGTAAATATTATTAAAACGAAACAAAATTTAGAATTTTTCTTTGATTGCAATTGAATAACAATGACAACAAACTATTTTAAAAAATTACAAACGAAACATTCACAAACTTATTAAAAAAAAAAATAAGTTGCTTTTCTAGTATAATCTCTTTGAGTAATGAATGGGGAATGTAGGTCTGAATATAGTACAAATAATATATGGGAGTGAAACGTGATAACCCACAAATGTGTGTTCATCAAGATTTTACGAACATTTACACTTTTACGAACACTTTTCGTCTTTTGGTTTAAACCAGTTGGTTTTTCTGAAAAAACCAGCTGGTTTAAACCAGCCAACCCTGGTTGGGATTGATACCTTCCTTGACGAACTTGAGAAATGAGCAGTGAAAATAGTAATACACCAACGTTGAAGAACAATACATTGCAGGAGTGAAGGGACGTGTAAAGGCTGAATAACTCTGTTTTGCTTCACAGTGATTTTGTCAGAGCTGGTCTATGATTGTGCCATAAGAAGTACAGGGGTATCTTTGGAGTAATGACCAAATTTCGGTTTTTACAGCAGTCACATATTTTAAAAAGAAGACCACGAGTGTTGCAGTTGTAAGTGATGATAGAGGACATGACTCAGTACATAGATTATTGACAATACACACAATTTTTCTACAGCTGCAATTACAGGCAGAAAACATCACCATTATTTCTGTTGGTGCCCCTAGCCACTTCAAAAATCGTTAACAGTTGTTTGAGTGACGATGTCACTTGTGCCAATGGAGTAAGTATACAGTGCTACTCGTCGTGGGTAGGGTCCTGCTGAAGCACCAGGCTATAAACGATATTATTTCCAACGTAAGTACAGCTGTAATTCAGAATACCGAGGATTTTACAAAAGCGGTGAAATCATACACATCAACAGCACTCATCTTGTCCAAAGAGGAAGTTGAAAAATTTCGCCAACAGAAAATAGGAGAATAGTCCTAACAAACTACTACTGTCAAAGGAATTTAGAAGTCACAGTGATGGGCGAACTTATATTGCACGAACTTGAAATAGCAAGACACAAGAAATCTTATTGGTTCAACGGAGATCTCAGGAAAGGCAGGAGAATATTCAGTTTCACAACCTGCAAAGAGGAATGATTGTGACTGGTCTTGGAGAGGTTATAGATATCAGTTGTGTGTTAAATGAAATAGTCGTGAACTTTGTGCTACTACTTGGACCGGCTGTAGGAAATATATTTCCACCTCCAAAACAGAACACTACCACCAGTGCTCAGTTACAGTTTGTGATATTTTAACGATGGTGGGTGCCCAATTTCTGTTGGTTGAAGATACCGATGCAGTTGAAAATATTTTTAGTTCATTGACTTGCGTATTTCAGTTTTTAGCAGAGTGCACAGAAGTAGTATGCTTTTGAAACGGTAATACGTTTTGAAAAAGCTATGTCTGTTACTTATCTTCAAACAAAATTAGAATGCCATGTCAAATAAGACTAGATTTTGGTTTTATGAGACTATTATATGAGAATGTGGTAACTGAACTGATTTTAAGTATGGCAACATTTTTCAGTTGTTTATAAGTCCTGTTCAACTCCAAAGTGGAAGTTCTCATTTCAGGGTATGTATTATTGTGTGGTACTGATGAGGAATCATGAAATCAAAATTAAAAGCAGCAAATATCTTGAACCGTTCCAGAGATAAAACATTTTAACATTTTGCCGAAATTAGCACGTAAGAAATGGCGCCAATTTTGAGGCTTATACCGGGAACCAAGATTTCTTTTTAACAAAACAAAACCAAAAAAAAAAAAAAAAACTGCGGGTTTACTTTGCCCTGAATTTTAACATATGAGGCTATCGAGGTTATGGCAAAGAAGGACTATGCGTATGTAAGCAGGAAACATTAAGTCCTGTAAACGTACAAAATCTGTTAGAAAGTGCAATTTGACTCCAAAGCTATCCTGTAGTGACATCCTAGCAAAAGTTGGTGTATGGTTTTCATACTTGGATTCTTTAATGTGCATCCCACCATCGATTTGCGCCTGCTCTTTACGGATACATTGCGTGGGCTCTCCAGCTCCGCCCTGTTGAAATGGAATATATAAAAATATTGCTTGTGGTGCCAACTAGCAGGAAACCAACTATTACGAATTTTCGCAATCATATATGGTGATCAGAAAAATGGAAACATCTGAACGAAATTGCAACTTACCAGATTAATATGGTGTAGAGCCACCTTTCGCCTTCAGAACAGCCTTGATGCGACGTGGGATGGAGGCATAGAGGTCGTGAATGGTAGCAAGTGGAATTTTACACCATTCCTCGTGCAGAGCATCGGCCAGTTCTGTGAGAGAGGATGGAGATGGAAATCGTCGCCGGAGTCGTGTTTCCAAGACGGACCACAGATGTTCAATTATGTTGAGATCTGGGGATTGGGCGGGCCAGGGGAGGTGTTGAACTTCATAACGATGTTCCTCAAACCACGTTGCAAGAACGCCAGCTATGTGAATGGGTGCATTATCATCCTGGAAGATGGCGTCATTATCCGGGAACAACATCCGGACCATAGGATGCAAGTGGTCTCCTAAAATTGCGACATAATCGTTGGCAGTGATTCGTCCGCTAAGTGGGACCACAGGACCCAATGAAAACCATGATATGGCGGCCCACAGCATCACCGAGCCGCCGCCATGTTTCACAGTTGGGCGGAGACACTGCAGATCATAAGCTTCTTTGGGCGTTCTCCACACATAAACACGGTCCGTGGTTGGGAATAGGGTGAAGGATGACCTATCCGACCATATCACATGTTTCCAGTCCTCAACGGTCCAAGTTGCATGGTCGCGGCACCATTTGCGGCGTGCGAAAGCGTTATGGTCCCTGATGAGCGGTTTGGCCCGTGCAACACGACCCCGTAAGTTCATGTCATGTAATTCGGGGCGAACTGTGATTGTCGAAACAGGGTGGGGGAGGTGCTGATTGAGTTCCTCCGTCACTTGCTCCGCAGTGGCACAACGGTTCTGCGTGACAATGCGCTTTAATACCCGGCGTGATCTGTCACTCATGATTTTCTTCCAACCACTGTTCCGCTTCCCCGATGTGGTTTTCCCGTGTGTTCTGTAGGCCGTCATCACCTTCGACACTGTCCCACGCGACACACCTAACACAGTAGCTACTGCCGTCACACTCACTCCACATAACCGCGCACCAACAATTTGCCCTCTTTGAAAATCTGAGAGGTCTCCCATTTTACACTACCTCCGTCTGCTGCAGCCACTGGCCACTGCTGTTCCACTGCGCCTGACGTAGTATGGAGACCGACCTAACACACCACCACCAGCGGTCCGGCGCTGCGGGCGCCACGACACCACTGCCAACCCATACATCTGACGTGTTGCCAACTACAGGTGTTTCCATTTTTCTGATCATCATCTATATATATATATATATATATATATATATATATATATATATATATATCAGCATTGGATGTATTCATCTCAGTCACGCTAAGGCTTTAAAAAGTGAGGTTCAAGTATAAATATATCAAAAATTATAACACTAAGATAAAACAGAAATAAAATAAAATAGGTTAAGTGCCTTAGAGTAGGTTCAGAAATGTGAAATCTAACCATATCCTTAATATTTTGAACCTAGTCTGCAGTACAAAGACCAAAAATAGTAATGCATAAAGGTAACCAAGAAAGTTTTGTCGTTTTTTCACCCACCACTTTCAAACATCGATATGTCATCTAAGATGTACCTGGAACATCATAATTACATAATATAGTAGTTAAATTTCGCACGAACCATGATGGTGTAAGTATTCAACATTCTTAAGAGCTACTCTTGTTTATTTTGATTTAAAGAAGCTACAATTAAATAATACATATTTCGCTCGACTTTTCTATGAACGCACAGCTTCAGTAATTGCTACTATATAAATTTCCTACTTTGCAAGGTCAAACAGCTTCCTTACTCTATGATCTTAATAATAATAATAATAATAAGTTTGGCTCATGGAAATTGTTACTAAACCAACAAAAACAAATACCATCCCCTCATAATAACCAAGAAAAAGTTTTTTAATCGAAGGTGTTTGAAGTCCTTTGAATAATAAAATGACAACCCAGACCTCAAGAATGTGCTTTTTCTTTTTGTAAAGTTGTTTCAATTTTCCTTTTCGATTCTGCACATGAAATGCGTTTCCTATCTTTTTGACTGAAGCAAAAGAGTCCACGTGAGTGTGAAGTGAGCGCAGGCTCGGACTCAATTGCGCTCGGGCTCACGCTCACTTCTCTCAATTGCGCTTGCATTCACTCAGGCTCCCGCTCTTTTCTCTCAACTGGTCAAGCACTCACTCGGGCTCGCGATCACTTGCGCTCGTAGTCATTTCTCTCAACTGGGCTCGCGCTCATTCGCACTCGCGATCACTTTTCTCAACTGGGCTTGCACTCACTCGGGCTCACGATCACTTCTGTTAACTAGCTCGCACTCACTTCTCTCGATTGGGTTCACGCTCACTAATCTCAAGTAGGCTCACTCTCACTTCTCTCAACTGGGCTCGCGCTCACTTATTTCATTGGGACTCCGGCTCGCGCTCAGTTATTGAGCCCGAGCCCGGTTGAGCGTGAATGCAGAGCTCATGAGCATCGGGCTCGCGAGTTTGAACACCTATGGTCCAGCCAGCTCTCGGCCATTGAAAGAATCTTCAGTTCTGTAGGACCAATATGGCTCAAACTTCGAAACAGATTAGGTGTGAAGCAAGCAATAAAATTAATGATGGTGCACCATTTCTTCAAACGAAGAAACATTCAGAAAGAAGACTTGTGATTTGAACAAAATGATAAAACAAACAAACAAAAAAAAAAAAAAAAAAGCCAATGTACTATTACTTTGTAGTTGTAGGTTCTTTGATTCAAATTATGGCATTACAAAAATAAATAAAAAGTCCGAAGTGTGTATTTGTAATTACAGTAAAAGAAAATTTTGTTTCCTTTTTAATGCAACGCTTTTCCGTTTGCATGAGTGTAATTATCAAATGTAGTGTTCAGAAAATAGATAACTTATATGATATCTTTAGCAATATTCCTTGCTAAATGAAGCATTTTCGATTTGCACAAGAAACACATGAAAAATACATTTTAAAATTTGTTTGTACTAATACGAGAGTGTGTACTAAAAAGACAAAAGAAATGTAAGCATTGCTTTTTCTTCCAGATTATGGTTGAACGTTGTTACAGTGAATTTGATCGAGCGCGAACAAAATTCATGAGGCAAGCTTTTGTTATCTTGTGTATGCATGATTCTCAAACATTTTTTCTATGGCAGTCTGCTCTGGAAATCTCCTCTTCATAAATACGTATTTTAAGCCAATTCTGAAACTAGATGCGTACTGAGAAACACGATTGAAGAAAGTATTATAATCACGTTATGGATATAATTTCAAACCAAGTTTTGAAGTATATTTTTGGATTTTTTTTAGGTGAATTTTACCCAAAAATACTAAGTTCTCAATATTAATATTAGAGACTTAATATGTTTTTAGAAGTCGTAGATCTAGAGGTGGAGAGACAATTTTAACAACTTATTCTGCGAACATGAAAATATCTAACAATCGGTTTAAGTGAACCAGCTGAATGGCACCACTGCATATGCCTAATGTGCGATAAGTCAAGGTTGCATTCTCTGAACTTGAAGTACAGCTCACAGATGACGAGAAGAACCCTAAAAGAGGGGTAGCGGGGAAAAATCAACAACACGGTCAAGTCCATTTTCGGTTTTCGAGGAGTGGTCTATACTTAGATGTC
Organism: Thermobia domestica; assembly: GCF_964235325.1. Classification (NCBI taxonomy): domain Eukaryota; kingdom Metazoa; phylum Arthropoda; class Insecta; order Zygentoma; family Lepismatidae; genus Thermobia; species Thermobia domestica. The sequence goes on from NC_137461.1 coordinate 250,527,324, forward strand.
GTCTGCTACTCCTGGTAGTTATCTGTGTGCTATTCCGTGGTGTCATTTGAAACCCCCGTGCGAAAACTGGGCGAGCCCATATCTACGTCACACTACTTCTGCTAGGGTTCTTCTCGTCATCTGTGAGCTGTACATGTTTTGAAAATGGAAAGTCGGTAATTAAATACGAGTTCGTAAGGCAATAGCAGAAGACTCACAAGTAAAAACAACAGAAGATAAATAAAATAAAGCTCCGTTACCTTGTGTTTGTGTACTATTGACTTGTCCGCTATATTTCAACCACTTCCTTTATTGTGGCCGTTTTCAGTGTAGGATCATCTACTGCAAATCTTCTAAATCTTCATAAATTTCATCTTCTTTTTCTTATGTACCTAATTTACATTTCAGTTCATAGAAAAGCACTGAATATACCAGACTATCTCAAAAGTCCTTCACTATCAGCACACTGACCTGCATGAGATAAAACTTTGGTAGGATAGGTGGTACTCCCATGCAAAAAAAAAAAAAAAAAAAAAAAATTGCGCGTATACTGTAACTCACGATTTTTCGCAATTATTTCATTTTCCATATGTTTACGGGTAAAATTTAGTTATTAGTAAGTGGAGATAATAGAAAGCAATCCATCTAAGGAGATATTTCCAAAAAAATATAATAAAATAATAAAAATATAAGCAAAAAACAAAATTATGTTCGGTTTTGTGTATACTGGCAATAATGTTTTCGAGGGAATTTTTGGAGTAGCACAGCACGATTGCAGAGGGAATAACAAGATTAGTAGAAGAAGAGCTGAATGAAGGAACTGGAAATTGGAGTAAAATATTGCATTTATTGGCTTAAATCTAGGGTGTAAATTGTCTGCCAAATATAAATTAGCTTCTGTAAGCAAGATGTTATAAGGAAATATATAAACAAAGAGAAAAACTGTTGTCTTAAGTTTGGAAGTGACATGCTCTATAGCCATGAGCATTTATTTCTTAAGAAAAAGATAGGCAACAAAAGAAAATCTGTTTGGTCAAGTGGGTAGAGTGACGGATTAGTAATTCTTATACTGTTTTGACACCAGATCGAATCCCATCCGGTCCTGTTCAATTTTTTTTCTTTACAAAACATTGTAGAAAGTGTATAATTTTTATGTTAATAAAACTGAAACAATACAATTAGGAAATAACTTTCTGTTTCCTCTGATGACGTATTTATTTAGAATTAGTGTACTATTAGTAATACCGATTGCTTTCAGTTTATGGTGTTGTATAGCTTCCTTTATCATCCTCTTTTCTTGAAAAAAAATTGTCTCCAATAAAGTATGAAAAATATATATAGTCAGAAACAGACATCTTAGTATCAAACGTGATTTATCGTGATGAAATAAACAAGTTTCCCGTTATTAAAAAAGAAAACTATAGAAAATCATTGAATTTGGTCTTAAGGTTTTTATTATGCTATATATATTCTTTATAAGACTATACTTTGTAAGTCAAGATGAGCGATCATACCCTCAAATTTAGCTAGTGAGTGAAAGATGTTTTCGGCACAAATAGTTTACAGGTTTAGGTGCATGAAACACCAATACGCCATTGTCTTGACCTTCGTTTATTTCACATTATTATCCGACATATCATAGCAGGTAAAAAGCAGCATCAATCGGCAAAAAGAACTGCAAGTTGTGGTCTTAGTCTGTTTTTGATGCTCCGGACTCGATCGCCTAGCACGCTCGTCTATACCTTGACTCATACGTCTATCATTCATTGCAGGCACATATCCAGCTTTTCTTTTCGGAGGGGGCCCAACACGAATCCTCGTAAGCACGTAATTCTAATGTTTCAAAAATATCAATAATAATAATAATAATAATAATAATAATGCAACAGTTCTGTATTTCTCTTAAACGTTTCTTACTTGTCATTTATGAACCGGTCAAACTTAATTCTAACTCACATGAAATCAAAAAAATATTTTCTAGAGACATGTAAGGAAAACTGTCTGCTACGTATATCACATAACAAAAATAGCAAATGGCAATGAGTGTATCGTTCTAATACAGTAATGTTATAAACAGACCGGAAACGAAATTGTACTCCCATTTAAAAGTGTTCTTTAATTCCACCTGGTATCAATGGCATTACGGTATATTCTTACAAGTAACACTTCCCAAGTGTAACACTCCGATTTTGATAAACTTTGACAGGCAAATACTACACATAAAATAAACGAATACATGTTTTTTATTTTCTGCGGTAAAACTGTTTTACGGGGGCAAAAGCACTCATCCAAAATTTTGAAAGTTGACGCCCGAAAGACAAAAACAAGTGGACCAAAGTGTACGAAATTGTGCACAGATATGGCAGACGTAAAATGAAGGAATACGTGTTTCGTATTTTCCTGGAAAAAACGGTTAGGTGGGACGCAGACCCCTCCAAACCTTTGATCATGAAATATCAAAAGTGCTAGTAACAATATGTCTGATGTGTGTAAAGGACGAAGAATTCCGATGACACTTTGTGTATGGACAATACGCAAAAACTAAACGAATGCCTGTTTTAGGGTACAAAATCCCCCATCCAAAATGATGAAAGTTGACGCCCGAAAGGCAAGAAGAAGTGAACCGAAATGAATGAAATTGTGCACAGATATTGTAGACGAAAAATGAGGGAATATGGGTTCCGTATTTTCCTGAAAAAAAGAAAAACGTTTCGGTGGGACACAGACCCCTCCAAAACTTTGATCGTGAAATATCAAAAGTGCTAATAACAGTATGTCAGAAGTGCTTAAAGGACATGAAGAATTGGAACGACACATTGTGTAGGGACAATACGCAAAAAAAAAAAAAAAAAAAAAAAAAGGTTATTTTCTGCGAAAAATTGGTTTTAGGGGGCAGAATTCCCCACCCAAAATTTTGAAATCGTGCACAGATATTCTAGACGTAAATTGAGGTAATTGTGTTTCGTATTTACCTGGAAAAAAGCGATTGAGTGGGACACGAACCTTCTAAGCTGTTGATTAGGAAATATCAAAAGTGCAAATAAGTATGTATACGTCAGAAGTTCCTAAAGAGTATGGAGAATTGCAACGAAACTTCGTATATGGACAATTTGCAAAACAATAAATGAAATGCATTTTAATTTGTATGAAAAAACAGTGTTGGGGCCTAGAGCCCCTCCAAAAAAAAGTTAATATTACCGTAAAAGTGCCGGAAGGAGTGGACCGAAGCAAATGAAATTGTGTGTAGATATTGTATAGACTGTATGTAAAATAAGGACTTTCGTGTTTTAAAGATGTCCCTATCAATTTTGGCACATCAACAGCAAACAGGAAATTAATCGGCACGTGTTTTTGTTTATGCGGAAAAACATTGTAAGGGTTAAAGTTGCCTCGTGAAATACTACAAAATACGCTATACTGTTTGTGCTTGTTGTTGATCTGCCAAATTTGAAGAAATCTGATGGAGACACTTGTGAAACACGAGAGGCTTTAGTTTTCATATCCAATATTTACAGACAATTTCATTCGCTTCGGTCCAATCCTTCCGACACTCAACGCCTCGGTCCACTCAAAAGGTTTTTTTCTCTTTTCAGGAAAATACGAAGCACGTATTTCCTCATCTTACCTCTACAACATTTGTGAACAATTTCATTCAGTTCGGTACATTTTTTCTTGCCTTTCTTGCGTCAAATTTCAGAATTCATGGGGGGGACCTTTTGTCCTCTAAAACCGTTTTTTCGCAGGAAATAAAAAAGCCGAATTTGTTTATTTTTTTGCTTATTGTCCTAACACAAAGTTTTGTTCCATTTCTTTATGTAAATTTAGGCACTTCTGACATACTGTTATTAGCACTTTTGATATTTCATGATCAAAGGTTTGGAGGGATCTGAGCCCCACCTAACCGTTTTTCCAGGAAAATACAAAACACGTATTCCCTAATTTTATGTCCGCAATATCTGTTCACAATTTCGTTCACTTTGGTCCACTTGTTTTTGCCTTTCGAGCGTCAACTTTCAAATTTTGGGTGAGGGCTTTTGCCCCCTAAAACCGTTTTTCAGCAAAAATAAAATAAAAAAGCACTTGTTTGTTTATTTTATGTATAGTATCTACCTGCCAAATTTTATCAAAATCGGAGTGTTACACTTGGGAAGTGTTACTTGTTAGAATTATAACAACAACGCATTGTCCACAGTTTGGACACTGACTCAAAGTAATCTGACATTTAAAAAAAAAAAAAAAAAAAACTCAAAAGGGAAAAAGGTTTATTAAAAAAGTGCTTGAGGTTTGGTAAGGGACAGCTTCCAGGACCTCACGCTGGATACGTCACTGAGTCAATGCATTATATTTGTTTCTTGCAAAGATGATAATTAGATGCGTAATGTGTAAAATTATATCATAGTTTGTCTTTTTATAGGTCTTTCCTTAACACATCCATATTATCCGGCGTTCTGCCTGCCTGTTTTATGTCGGATAAGCGAAACTCTACTGTATTTTCAGATAGCATATACACAGGATACGGGCCGGAATTTTTAGAACGGACCCGGCCCGTCCCCTTTAATTTATAATCTATAGGCATTAGCGGATTAAGGGCGGAGCCAATGGAGCCCAGGGCCCCCAGCTCAGGAGGTTCTTTAAAATCCATCTGTTTAATACTTACGCTCGCGGTATCGCTAGATTTAAGTCTTTGCATCAGCAGCATTTAACTGTTAATAATGAATGCAATTATTTAATTGTTAATAATGAATTTAACTAAACTAATTATTGTAAACTTGGAACACATTCAAATATTACAGCATAGTTCTCGGTAGTTCCATAAGTAATTTCAGAGACCACGGTGTTTCAGTGGTAGAGCGTTCACCTTTGGTGCATGGAGTCCTTGGTTCGATCTATGCTCGCGCCAAGTGAACCTTGTGCTGGACAAACACTGTGTGCGTGGGTTTTCTCGAGGTTCTCCCGTTTTATCCCACTTTTTTCATTCCACCATTTCATTCATTTCTTATCATCACTGTCTCCTTTAGCCTATCCGGCATAATCGTGGGACGTAAAACTTAAAAATTTCATTTCAAATCATTTCAATCAAAAAACAGTTGCAGGAAGTATGTAATTTCGAATAAAACAAACTACTATATACAATTCTGAGTATATTATTCTTTTATGAAATTCTCGCGAACCTTATTTCTAAATTGAAGGGTAAGAAGACTAAATTCATTCTCTTAATATTATAGATCCATTTCAATTGAAGCAGTTGGAATAGTTGGAAAAAAAAATTAAAAAAAACATATCCTATATTCCAGTGTGCCACAGTCAGTATAACGCGCCACACTGGTGTGTCCAGCAAAGTGAACAGTGTGACGCAAACTTTTTCCTATTATTTGCAAGAATATTTGTCGAGTTCCTGTTATTTATTATTATTATTATTATTAACGATTTTTCCATGGATCAGCTGTCTGTATACGGTTAAGCAACCACAAGTATCACATTGAAGGAATGAGTGTAATTATTTACTTTAATAGTAATACAAAAGTCTAGTTGCCTGTATATTCTACCGGTAATAACTGCATCCGTCTAGAAAGCTAGGACTAACAACAAAGGGATACCAAGTTGTGACCACACACCGCCCCAAATCGTGGGTGCCACAAGTTCTCTTCTACGCCTTAGAACAATAAGGGCTGTAGCGTTCAGGGAGAGAGAGAAACAACTTAATTCCATTGCAGTTTATGCTTATTAAATGTTAACTTATATTTATCAATTATGTAAGTGATCGTATCGTTTTCTGTTTATTATTATTATTATTATTATTAATAATAATAATAATAATAATAATAATAATAATAATTCTTATTATTATACATTTCTTAATACGTTGATTGCCATGTGTATGGAATTCCATACACACGGCTGTCCTGTACAGTAGAGCGTGATTATTTTCCATACGCAAACAATGTAGATATTCCAAGTTTGTTGTGTTCGTTCTATAGGTGTGTATGTAATTAGATACATATGGCGTAGAAATCAAAATTTAATGTCCATGCCACGTATATGCAAAACCATAGACAAAGACATTTATGAACAAAGACATTGAGTTTGAGTTTAACGTCTTGTTCAGGAACGAAGCTATATGAGACGTCGGCCTACTGATTAACGTGGACTCCGAACCACGTGAGCTCTCGCCGGGTCTTCCACGCCAAAGGCGCGTACGCTAACCACTAAGGAGCTTATGAACAGAGACATTTATGAGCTAAAACAAAGGCGAAAACAAAGATGTGTGATGTGATTTTGAATTTAACGTCCCTTTCAGCAGCGAGGCTATATGAGACGTGGACCTACTGATTAACGTGAAATCCGAACCACATGAGCTCCCGCCGGACGAAAACAAAGACCTTTGGAATTGACAATTGTTTGGACATTCCAGTCGAACCTACGTAATATTAACAACGTTTCTACGATAATTTCGTAACATTGTATTATTTCTTTTGTTGATTAGCTTGGTTAGGCTTATTTAAACACTTTCTTCTTTGCACCGACGTGTCACATGCCTTGAATGAAGATACACTAGCTCTCACTGGAAATTAATTATTACTGAGACAATTGTCCAAAAAAATCAACCCTTGAGAAAACCACTTCTTCTGTATGTTATCGGAATAAACTATTTATGCTCTATGTTAGTTTATTAATGAAATATTTCTTTACGAAATATGAACAAAATTGCCTGAGGCGTTAATGGGAAAACCACCTGGGGAAAGCCCACCCTAAGATTAAGCTACTCCTTCGAACGAGTTGTCATATTGTTAGGTAATTAATGATACGTTTATTTATGAAATGTGGTTGAGAAAATTGTGCAAAAAGAACGCATACCATACAGTAAATTACACCATATATATTTTTTCAGAAAAATTATTCATATGTGGTGGAGATTTGTTAATAAAATATATATTTATCAAAAGTAAATAAATCGTCACAGCTTTTTTTTTTTATTTGAGAAAATTGAATTATTTTAAATTTTAATCCTTCAGTAAATTACCATTGCTTTTTGGTGTCGAAGGACATAAAATTCGAAAGATATTATGTTATTAAAACGTTATGTCTAGAATTCGGTGCAGATACGTTGAACAGTATGGCCTCTATTTGAGTGCGTGTAAAAGCGTGACGAACCGAGAGACAAATAGATGGACAGACATCGAAAAATCATTTTTTTTCGATATGTAGGAGCCATGTAACTTGAATTTATTGAAATCTGGTATTCGGTTTTCATAACTATCACCACACTTTCTTCTTTCGTCGCTCGAATGTGAAAACGAATAGGCCTACACCGACACGTAATGTGATAATTTGTAATCCCAAAAATTTAATTTGTTATGTTTAATGTGTGGTTACTCTAGGAAAAAAAGCTTATGCATGTTACATCATTTTATTATCAGTTTTTCACGCTACTGTATAGTTCGGTACGATTATAGTTAATATTCATGACATCTTTTGGAAGCTTTCGCGTTCCTCACAAAGAGAGCTGTAAAATTTAGTTTTGTTTAAAGAAAGCACTCTTGATTTTTTTTTTCACACAGACTTGCATTTGTTGCACTTGTGGATATGAAACGAAAGGAGAGAGAGAGAGAGAGAGAGTCAAAGAAACACACACACAGAAACACTAGAACAGTTTTTTTTTCTTCATGACAACGAGCTATCGCTGTGACTGTGTTCCTCACGCTGTGTGTAAAGCTGCAGGTTGCTCTTGTTTTGTTTTTTCCAGTTCCTGACTCACAGACACTCGCAGTGAGTTGAAGCTGTGTAAAAACGGAGAGGGAACGGTTAAGCATACCATACCATAAACTAAAAACAATCGCTATTAGTAATAAATAGTAAGCTAATTCTGAATAAATACGTCATCAGAAAAACAAAAAGTTATTTCATTATTATATTATTTCGTTTCGTATTAACATAAAAATTATACACTTTCTACAATGTTTTGTAAAGAAAAAAAAATTGAACGACCGGATGGGATTCGATCTGGTGTCAAAACAGTATAAGAATTACTAGTCCGTCACTCTACCCACTTGACCACACAGATTTTCTTTTGTTGCCTATCTTTTTCTTAAGAAATAAATGCTCATGGCTATAGAGCATGTCACTTCCAAACTTAAGACAACAGTTTTTCTCTTTGTTTATATATTTCCTTATAACATCTTGCTTACAGAAGCTAATTTATATTTGGCAGACAATTTACACCCTAGATTTAAGCCAATAAATGCAATATTTTACTCCAATTTCCAGTTCCTTCATTCAGCTCTTCTTCTACTAATCTTGTTATTCCCTCTGCAATCGTGCTGTGCTACTCCAAAAATTCCCTCGAAAACATTATTGCCAGTATACACAAAACCGAACATAATTTTGTTTTTTGCTTATATTTTTATTATTTTATTATATTTTTTGGAAATATCTCCTTAGATGGATTGCTTTCTATTATCTCCACGTACTAATAACTGAATTTTACCAATAAACATATGGAAAATGGAATAATTGCGAAAAATTGTGAGTTACAGTATACGCGCAATATTTTTTGCGCATGGGAGTACCACCTGTGAAAACTGCTGGCAGGCATAGAGAACAGGTTCGTGGGATCAAGTAAAGGCAAATACTGCGTGCTTGGCGAGTGTTTCTATAAAGTCAAAAAGGACAACATGAGTGAGAACCAAATTGCAATTCGAGCTATGCTACGATTTTTATGGAAAAAAGGACTAACTGCAAAAGCTGCAGCGGAGGAAATTTGTCGTATAGAGAACAAAGCAGTACTGGATCGATCGACAGTTTTACGTTGGTTCACCAACTTTGGGGATTTAAGCCTCGCGGACAAACTCTGCAAGGGTAGACCTCCGGTGGACATTTTTAACGGCCATCTGCAAGATGCTGTTAAGTGCTAAACCACAATTGAATACACGTGTGTTAACAAGAATGGGTGGGGCATCCAAATCGACAGTAAACCGTTAATTGCATGCCATGGATTACGTCAATAAACAGCCCCCACAAAGTCCTCATGAGCTGACAGAGGAACAGGCCTAGCACAGAGTGGCAATTTGCCAGACGTTGTTAAAATTCCGCGTGATCTTCGTTTCTGGAGGAGCATTGTAACAGGAGATGAGAAGTGGGTGCTTTTAGAAAGCCCTGACACACGTAAACAGTGGGTGAAAAAAAAAAAAAAAGGATAGGAAGCCCTAGCCAATGTAAAACAGGAGATATTTGGGAAAAAGCTCATGCTGTGTGTTTGGTGGGGTATTGATAGCATAATTCATTTTGAGTTTGTTCTAGAGGGTCGTGTTGTAACAGGTGAACTGTATTCTGAACAATTACGCCGAGTGTATGACATTTTGAACGAGAAATATCCGGCATTAACGAGGAGGAAGAGGTTATTGCTGCAAATTGACAATGCTCCGAGTCGTCGGTCTCGAAGTGTGACCAACACCGAGAACCATAGCTAGAGATTTCAGCGCCGGGGCGAAGTAGAATCCGGGGCCCCTACACTCACGTTACCAAGCTTTTTTTTTTCTTTCTTTCTTTTACATATAAGAGAAACAGCTTTTGTTTTTACCCTACGGTGATTTTTTATCAAGCTGCTTGGACAGACCATTGCAACAGTCAAAAGTGATCATTATGTATTCTTTTACAAATTAGAGGTGTTTTCAAGAGGCATATTATGGACTTTTTTTGTTAAACTTGACAAAACTACCTTTCGTTGTAAACAAATGCACTTGGAGAACAGTTATGGAAATGTACATCTATTTACATTTCATAATATCGATAAAAAATTAAATTTCAATACATTAGAAACTATGTGTTTTTAAACTGTTCGAAATGAGTGACGGCATTAATTTCAAGTAATAATTGTAAACTTTTAAAATTTTATTCTCTCTGTGACCACACAAATAGCATTTTAATTTCGATCTTTTTACGCTAAAAATATTCTGTGAAATGGGACGGAAATTCAGAAGGAGCCGCCTTTGCGAATTTCTCAATATTAATCGATGGAGGTGAAGAATATGTTCAATGTTTGTATTTAAAATCCAAAATATAGTTTGGCTACTGTATATATTTGCAATAATAGAAATTACTTAATTTCTTAATGAATGAAAGTTCTGAATTTACGGTTACGTTTTATTAATTAACCTATTAAAACTACCCTAACCCACAACTAGATACGTACCGTACGCAAAAAATATCCTGGAGATACAGGTAGTTAGTGGAGAAATTATCCCATTAAATTCATTCAAATTGGAAGCATTTTATGTGTCAATGGAATAAAAAAAAATATATAATACTGGCAGTGATCAGTCTTTGAAAAACACAAAATTCGGTAGGTTAAGTTCTGAGCCCTTAAGCTCCTATTCTACAGCTACTTGGAGTTCGAAAATGTTTACCTTCATTTTTAATATTCCTGCGCAAACAGCAGCTTGCATATCTCTTCACTCCTCTCATTTTCATACCTTCATTCTCACCGTCGTGATTAATCCGATTGAGTAGAAAAGCGTGATTAACTAAACAGACTCCACCATCAACACGTCGAGCCCATATTTCAGACTTTAATCGTTTCTGATGTTGAAAACGCTCCTCCGTACACTATAAGTCATTTCTCGGCATCTTGTATATCACATCGTCATTAACAAATCATATATAATAATTGAGTAAGAGTAAAAACTTGTAATGACGCATATTAAAACATTTGGATTGCGAACGAAATGAGCAAGAAAATTTTTAACAATGCTATTTATTTGCAAACCGACGACAATGTTGGTTTAATAGGACGCCAAAACTTTCTCGGAGCGACGCGTCTCTTTCCAGCACTTTTTCTTTCTTCTTGCTCGTTCGGTGCCCTATTGCTATCAGCGCCCGTGGCGACGGCCCAGCTTACCTCCCTCTAGCTATGGCTGTGCCAACACCCTAGCTGAACTTGACGTGTTTTAATTATTACCTCATCCTGCCTATAGTTCAGATGTTGCGCCCTCAGATTATGGTTGGTTTCGCTCTCTCACACATTTCTTGTGTGGTTGGCAATTCAATTCATATGATGAGGTGCATGCTGCGTATCGCGAGTTTTTCAATTCTAAACCTGTCATATGGTATCGCCATTAGATTGAACTGTTGTCTCAAAGTTGGATGAAGGTCATCGAACATGATAGCATATACTTTCCTGAATAAAAGTTTGTTTCTAATATTCGTGTTCCATTTTCCTTTTGTATGGCGCAGAACTTTTGGGATAGCCTGGTAAATTAAAACCACCTCTTCTCGAACGTCCTAGTTCATTTTGTCGTGGTGTTTACTGTTGTCATGTACCGTTTTCATAATTATATATAAGGTTGTATGCAAAATCATAAGAGACGCGGTGGCTCAGTGGTAGAGCGTTCACCTCCGGTGCTTGGGGTCCCTGGTTCGATCCCAGCTCGTGCCGTGTGGACTTTGTGGTGGACAAACACCGTACCCGTAGGTTTTCTCGGGGTTCTCCTGTTTCCTGCCACTTTATTCATTCCACTATTTCATTCATTTCTCATCATCACCGTTTCCTTTAGCCTAGCTTCGTGGGACGTAAAACTTAAAGATTTCATTTCATTTCATGCAAAATTACCAAACATGTTTTATACTATTAGGCAACGTATCTAATATAATACTTCAATACTTTTCTGACATTTTTTTTAATAAAAAGACACTATCTCTACCAGGCCCAAAGTATGCTAAATTTTTATTTAATTATTTTTTTATTTTTAAAGTTTATTTATTTACTTTATGACGTATAATCAAAATTTAATGAAAAAAACTAGGTTAAGACACAAATCAAAATTACAACTACTAGGCTTAGCTCTTTGTGATGTTGGTCCCACTGTTTGTCAAAATGTCCTATTACCAGATTTAATTGTTTTTAAATTTAATGTGACTCAAAGGCTAATGTTTCAAGAAAAGGCAACGTTTTATGAAAAACTTTCACCTCCTTAACGACATGTTTTGAATCCTGTAAATCCTTTGGTAATCCGGAAACAGCTGTATCCTCTTATTTCACATCCTCAATGTGTTATTTGATTCTAGTGCCAATTTTTCTTCTGGCTACACCTATGTATGTTTATTTAGAAACATACGTTACCTCTTAAATTCCTGAATGTACTTTGTTGCTTACGAAATAACTTTAAAATTCCATTAAAGGTTTTTGTAAATTTCTTGATGCTTTGAGAGATATTCGAAACCAGCAGGTTAATGTTACCTTCTGATATTGGTATGTCAGTCTAGGCCATAATGGAGAGGAAATCCAATTGTTAGAATTTTGCAAATTTTACTTCTCCTTTCTGAAAATTTATAGTCCTTTGTTGTCTCACTGTTTGCATTCAGTCGTAATAAATGTGGCGATATTTAATTAAAATAGAAGGTATTTGCTTTAGGTTTCTTAACGGTGTCCGTGTGAACACGTATTTATTATCGACTCTAGAAATAGTTATATCCCAGAAATGCATTTGCTTCTTGATTTCTAACTCTTTTTAGATGTATTTTGTCGTATTCCTTCATTATATATATATATATATATATATATATATATATATATATATATAATATGGGATGTCAAGAGTATCATCTGCATATCTATAATACTGTATTTTATGAATTTGAATTTAAAATGTTTAATAATTTATTACAGTGTTAGCTAATACCGGGGGTAGAGGGCTACCCATTACCAGTCCATCAGTTTCCTTTGTAGCACTTATTTTAAAACGAAAGCAGTTCGTTTGTAAAGATAACTTTACAATTTTGGTTATTGAATTATCTCAAAATCATTAAATTTATTTTCTTGTGTTCAATGTTCTGTACATTCAAAGAATTAATTTAAAATAGTTAATTCAAATATAATTACATCTAAGGATGATAGCTTTAACTTAGTGCTATGCACCAGAGAATTGATTTTAAATTTTAGGTCAAAACTATTGCTAATTATATAATTAAATTTTGTGGTGTCCTTCGATATATAGTGTTTGTTAGCATTTAGTTGTTCCGTTAGCGGGATGATATTTTCGTGGTATTATAGGTTTGAATGGCACTAAAGAGTTCGGGTAGACCGTAAATGATTATGACCAAGAGAAATAGTGACACTTTTGGGGTACTAAAGAAGAGAATACAGCTGTTCTCTGGGTTATCGAAGCATTTACATGATTCAAAAATGCCAATATAAAGACGTCAAAAAAATCTTCACAAAAACGGCGCCCTTCCTTGAAAGTCTAGTCCTTGAATCATATTACGTCAGGGCCATTCCATGTCAGATCGACTCTTGCATGTTACAGTGAGATATTATATTCTAAACGCTATAACTAGAACAAGCGGAAGGCTCAACTTCATTCATGAACCAGTTTCAAAATTTATCAAAAACTGCATGAGTGATATTTGTTTGATTTTCGTTTGCGCCTGACCTAAATGACCAAGACGTTGTTGGCTAAAATTTTATTTTAAAGCTTACTAGCAGCGTTCACCCCGCTTCGCTGCGGTCACCCCGGAACGCAATAAACTTTGTTACTTAGATAATTTTTACTTTTTCGCTTTCAAGTGATATGATAAAAACCATAGAAGATTGCAGTAAATCTTAACATTATATCGCCTGTCATTTATGTTAACCCGCCCCGCTTCGCTGCGGTCATCCCGGTGCTGGCATATTGTAAAAGTGTCTGTAAAAATAAGCAAATCAATTAAAAAATTTTAAACAGAAGATTCAAGCTATTTTCCGCTGTATATCGCCTGTCATTTATGTTAACCCGCCGAGTGACACGGTCATGCGGGTTGCATATAAATACGTTTATTTTTACCTATGATGAACTAATAACAAAGGATTTGTACGTTGTGGACACTTGAATGGTCAATTATCTCAAGACACTGGTAATTAAAAATTAAAGTGATATGATAAAAACCATCTAGGGTCCAAATCCTAATAACCCCCCAAAAATGAAAGAAATTGGTTCAGCCGTATTAGCGTGATGAGCGGACAAAGAATTGTACGTTCTCTTTTATATATATAGATGGAAAGAGCGTTCTAATGGTATATTACACTATAAATTTTTTATGATTTCTTTTTCGAAAAAACGAAAATTTTGAATTTGATTTTCTCAAAAATCATACTTTGAAAATTTCAAGAAGATATTCAAACTGTTCTGAGTGTATCCACAGAGTTACTTTGTTACAAGAGTTTCCACTTCCAAGCATAGGGTGAAAATCGAATTGATTTGGGTCCTTCATGAAAAATAAAAATCACACGAAAAAAAAAGATGTATTATATTCATATTCGAAAAAAATCAAAAATGAAATCTTTGAGTTTTACGTCCCACGCATATGACGTCTAGGCTGAAGGAGACGGTGATGATGAGTAATGAATGAAATGGTGGAATGAAGAAAGTGGGAAGAAACGGGAGAACCCCAAGGAAACCCACGCACACGGTGTTTGTCCACCACAAAGTTCACTTGGCGGGAGCTGGGATCGAACCCGAGACCCCACGCACCAGAGGTGAACGCTCTACCACTGAGCCCCCCCCCCCTCATGTGCGAAAGTTCATATATTCTCTAGGTACTGCTTGCAACTTGGTTCCGGTGAATTCTAAAAGCTTTTCCGGTTGTTACTCAGGGTGTCTATCGGTCACGAAATTTAGCTCTTTTTTTTTTTTTTTTTTTTTTTTTTTATTTTATTTTATTTTATTACAAATATAAGTATAGACTGGAAAATGTTGTTCTATATAACGTCAAAATTCACCACAAAAAATGTGTGTGGTCGGCTCTAGACACTACCAAATCGCAAGCAAGGCACGCGTCTATCGCATGCATGAAAATACGGCCTAATTCGCACCTAAATTTTCTCTTTGAGAATATTGTGATATTTTAGTGTTTGGTAAAGAAAAGGCCACGAAATTTCATTTTGGAATTATAGTAGACACCCTGTTACTACATCTTATCAGGCAAGTGTAGAGTCGCTTGTTGGGTTACAGGGTTCATTTTACACATTATATTCACTGCACGAATCCAGAGAACATCTGGCTTCTGTTCTGTTTTTCAGAACAGTTTGACTTTTAATGCGTTTTATAACATAAATAGATATATATATATATACATCGTAAAATAGGACTACATTTTCTTTTCTTTTTCACTTTACAGATTTGGACCATACAGCGGATGTCCAGTAAGTAACATATTATCTTCAGTTATATAATTCACCTAATGACTGTAAATCAGGTTAAATTTATTGAGATCAAATATAGTTCCATCTGCTTTTTTTCTTCTAGTGATAAGAACGAAGTTATGTCAACATCGTAAGATAAGAAATGGAAAACAAATTACCAGAAAGTACTGAAGACATTACAGGGTTCCACATTCTGGAAAGTCAGGGAAATGAAAACATGTTAGGGAAAGTCAGGGAAATCATGCATTTTGCGAAAAATGTCATGGAAAGTCAGGGAACGTAAACATGTAAGTTTATTTTTTTCAATCTAAAATGGTTTCTTCTCTGTCAGTTGTACAGATTGACATGTGAAGAGGACCACAATGGTACAGCATTCCCATGATGACAGTGATGCAGTGTTGCTATTTATTGCTGAGGCATTGAGGTATTGTGTGTGAGAGAGAGGGAGATAAGTGATCATGTAAAAGCAGAAATCGAAGTATGACTTGTCATTTTCGTTGACATCGATTTTAAGACAGAAAAACTACTGGAAGTAATGAAAACATCAGAAAGATAAACTAGCTTTCAGGCTTGACTGTCGAAACTTTTTGCTGGGCACAATCAAGAACATTGTGGAAAGGAGCCTTCTGAAGCACAAATTAGCTCTGTCAGCTTTGGACCCCAGGTTACAAAAGAACAATCCAGAACTTACTCCAATTAAGATGAAACGCATCCTACAAACTTTGCATGAGCTTAACAAAATATCTGATTCTGTAGCTGAGAAAGCAAAGTGTCAATTTATGTCTTTCTGTACAGAAATTTAGGGTTCTCCTGAGTTCAGAGAAGACGAAGAGAAAATGGGCATCAGGCTAGATGACTTCTTTGTAAAGATAATGTCCAAAAAAACAAGAATATTCTGATTGTGGAAGTTGTGAAAATGTTTAATTTCATCCCACGGCAATGCCTCAGTGGAGGGCGGGATCTCAGTCAATAAGACGCATATTGTAGAAAACCAAATCGAAGATCTTGTAGTAGCACAGAAACGGATACATGATGCAATTATGTACTATGAAGGTGTAGAATCTGTTCCTGTTGATCGAAGAATGCGTCTCCCAGTTCGTTCAGCTCGGAGACGCTATGATAAATACCTTAAACAGAAACGAATCAAAAGTGCAGAGGAAAGTAAAATCAAAGGTGACAAAAGAAGACAAAGTGCTGAAGTTAAGAAATTGGAAGCAAAGAATAAATACATGGAATAATGTTACAAACAAGAACAATACTCTCTTGTAGATCAAATTCAAAAACGGAAATCAAAACAAAATTCTGTTTTAAAAAAAAGTAAGTGTGAGGATTAACATGTCTCAGAATTGACAATATTATTATTGATGGTGGACCACAGTGGCTTAGTGGTAGAGCGTTCACCTCTGGTGCATGGGGTCCTTGGTTCGATCCCAGTTCGCGCCAGGTAAACTTTATGGTGTACAGATACCGTGTGTATGGGTTTTCTCAAGTTCTCCCGTTTCCTCCCACTTTCTTCATTCCATCGTTTCATTCATTTCTCATCATTATCGTCTCCTTTAGCCTAGACGTCATAAGCGTGGAACGTAAAACTTAAAGCTTTCATTTCATTTCATTTTAGGATTAATAGTATTAGGTCTCAGGGAGAGTTGGCAATATATTCTTGACTTCATGTTATATATTTTATTGTTTTTTTTCAAGCAAAAGAAAAATGTCTAATTTGCAATGTCAAGGTACTGTATCATGTATATATTATACACATGATACGGTATATATTATATAGAGGTGAACGCTCTATATACATGATATACTTACATGATAAATTTTGTGTAAATAACAATTACTTATATTGAACATAACAAAAATGTAAATGGTAATTAAAGGAGTGTGTTAAACGGCTATGAGGATGAGGAGGACGTTAAAAAAGTGTATGATAGAACATACCCCATATCTTCTAATTTATATTAAAGAATTTATGTCAGGGAAATCGATCTTCACTTTCTTGTGGGAACCCTGCATTAACATAAAACACTGAAGAATATCTTTGTAGGACTCTGTCTCAATATCGTTCCCAACTGAATGCTTCAGAGATATGTTCCTGTGCAAACAAACAAAAAGTAATGTGGTACCAAACCTACCTACTAAACTTAAAAGTAGTTTTCTCTGCAACGAAGTTATAAAATTTGACAATTACGCGACACTTTATGTTTGTAAATCCATACCAGACGGTTTGCAAATCGGTTTATCACAACAATCCGTAATCTTTGGGAAAGCTAAAGTCATCTATAGAACGTAAAGTTCTTGCTATTTCAGCGGATGTTCTTCACAAAGTGATTTCAATTTTTTTGAGATAAGATTGCGTAAAATCGTTCAAGTTGAGGGGAAACAATTGAAAATGTAAATAAATAGCAGGAAAATAGTCATATCTAAAATTTAAATAATAACTCTATGTCGTTTCATTCAGTAGTTATTTACAATTTAAATTAGTAGTTGTTAGAAATTGGTACACTCGTCAATTAAAGGAAGAGCTATTAATACATTACCTTGTTGATTGTTGGTAGTTTTCCTTGACTGTCTATAGCCGATATCTAGTGTATTGAATTTTATAATGTAATTTATGTAAGATTGTCAGATATGTGGTTGACAGTGACTTTTGGCAGGCGTAGAATAATGTGTGCGACAGGTGTGGTCGACACTGATAGCTTAAGCTTGTGATGTAATGATTGAAGTGGGTAACTGATTTTACAGTCAGTACAAGGTGATTGACGTGAAGAAGGAACATGAGTGGGTTAGCTAGAATGAATTGAGAGTCTTCGATTTTACATAGACCATAAAACCTTTCATTATATATCTTAAGTAAACAGTACAATAATTTTGAGCATATTGAACTTGTAATTTATTATAATAATAATTGATTACCTTGTGAACTGTTGCGGTATAAGTCACTGTGTTTGTGACTTAATAACTCTTAAACCACCTGACCGATCTCCATGAAATTTTCAGCATAGATGAGGTTCAGGCCTGGAATGGTTTCTATCATTTCACTTTGACAGTGGAACTTAAAGAAGAAGAAGGGGGATATATATATATATATATATATATATATATAATAATGGAAAATGACCGATATTAGTGTCGAATCCATAGTTTTCGGGGCCACCGAGATGAAAAGTGACAATTCCGATGCCGTTTAAATCCAAATTCATCTCGGCAACTTGGAGGAGGGATATATATATATATATAAAATCGAAAATGACCGATATCGGAGAGCGCTTCAATAATAATAAAATGTGACTGACTAACGGAACATGTTACTAATTTTTTTCTTATTTTATTCCTAGTGCAGCGGGTAATTGAAGCTAGGACATACATACATATACATATATATGAAGGGTTTAATGAACCATATTCAATGAAAGCTCTTAATCCGTCCTAGGTGTGTGCTATCTTAAGGGAATGAGCACACTACAGCTATTGGTATAGTGGAATCAGAATCAACAAAAGAACTTCGATTGCTATTTTGAATTGATACTTTGTGACTTTCGAAGCTATTAGCAATTGCGAATCGTTATTTGCTGAGTATGACTTGAAATCCATCGTTGGAACTGTCTTGTACGCAATTTCCAGCTTCTTCATTAGTTAGGTTTTGCGCCACTCTGTAGTTACATGATAGTTGCGAACAAAATAAATAAATAAAAAAAAAAATTAGACATGTTAAATAAACACTTTTATGGTTTCCAGTTTATCATTTTATCGTCAGAATGTAGAAGAAAGTTGAATCGTGACTAAAAGTTGTACGTAACCAGACGCTCTTTAAAAAAAAAATAATAATTTCTTTTTTATCTTTACGGCGGGACGATTGCTTCGGAATCTCAAAAGTACAGCTTTCTCCACAGTGTTTTTATCACAAACTATAAAATAAGTGCCTTCTAATATTATTTTCATAAGTCTGTCCTATGATTCCTTTGTCCAAACCACGAATTGCATTTGTTAAAATAAAAGAAGTCAGCATGGAATGCAAATTACGTACCAGAAAATGATGAAAACAACAGTTTAAATTAATCACGAAGAAATTGTAACGCTATACAAATTTTGCCAGATAAATTATGTGAGACAAGTGAGAAAACATCGTTGTGTCTTAATGATCAACGTGAAACGCAATATATATTGTGATCGCGCCTTAAAATGTAAATTATTTTGCTATAATAGCACAGAACGTGAAGAAACCACAAGAGAAAAAGAAATTCAAAAAATACAACTACCTTAAATAACAATCAATACTGCTAAACAGAATACGAAGTGGAGCAGAAACATTGTAGGTTCATAGTTGAAAATATAGGTATACATGTTGCAGTCTTACATTAGAAAAAGGAAGAAAAGCAATAAAAATAAAGTGATTTGGCTTGCTCAGTGAATCCTGTGATACTTACGACTTGCACACTGAAAAATATTTAGATATCAGCTTTCACAGAAGCATCAATTTATTAACTAATAGTGAAATGTTCAACACAACGAAGATTCTGTTTACCAGTAAAATGTTTGAGTATATTGTGTACGAGGCAATTAGATAAGTTGTCAGAATGACCCACAGATTCTAGCACTAGGCCCAGACCGAGTACGTTATTTCAGCTTTGCAATATTAAAAAAATTAAATAAAATCTTTCAGTTTTATCCCACAATTATGCCGTGTAGACCGAAGAAGACTCGTGATGAAAATGAATAAAAAAAGTGGTAGGAAATGGGAGAACCCCGAGAAAAATCACGTCCACTATGTTTGTCCACCACAAAGCCCATTTGGCGCGAGGTAGAATCGAACCAGGGACCCCACTCACCAGAGGTGAACGCTGTACCACTCAGCCACTGCGGCTACCCAACTTTGCAATATTGTCTGCATCAGCAACTTACAACTGTTACTGCAGGTAATTGTGCAATTGCAGAGAACGTATTTTTGTTCTTAAAAAGATTTTTTAAAAAAATGAAAAAGAGGGAAGACACAGAAATACACAATGATATTACAAAATATTCCGGGCGAAACAAAGTCGTGAAAGCCTGGAAGATGACCCAAAAGTTGACGACCAAAACCTGTCACTACCTCATACATTATTGACAAGGTGTATGATATGGGACTCCTGGATCACCGATTAAAGATGTGTGCATTGCAGAAATTCTCTCAGTTTTAGATGAACAGGTATTAAGTATTTTGATCAAAGAATTGTGCATGAATAAACGCTCCGCAAGATGGACGCCGGAAGTGCTGACACCTGACCAGAAACAAGTAAAAAGAAGGGGAAAAAAAAAGCAAATCTCAAGGACAACTTAGCCCATTCAAAGAAACTAACTGATTTCGTGCTCGATGCACAACCACCAATAGTAGATAAGTACACTACCATACTCTAGAAACAAAACCAGTTAAAACAATGAAAACACCCTAGTTCTTCACAATCATCCGATGTGTGAAGTCTGCTGGGAAAGTAATTTCTTGAGTTTTTTAGAGTGCAAAGGATACATTTTTCGTTGACAATCTTCTACCTGTAAAAGATTCCGGTGAGTACTACGCCAGGTTTTGAACCAGCCACACGACAAGCCTTATTCCATACGGATGTAGTTGCAATTGCTAAAATGAATAGTTGGATATGAATCGCTGTCACATCCACCAGATTCGTCCCGATCAGCCTTGCACCTCTTTCCGTCCGTGTCCATGGGTTTCCTCCCACTTTCTTCTTTCTACCATTTCATTCGTTTCTCATCATCACCATCTCCTTTAGCCTAACCGGCATACAGTGGGACGTAAAACACAAGGATTTCATTTCATTTTTCATTTCACCTCTTTCCGGCGCTGAGAAAATACCTTGGTGGACTTCGATTTTTTTCATACAAAGAGCTTAAAGCTTGAGTGGAAGAATACTTTGAAGATCTGGAGGAATCTGATTTCTGCAGTGGCATAAAGACTTTAGAATATCGCTGGATCAAGTATTTTAGTGTCACGGGATACTATATTAAGAAGAAAATAATTTTAAGATGTAAATCAATATTTTGTGCATTATTCCGAAAACATTTCAAACATCCATCTTGCATATAGACAGTTACATAAAGTCCTTCATTATAAATTAATTTGTTTGCCGAAACTATGTTCATAATATAGTCTTCCCAGATCTTGAGAAAAAAAGGACGAAAACAGTTAAATACGAAAATAATAAAGATCACTGAAGAGAATAACAGGATTTTTGCTAGAGATAAGGATTCCATTTCAGTGAAAGTGAATGGAGTGAAGGAAAGAAAGGATTTTGTATATATATATATATATATATATATATATATATATATATATATATAAAAAGTTGAAAGAACTGTGCATCTCGTTTCAAAGGTATGTGTCCAATGATTCAAAAAGATCTCTTCATACTCTGTACTTCTAGACCTAAAAGGGCGTTCTTGCTAGGTCTGTAGGTTCCCACACAGTTTGTGTGTTTGCCATCAAAATGTCAAGTGTGTATTAGAAGGAGTACATTTAAATGTTGACTTCCAAGATTTGTTAGAACAGATGACATGGGATATAAATAGGTACGAGTATATTATGGAGCTGCTCTGGTATAGAAATTATAAATCACGTGCTTAATGTCGAAATGGACGAAATAAGTGAATAAGTTATTGTTAAACAGTTGTTGATTACAGGCAGGTCCACTTCAACAGCCATTCTTTTAGGTTCTAGTGAATTCATTGGAAATCTCATACGGAAATTGATAGCCTTGAAGCAACATCACTATATATTGAAATCTCAATCTAAAGGAGTATAAAGTCAGCTCCGGTGTTACTGATTGCATAGTGCTGGCTGATGTATATTAAAGTAGTTCAAGACGAGATACAAAGTTATCATTGGGTAAATTCTTAAATCAGTTTACATTCTTTTGTGTATTATTGTATGTTACTTGATACATTATTCTGATACATTGTGTGTATTATGAGTGGTCATTTACAACACAACACCTTTGCTGTGTATACATTTCAGATACAACTCCTAAACCATCTGAAGAAGGTTTTACTTTCAGTCACAAAATTAATTAATTTCAGTGGTGGAGTAGCTGCGCAGTACAAAAACAGAAATAATTTAACCTTTGTCATGACTAATTTGATCCTAGTCTCTCAGGTGAGTGGAGTTGCTTTAGGTATGCTCACGGCAAAGTCCTGTGTGACGATGTAGGTAGTACAGCCAACAAGAATTCCCAAAGAATATACATAAACCAGATTCTGACCCCCGTAGATTTGTATTTTGTGCAGAAAATTTCACAGATCAGCTAAATATGTGTATTCACGGAAGCTGTAGAAACTAATCTTATCCTTAAGCGAAGATTTGCCAAATGCAAATCTGTGGCTCATATTGAGTCATAACATCGATTGGTACCTCTAAGCACAAGTAATCTGCGATGTTACAGGACATCAAATTCTATAACTGTCTGGTTCCTGTTATCTTTGCTTCAGTAATTAAGAATAGAAATAATACAACCTTTGAGCAAAGTACAATTTATTATTAAAATATCAATGTGTAACTGTTACACACCGATATTTTAATAAAAACATTGTGCTTTGCTCAGAGCTAGTGTTATTTCTATCAAATTCGAGTGAATATGAAGACATCGATGCCAATGGAATTTCGCTGTTCTAATTTTCACATTCATGAGTTCATTGCTTGTGTTTATGATTAACAGTGATGGGTTTAACAGTGGCTAAAGATATCAGTCTGGATCATAATGATTTAAACGTTCGTGTGTTCAAACTAACGGAACTAAGAACATCATTTGTGAATTTAGCTGTTGCATCATAGTTATCTTTGTCACATGTTTTGCGAATATTGGCACTTTTAGAACTGACAGCTTCCACGGGAAGGAACTATCATATTACAGAAAAATTGTGCAATGAAATTTCTACAGAATCACCATTACATTAATCAGACGTGAATATCATATAGAGTTACATTTTGACGTATTACGTGTTATAAGCTGCACAAAATGCATGTCATTGTACTGTATTTTGACATAAAATTATTCGTAACTTATCAGCTTTACAGTTTGTGTACCTGCGAACTTTAGAACACCAATTTTATATGTACTGTAAGTGCAATAAGAACTAAACGTAATTTAGTGTGTATTTCAAAATTTTCGCACTTCCCCCACCAGAGATATTCAGGTGCTGCAAAAATTGACAAAATTCTGTATACGACCACATTTCATGCTTATAAAATCATCGTTTTCGTTTCTACACTTTCATACTTGGTGCAATTATATGGAGAAACTGTGAATTATATGGAGAAAAGTCCATTGTAGGACATTCGTAGCTGAGCTGCTTCCCAGACTTTTCATATTTAAAAATTGTAAATCGGCTTAGGTTATGTTCATTAATAAGTCTACGGTATTATTTGAGATATTTAGAATCGAGATGGTAATAATAATAATAATAATAATAATAATAATAATAATAATAATAATAATAATAATAAATAGCATTTGGGACCCATCATTTCCTTTTCAGTGGTGTTTGTCTCATTTCTGTGCCGCTTTTCATTTTTGAGACATTATATTTTGCATGCATGCATCCTGATTTTTTCATGATTTGATGCACACCATGTTGGAAATATGGCCGCCGTTGGCATATGGAATAGAATCCTGTATATCTAATCAGACCATTGTGTTTAAGAAACATACCAATATGTGCAAATTATTGGAATTTTCAAAAATGGTCATACAACTAATTTGTAGTAAATCGGGCAATTTTCAGTGGAGTGACTCTTGTATGATTTGCCATCATTGAAAAATTTAAGTGATGACATAGTAACAACAAAAATGTATAATTTGACAGCGATAGTGTTAATTGAATAGTAATTTAAATAAGTTTATGTGGCTCAGTGGTAGAGCGCTACCCTCTGAGCTCTGGTTCAATCCTAGCTCATCTTAAATGGGCTCTGTGTTGGACAAACACCGTGTTTGTAGGTTTTTCCGGGTTGTTTCCTACTACTTCCTTCATTCTACCATTCCTTTCATTATCATCACCGCCTCCCTTAGCCTCGGATCATAATCGTGGCACGTTAAGCAAAAAATAAAGGGAATGAATTTGTTGGTAAACAAACCTCGTTAGTAAACAAAAATTTTGGGAGATTAGTCATTTCTTTTAGAAATTTGTATAGTTTTATTTATACCTGGGATATTCTAATACGTAAATTCCCTTAGTCAGTTGTTACTTTAATACTTGAGGAATATTGCAGCTCTAGAAATTGAAATTATTGCAAAGAGTTTAATAATTGGAATATAAAAGGTTAATTACTTTTCTTGTGTAGAGACAGGAAGTTCATATATTCATCGAGTTTGGATAAAATCATATGACAATTTATGTACAGTATAATTTCAAAGATATTTATTTAAAAACTAGTTGAAATACCCCTTCTCCACATAGAGATAATAGGTTTATGAAAATTATTTCAACCTCCTTGTCCCCCATTCTATATGGCCACAAAGGAGGTATCTACTATATTTTAACATTAGAATTTCCGTTGATCGAATTTTTCATGGTTGCTGCAGTTTAAATGTGTTTAGAAAAGAAAGAAAGAAAACTGGTTGATGTGCAAATTAAATAAACAATTAACCTGAATGTTGTCATTGAAATGCCTATGCTAAGGTCGTTTTATCCCTCTATGGAACTACCTCGGAAAAACTAACATACAGAAAACATAGTTGGGCCAGAGTGCCGTCGTGTACCAAAAATCATCAATATTGGTGCAGTGGTGTAGGAGAAGTTAGCCGTTAAATATCATTAGCTTCCATTTTATTTATATGCATATAGATAACACAAATATAATGCTGCTCGTCTTGAATGGGCTTACGAACACATTCATTTAACTGTAGTGAACTGGAAACGTGTATTTTGGTTCGACAAGTTGCAATAAGCGTCCAGTACACCGAAAGTGTGATGGAAGTATTTCACCTTCAGTATGTGATTCAAGGTGGAGGACGTTCTGTAATGGTGTAAGTGTATTTTTCCTATTATGATTTCGGTCCAGTCATACAGACGTATGTGAACATGAACGGGTGTTTCACTAACTGTAAAAGTCAGGGAAATTTTTTGTATCTTACACAACAGTTTTTTTAAAAGCTGCCCGCAGAAGCAGAGGCGGACTGGGCCGCCCGGATACCCGGAAATTTCCAGGTGGGCCCTGCCCTCTGCAAAATCACTTAAGATATTGCTCGATTAGTTATAACTAATTCAAAACTCCGTTCTCGTTCATAGTAACCAGTGGCGTAACTAACAGGTCCGCAGTGCTAGCGAGGGGAGGGAGCACTAGGGAAAGGGGCCCTGCCCAACCCATAGCCTAGTTTGTTGTAAAATCAATAAGAAAAAAAGTCAAAAATACATGTATGTTATTAATGTGATCTCGTCCATAATTTATGTATTCAATAATGTGATGTACAATCGATAACATATAAAGAGCATGGAGCTGATTCTCCTACGGTAAGGAAACCTTGTTAAACATGGAGTTGTTGGACGCGAGTGGTGGCGATAAATAATTGTCTCCTGAGCACAGCGGTGATGTCAGAAAACGGATCCCGAAGTTTCGAGCTTGGATCCCTTCTATTCATCAATGAAATATGTAGTTTTTGGACGTAAGAGATGGCAATGGAAAGGTCGTGGTCCCCTGAGTACAGCGGTGATGTCAAAAATCGAGCCCAGGGCCTGATGTCCTCAGATATCGTACCCAAAAGTATAGGGTCGAGCCTCTTCTATTCACCAATGAAGCATTGTGTTTTTGGGCGTGGGTGGTTGCATTGGAGAGGGTCGGATTCCCCAGAGCACACCGATGTGTCGTAAATCTGGCCCGGGGCCCGAAGCCTAAGAAATCGGGCCCCAAAGGATGTTCATGCCATATTCTCCATGCTATTTGCTCACAAAAGTAAGTTTCCTTATTATCCTGCCTGAGTGTTATTCAATCGAACATTACAAGACAATATTGTGATGCTGTATGTCAGTAAGGGACAGCCCAATATATTTGATATCGAATAGAAGAGACTCGAGCCTGAACATGTGGGGCCCAAGTTCTTGGGTTTCGGGCCACGGGACCGATTTCTAACGTCAGTGCTGTACTCAGGGGATCCGGTTCTTTCCAACGCCACAACTTGCGTTTCCAACTCCATGTCTAACACGGTTTCCTTACTGTAGGAGGATTTTCATGGAATATTCTCCATGCTTTATCCAAGAATAACAAAGACATTACAAAGTTAGGATTTAACAAAGCATTAGATTGAGATAGTTTTTTTTTATCGTATATATATATATAAAGTACACGGGAAATAGTAAATCCCAATGGGAACGCACCACTCCTTTCTTACAAATCTTTATTTTTTAACTTGTGATTTTTAATTTATTTTTTCACTTGTTCTCAAAGCTCGGGTAGGAGGAGGTTTCCATTGCTGATGCAATCATAATTTTTTAAAGTTTGAGTCAATAAAGGGGAAGGGGGATAGCAAGATGGGGTTTCTAATTCGGTATACCTAACAATAGTGCACAAATATTGACGGGGGCCCATTTGCGAATATTGCGACGGGTTGGGGGACGCGATCTTAGTTATGCTACTAATAGTAACATTAAAAACAATATAATTTGAATTATACTTATGCGTGTGTTACGTGGAATAATTCATCCTAGGGAAATGTATGGATTACACAGATCATATGGGTCTTTAATACGAAAGGGCCCCAGTATCGGATCTAGAAGGTAAAAACTGGGGGGGGGAGCAAGAACCCAGATTATGATAGATAGATCAGGGTCAATCCATTTTAAATCACCCAGGCAATGACTTTTTTTTTAATTTTCCTGATTTTTCTTTTAGCATGAGTTCCCTATAGATAGATGAGTCACAAAACACTGTTTGATAAAAAATTATATGCCATAGTTTTTTTCTTGCAGCCATTTGTAAAATGGGGATTGGGCAAATTTTAATTGTAAAAAACGTGGTTTCCGAAAAGTTGAAGCTATTTTTAAAAATATCAATAATTCAGAAACCAGTGTATTCAGCACAAACTGAACTTCAAGTATACATTATTTTAATTTTTCTGTCATGCGAAACAGTCAGTCAAACTCTACTGTAAAAACTCGGAAAAAATGTATCAATTGTTAATTTTGAAGACTATTAGTTTTATGAAGGAAAGGAGACTCACTAGTGATATGTTATTTCTGTGTTCTATGTGTTCAATACTTATATAACTACCTGCAGTGTAAGTTTTAGTTCTGAGATTGCATTCCTTTTTTTTTTTTTTTTCTTTTTTCTACAGCTGTTCCAAAATGACCGAAAGCCTGTTAACGTCAATTTTCTCAGATCAATATCTAAAAAGGGACTGAATGAAAGCAACTGAAAAGTTTGCAGAATGTTCTTTATACAAATAGGAATATCTCACAAAAAGATTATAACTGAGACTCAACTACATTTAGTGGGGGCGCGGTGGCTCAGTGGTAGAGCGTTCACCTCTGGCGCTTGGGGTCCCGGGTTCGATCCCAGCCCCCGCCAAGTGAACTTTGTGGTGGACAAACATCGTGCTCGTGGGTTTTCTCGGGGTTCTCCCGTTTCCTCCCACTTTCTTCATTCCACCATTTCACTCATCTCTCATCATCACCGTCTCCTTTAGCCTAACCGGCATAACCGTGGGACGTAAAACTCAAAGATTTCATTTCATTTCAACTATATTTAGAGTAATAGAGCAGTGAATTTCAGTAAAAACGTTACCCTTCTACACGCTCGTATCGAGCCAATATAGCAAACTAGGGCTTGAAATTATTACGATTGACATCGGTCGAATATATATATACACCATGGGGTAGAACTTTGGAATTGGCTTTATAAATCTCTAGTAAAGCTTTTCACACCGGGTTATTTTGCATTCATTCAAGCGTGAAAGCATCAAAGAACATGTTTCATGGGCATTTCGCAGTCACGCGTGCGATGCCTGGGGCAGTGACGTCACAAACTTTGACTAAAGGAACTTTAGAGTTTTATTTAAAAAATGCGACACATCCCTATTTATCCTAGGATCATGGTTCGACCCTCATTTTGTTTGGAATGAAGCAGTATTTCCAATTGTACCACTCGCGTGTCCCAATTATGTACCTGAGGCGGGAACATCCCGCCCAAAGTGGGGGAAATGGATTATTTCAGGAAAGTTCCTTTTTCGGAAATTTCTCTCCTCAGGCACATGATAGGGACATCCGAGTCATATCGCTTGACACCTAGCGCCATGTCGAATAAAACGAGGTACTATCATAATTATGATTCTAGGATAAATAGAGATGTGTCAAGAAATTTCCAATTTTTTCCCCATTACACATTTTTAGTCAATTTATTTACTAAAGTATCTGCAGTATTATAACTATTTATCCTAAAACCATGAATCGTACGTACCTCGTTCTCTTTGGAATAAATCAGCCTTTCAAACAGTACCACTCCCATAACGGTATCATGTACCTGAGGAGAAAAAATCCCTTAAACGGGATTTTTCTGAAAGAATCCCCTTTGTCAAAGTCTGCACCTCTCTCAGAAGAAATTTTTAGCTCTCACTCTTTCCAATCCTTAGAAAATACATTTTACAATCATAAAACCATACTTTAAAAAAAGAAATAAGTTGCAATACCGATTAATTTCACTACCATCTAAATCCTGGAGAAGATAAAAAGAACCGCGCTCATTGTGTCCGAACTTATTCTTGTTTAAGGTAGAATTGAAAAGCGTTAAAAAATAAACTCCATTATAGCTAAGTAAACACTATTCGGAGTATTCTAGTTTAGTTTCAGTACAATTCCGCTAGGTTTGTGAACCATTGCAGGTGGTTAGAACGTACAGTATGCAAATAGCTGCATATGTGTGACGCCAAAACTGTAGTAAAGATTATATTCTATATGCAATATTCTAAGCGTAGAACTGTCTCATTTGACGAATTTGATTTTCTTTAGAATCTGAAAATGATAAGAGTCGAGAAAAGGTACACGATTAACACAAAAGCGAAAGAAAGAAAAAAATCCGGATATCAGAAACACAAAGAAGCAGAGAGTAATGCACTTGTCTCAGCCGAAAGTGATCCAAAGCAACGAAAACTGCTTTTTCTACCAACGTCTGAAGTGGTAAAGGTAAGCTTTATATTGTTTATATCTTTCATCATTTATTTGAATTTGTGAGATATCAGTGACAAAGCAATTTAACTCAATAGAAATAACAAGAGGAAGACGTTACCAATAGCCATTGCCGGATTAATCCGCGAGGAGGCCTCCAAGCTACTCGAAAAATCGCCCCTCCCCGCCCTCCAGAAAAAATAAAAAGTAGTAGCTAATGAAAAGATAATGCTAATATATTGTAGTAATGTACCAATTTAATTAGTGTTTAAGAAGTCAACAAGAAATTATTTCGTATCAAAATCAGCGTGCTTTCTCAGAAATGTTCTGAAACCGTTTCTCTAAACTTTCTGGGTTTTTGAAAATGTTACTTTCTTTTTTCTCACTTCAATAATTGGATAGTTACTCGTGTTCTTCATTATATATCATGTAAACAAATTTACAAAGATAGACTATTATTTTACGCAATAAAATTAAGTTTTTTATAATTTATTCACTCCTTTGCATGTACCATTCATGGAAATTAAATTCCTTATAATTTTGAAGATAGAATCGTATCGTATTCAGATCTCTTTCAACATAGACAGTCGCTGCTTTGAAGGCACAGGTACGATGTATTGCAAAGATTTTCAGTCTGTAAAAAATAAAGAAAGCAAAATAATGTTTGGCTAGAGATGCGCATACACAAGTTTACATTTCGTGGGAGCGGAAGCTTAGTCATCCAAGTCTCCAGCTAAGGGTTCATTCCTAAAAGGGCAGTCCAAACTCCAGATCAACTCGATATTCATCAAGACCCATAAACATCATTGTCCGGGTGCGGCTGTGCGCAGAAGGGTTGAAGAAAACTTCAAAGAATCGAGGCAAATTCAAAAAGATGATAAGAGAAACTTCAAGCTCTGAAAGAAGAAGAAAATAAGTTAGGTTTGTTGGTTGCAGATAATCAAAGAGAGAGGCCAAATTACAACATTCGTTTACTAGTTTATGTATATGAGTGTATTCAGAATTACAATATATTAAAGATATTGTTACTTTATAATTATTTTTTGATGTACAGTTTTATTATATTTTCCGAGATGTTTGACTCATAATAAGTATTTACAGTAAACTTATACTGTATTCCAAAAATAAAAAGGAGAGCGTTGGACTGCTATGGGAATGATGGAGACCGATAAAAAGAAGAGAAAATCTTAAATGTAACCATAAGTGATAATGTTTGCACTGTTGCAGGCAGGAAAAACTAACTAACTTAGGCACGGCAATTCAGAGAAATCAATACCAGAATTTCATTGTGAACCCTGATGAACTAGCGTGGGCCCGCGTAGGGTAGTCACTAATGTGCTAGCCTTCGGTGCGAGCGGTCCCGGCTTCGATTCCTGGTGGGACACTTGGTAGAAAAAGTGTAAAAAGCTTTTCCAGGGCAGCGAAATTTTCGTGGGTTTTCCTCATTCACACAAGGCAAATGCCGAAATGGTATCTAACATACAGGTCCCAGGTCGCTTCTTTCCTTCCCCAATCCTGTCTTCCTTCCCTTTCCTCGGATAGTATGATCGCCGAGGGACGTCATCCTTCATACAAGACGGGCTAACATGGCCATAGATGTCGAAAGCCCAGAAATCTAATTCCTAATCCTAATCTGATGAACCAGCAGAACATATGCAGTGTCTGAATGTTATCATTTCTTTAACATCATAATAAAGAGTATGCAGTAGACATTTCCATGTTTCAAGATGACATCTACCGTTATCACAGATCTCAAAGCATTCGTACATGGCGTGAAAAATATTCACGTACACTGTCGCAAGTGGTATGTCCAGCAAAGTCCCCAGATGGTCATCCTTCGCTTTGGTCTAGTAGGTAGCGCGTGTTTCTTTGCTACATGGAAAAGTGAAATAAGATGAAATTTCTAGTTTTATGTCCCAATATTATGTGTTTTAGGCTTTGGTGGAATGATAATGTAGGAGGAAAGAGAGAACCCGAGTAAACATACGGAAACGATATTGTCTACTACAAAATCATTTGGTTTGGGATCGAACCAGAGACACGATTCTACACGGGCCTGATTTCCGGTAGGAAAGTCAGAAGAAATTTTCTGACGAAACCACAGTTTGTGTAGTCATGTTTCGATATATTTGTTTTTTCAGTTGTATGTTTGACTTTAAATATCACTGTCGAAGGCAAATATTGACGAAACTAGCAGTATGCATTGATTATATTATTTACATTGATACAACGGAAGTTCCTGCTCTCTCGATAACATATAAGAGAAATAGAAAAGCTTTTAAGCATATGCTACATCTGGCGTCCGGCTGTGTCAATTAATTTACTCGAGTTCGAATCCTTTGGGGTTTCGAATTCTCTTTCTAACCCTGCTCTTGAGTTACCATTTTCTAAAGTCAAAAAACAAGCTTATCGTATTCCTTTAGCCGAAAAACCTAGGAAAAAGTTTGGCTGTAAACAGACTTAAAACAAAAGGACGTTGTCATATTTATATTTTGTTAATTTATTTTTTTAATTTATTGATTTTTATATAACAGAAAAATATATATTATTGTCTGTCTCAATTTGTAAAATGTAAACATTTTATGTAACACGTGTGTAGACGATGCACCTTTTACATGAGAGACCCGGGTTCGATTTCCAGGGGCAGAAGCACATGTGGCTCTAATCTCGCGTTAAGCTACAGGTCCACGTCTCACGTAGTCTTGCTGCTGAAAGGGATGCTAAACCCAACATCACATCACGTGTGTGTAGACGAAATCGCAAATACTGATATTGCAACTTTATGTAATGAAATTATTTACATGAATGTATTTTCATCTTTCCACAAACCAACCTGATTCCGTAACCTGAAAATGTGAATACATAATGTTGCATGTGACCAGTGGCGTATTTAGGGGGGCTTCCGGACTTAAGCCCCCCCCCGAAAGTAGCAAAGCCCTCCCCGAAACAAAATCGTAAATACGCCACTGCATGTGACAATTATGTCTAAATGGTTTATGGTAAAAGTCAATAACTCAGTATTTAATTCAATGGAAAAACCTCTGGTCCAAAAATCCAAATAGGAAGAGGAAGTATAAAATCAAGGAGGAATGTAGGAGAAAAAATGTAAGTTAAAAGTACGTCAAGTCGACTGCAGATTTATGTAGGCCTGAAAAAACGTAATTTCTTTATTTTGCTAACATTTACTAGTAAAGCCTTAGTAAACCCAGTCGCTACAGAGTGATCAACATAAGAAAAAGAACTGGCAAACCACGATCACTTGCAAGAATTAAGTTGAGGAAAATAACGTGGGACAACCAAACGACCCGAATTTCATCTGTAATAATTGTGTACCAGTCAGTGTTGTTCTTACCTATAACATGTCACTCTGTTGTCCAACTCTTTGGTAACGTGCACACATATATAAAATACATACTTAATTTAAATGAAATACATCTTAACATGAAGCGAGCTTTAGTAAAGCTTCTACATTTGACTTGATTTCCATTTGTCTGTTCCACAATAACTCTCGTGAAACTTAACGATCCGATTTTAACGAAACTTGGTATGTACCTTCTTTTAATATGCAGAAATAATTCTATTGTTTGTGGTTGTAAATCATCAAGTATAAGAGGTAAAAGGGGGTAAAATACACTCCATGTTGCCAGTTTGTACGTATACATGAAATATAATGCACATTTTCTTTGACTCCTTTCCGCAATCTCCAGTGCTTGGGATAAAAATCAGTCAACAATGATTACTTACTCCTCCCACTCTCCAATTTACTAAAATGTGTTCAACAATAATTTCCTTTACAACGGGTGTAATATGTCGTATATTTTTAAGGCTTTCCAATCATTCACCAGTAAAGAATCAAGTGGTAGTAATACCTCCACCCCTTCTCCACTTTATTTTAGAGTTCCAAACTCATTGGCTTTTGATACAATATTCTCCACTTTATTTTAGAGTTCCAAACTCATTGGCTTTTGATACAATATTACGTATATTTTCTTTTGACTGATTTCCACAATCCACAGAGCTTGAGATTAAAATAAGTCAAGAGAAAGCTGTGAATTTAGTCCTTAAGTTAGTATTAATTACTCCCCCCTCCAATTAAGATATATGATTCAAGCCTTTATGATGATTTAAGGTATGATTAATACCTTTCGCAAAAATATTAGCGTTTTATGGAATATGTTGTATACTTTTTGAGGCTTCGCAACCAGTCCTTTGCAGTAGTTGAATTTAAAATCAATCAAGAACCAGTGAGTGGACCTCTCCTCCACAATATATATATATATATACAGGGTGTCCGAGAAGTCCTTCCCTGATTACAGAAATTGATAACTCAGGCTAGAAATAAGATAGAAATATGAAACTGGTGATGAATTGTTTACAAACTATAAAAGTTTTGGTCACATCAGTACACTTCCACATGAGCACCCTTGGTAGCACGTAGCACATCTAGGCGATATTCAATTTCCATCCACACATTAGCCAACATCACTGGAGGGATCGATGCAACGACTGTGGTTATGCGTTACTGCAGGGTTTCAAGATCTGGTACACGTGTTCGGTAGACCTCATCCTTGACATAACCCCATAAAAAGAAGTCTAATGGGGTTATGTCAGGAGAGCGTGGAGGCCAAGCTGTTGGTCCATCACGACCAATCCATCGCCCAGGAAATGTCCTATCGAGATAGGCACGGACGTCCAAACCCCAATGAGGTGGTGCACCGTCTTGCTGAAAAACGACATCGGGGCGATACTGAAGCAGCTGAGGAACAGCATACAGCTGCAACATATCCAGGTACACTGCAGATGTGATGGTATCCTCAGCGAAGAAGAATGGCCCGATAATTCGATCGTGCAATAACGCGCACCAAACATTCACCTTTGGACTGCCTGTGGTGAACTCCCTGACCTCCCTGGGGGGTTCTGAACCTCTTGACATCAGGTGAAGTCCTCCCAAATGTTGTCTGCAACTGTCTCTGCACCGTGGTTGGTGATCGTGTCTCATGGTACCACAGGACACACTGTGCCTTCTCCTGGTTGGTTGGCATGGCTTCTTGGGCTTCTTACTTACGTACTACAAACCTAAAAAAAAAAAAAAAAAAAAAAAAAAAAAAAAAAAAATGAGACTTGGTAAAGCAGAACAAACTTAACACAGACAAAAACTTTTATAGTTTGTAAACAATTCAACACCAGTTTCATATTTCTATCTTATTTCTAGCCTGAGTTATCAATTTCTGTAATCAGGGAAAGACTTCTCGAACACCCTCTATATGTATGTGTATGTGTGTGTGTGTGTGTGTGTGTGTGTGTGTGTGTGTGCGAGTGGCCCCGGGTTCGATTTCCGGTGGGAGCACTCGGTAAAAAAAAAGTGTGAAAGCATTTTCAGCCCAGCCATTCTGAGTGAGATTTTTCTGGTTTTTCTTCATTCACACCAGGCGAATGCTGGAATGGTACCTAATATATAGGTCCCAAGCCGTTACCTTCTTTTCCCAGTCCTTTATTCTTTCCCTTTCTTTGGATAGTGTGATCGCCGAGGGACGTCGTCCCTCATACGTGACGGGCTAACATGTTATAAATGCCGAAAACCCAGATCTAATTCCTAAATCCTTTAACACAATATAATTCATGTGTTTATTGAGGTTTTCACATAATCCCCATTGTTGCAATTGAAATCTATCAAATATGAGGACTCACTCCCCCTCCCTCTTCTGAAGATTTAAATAAAAACTACAATAACTTTTGTAAAAAAAAAAAAATGTCGAGTAGGTGTATTTTTTTCCTGAAAATTTCCAGTCGTCT
Organism: Thermobia domestica; assembly: GCF_964235325.1. Lineage (NCBI taxonomy): Eukaryota > Metazoa > Arthropoda > Insecta > Zygentoma > Lepismatidae > Thermobia > Thermobia domestica. Next base: position 250,562,401 of record NC_137461.1, read on the forward strand.
GCTTGCAGATGAAATGGGCCAGTAATAATAGAATGCCGTCTCCCCAGTTATATATAAGACAGTAATTAAAAACTGTGTACATTACATGATACAACCTCTCTTGTTATTAATTCTAGTTAATTCAATAGAATACCGTAATAAAAAGGTCTCTCTCTTTTTCAGGACATTGCTTTACCTTTTAGACAATTGGTCAGATTCCTGGAATCAAAACGTGACGATATAACGTGTTGAGATTATAAAAGAAGTGATTTAATTGAAATTGATTGAGGGATTTTGAGTAAACAAACATATATCACCCGTTGGAATTTTATATTTGTATAGATTTATCATTCTTTTTTTTTCTCCTGCTTTTCGTATCGTTATCTCTCTTCGATTTCTGTTTTTTTTTTTAATTTTCCTCTGATATGAAGGTGATTGATTAACGAATTTTCTTTTATAAAGTTAAACATTGTGAATACCGAGACTTGTACAATATATAGGGAAACGTACAATATATATGTGTTTTCCTAATGTACACCCTCCTATTGGCACTACTTATCCGTCGATGTTGCCTTATGTCCGAAACTTTTTGAAGCAACTGAAATTCCTTTTAAAATGAACTAAAAATCACGTACTTTTCAACACTCATTTCGACCTAACGCAGATGGGAGCATTGGTGCTTATTTATTTTGTTAAATTTTCAAGGTTGTCAACTTATGAAGAGGCCGCGCTGGTTAGGTGGTAAATTGCTCATGTCTGGTACTTAGAGTACTTGGAACAATCCCAGCTGGCGCCAAGAGGGATTTGTACTGGACAAACACCCGTTTTCTCGGAGTTCTCCCATTTCTTACTGTATTATTTCATCTTTTCATTCATTATCATCATCATCGTCTTTTAAGCTTGGGACGTTAAACTCAAAAATAAAGTAAGAACATGTTTTCCTTTCCTTTTCTTTAGTTTCAGTTCCCAGAGTTAATAACAAAACAAGGAACAGTGTCACATGTACACCACGTGAAGGAATTTGCTTTGTATGGCGTGATATTTCCTCAGTTAATATTGAAACCAGAGAGGGTGGTAAATTTCTCTGAGTTCCGGTTTTAGCAGAGAGATTAGAATGGAAATGGAATATGTTCTGGTACGCTTAATTGATGGCAAAAAAGAAAAAAACTCTCCTCGCTATCTATTACCGTTTTTATTATATATAGACCAACATTAAAGTCAAAACAGGTTGATTCCTGCCACTTTCGCTTTTGTAGAGAGATTAAATTGGTGGTTGAATATTTTCTCTGGACTTCCAGCCGATTGCAGGAAACCACTTTTCGCTATCTATTACCGTTTTTACTCCATTGTAATCTACGTAAAACTGGAAATGATTGATTTCTATCACCATAATCAACGAACTTTTTTCCTAACTTTTGATCCTCTACATTCTGGTCAAACTTGATGCTAAACCATCAAGTAGTACTTGTTATTGTTTGTCTCCTAGACGAACGGACTAACGGACAGAGTAAATGTATAAAGGAGTTTCTGTAAACCAAACTCCCTTTTTAAAAAAAATCATAAATGGAAGTCCGTGACATGTACCCTCTGTCCAAACTGATTGTCGCATATCTATAACTGTCTTGTAAGAATATAAATCGATAATGGTTTTGCAGGGTACTTTTAATACTGATACTATGTGTATCATCGGGAAATGTATATTTATGGTAAATTTCATAGGAAAAGAATTACAAATACAAAAATTAGAATGAGTAAAACAAAATGTTGTAAAATGGGCAAGAAAGTTTTATTTTCGTTTTATTGTTCTTATTTACTGCTCTGTTGACATGAAATTTGCCACATACATGTCTTTGCCGATTATACACAAACTAACATTATAAGAAATAAAGGGCGAATTCGTTATCAAATTATATCCTTACATCATATTTATAGACATGCGACAACAATTTTGGACATGAGTGTACATACACACAAGCTGCATGTCCCTAAAACATGACAACACAGAAAACTATCAGGTTTGTTGACTGTCCTGGGACTGATCATAAATAAGCTCAACACTGACTTCGGTGACATCTTGTGCCACCTAGGGTGCGGCAGCACTGAACATCAACTGTACACGAGGAAAGCTTACAGACTATACTCCTACTGACAGAAAAAATTAGTTTGTTCTGTCCTCAGCCTTGTATCTATCTATTAATTAGGAACTGGATTTAAAAAGTATTTCAAAACAAAACTCAGAAAGACAAAGAGAAAATATGAAAATTAAGCGTAAAATGACATGAGCCAAGAAATTGAAAATTTTCAGTGATGTTTTCAGTCATTTCTAATGCAGATGTAATAATATTCGTGTGAAGCAGAGTCTTGTAATAGTACATCTTTTCTTTTTCTTGTATTTCTTAGGCTACATGCATGGGGTGATACACTGGAGGAGGCCTTCGAACAATGTGCAATGGCGATGTTCGCGTATATGACTGAAATTGAAACAGTGACCATTGAAGAAACTCAGGACATTGAAGCAGAGGGACATGATATGCTTTCGTTACTTTTCCACTTTTTAGATGAATTCTTGTTCGTTTTTTCGGCGGAACCCTTCTTCATTGCACGGGTAAGTTGGAATATTTACTAAAGCATATCTTGTGTAGATTTAAATTTACTACAGCAATGCGACAGTACATAGTGTGGTTAATATATCTGAAAATTATTATTATTAGCTGTATAAAACTTTAATCTTTGTCTAACTGTAATATTGTATAAAGATGAAGTATGTAAGTCGATAGATTACCTCGATCTAAATAAAATTACATACTTGGGATTAAATCGTCATGCGTAGATTTCGAGAAAAGAAAAACCATGTTTATGGCGCCAAAAAGTATGTCATCAATAATAATTGATAGTGGAACAAACTGTGTATTTATTATAAATATACGCCGAACAGTGACACACATACTTCTAACAGACACAGATATTTCTTGTAAACATTGTCCAAATTATAGTACCACCTGGTGTTTGCTAAAAGGAGTCCAGATATGTAAGAGTATGTAGAAAGAATGTATATTAGTGATCTTACTTACTCCTACTTTGTAACCAAGAATTCATACTTTTTTACCATTAAAAGTCGCTTGAATTGTTGAGTAGGTATAACTAGGAGTTAGGTAGCAGATTAACCGTGCATTGTAAACTATATATATATGTGCAAACGCTCCCAACAAATACATATAGGTCAAGTCAAAAGTCCCTTGCCACTCCTTATAAAATAAAGCAAGTGTAGATAGCCAGAATTGGTAATTGTAGGAACACATTATGCCGAGGGGGAACCTTTATGGTGCGTGTCAGGTGAACGGTCGCCATCTTGCTGTCCGCCATGTTGGATCTCACTCAAAAAAGAAATGAAATGGGGATCATGTGATATTCAAACACGGCTAGAATTTTAGGAGAAACTCAATGATATAAGCTATTTAACATAACTGTAATAACTGCGAAGGTATAATCACATGAAACTTAAATTTATTTCTTATTTCCAGTGTTGCATCATGCTATTAGGCCGAAGACCCATGTATCCTTAAAGTTTGGTTCCAGTTACCCTAGTCTTTTGTAGACTAGACCCAAAACCTAACTAAAATCATTTCGGCGCCAATTATTGGGGTTGGAGGCTGGCGCCTGAAAGAGATATACCAATGTCACACTTCCTTTTGTACATAAAAGAAATTTTACGTGCACAAAGGATGCACTAACGATTGAGACCATTTTGTAGCCAAACGGCGGCGGTGGGTATTCTGGCGCCTAAAATTTTGCGTGCACAAGCAATGCGCTAACAATTGAGACCTGACAGGGATGGGTGGCTGCCGGTTAGACACTCCCTTCCCCTCAAATTAATTTTTGAATACCTTAAAATTGCTTTGTACACAAACTTAAGCAAATGTTTGAGAGTATTTTGGTGAAATCCGGAAGAGAGAGGATGGGTTGGGGGCCTGTCTAAACGGCCACCATTATCTGTATTGATGACAGTATACTTTTAGAATTAGCTTAATACAAAGAAGAAGTTTAATTTGCATAATCACTTCTTGTCTATTACGTGATGCTATAGTGCCCGACACACAAAATGTTCAGTGCACTAGCATCGTAATATATACTCATCTAATTACCAATGACACCTTGTGGGCAACGACAAACGAAAAGTACAACACAAACAGTTTGACATTGAATCTTTTTGGCAAGTAACGTTCAGCAATTTTTTTCCCCTTGCACTCTTTAGAAACTACTCACTCTCGTCTCCGTATTTTTATTTTCTGTACCAAATTTTCTTCATTTGAATCTGGCAATACAATCATGATTCAGGAAGGAAATAGGCGTACTACTATATAATTACCTCTTTTCTTCCTATTTTCGCTTCCAGTCTGATAAAGTGTCGGCGAAAGTGGTTACATCATATTTTTGTTTTCTTGTTTGGATTTTGTGATTGTTCTTTAACTTTAGTGAGTCGATACGAAATATCTGTTTGTAGCGCCTTAATTTGAAAGGTATAGGACTTAATTCAGGTAATTCCAAAAATTATGAAAGGAATTATTACAAGATTTGAATTATACATATCAGAATTGCTTCTAACTGGAAATACTACAGGATTCATCCACTACTCTGTTTTCAGAGTGAAACTTAGAACGTGGCTTCTATGATTTTCTCGTTCAAAGAAACATAGCAAAGCATATGTTTTAAGAAAATTATGAGAACGGTACAAATTACGTTATCTATATGAAATTCTATTTGCATTTCGTGTTCCAGTTCAAGACTCTTGTCGGCATGGTTGTTTGATGGTATTTGTCTTTTTGTATGAACTATTTCACTACACACTTTAACAAATAAAGTGTATAGAATACGAATAATAACAACGAGGCTAAACAGATCACTAAATAAGTGATTACACACTTACAAATATACCTGTAATATCTAATTTATTACGAATTGTCTCCATATATGCTATTCGAACGGTATATAACTCATTTTAGAAGATTAATCCAGAAATTAGTTACTCACATATATGAAAATATGTTTTGGAGGTGCTGCAGAGTTTGTGAATGTCGATATTCTGCTTCTAAAATTTATTTTTATAAATTTCTACAGCGTATAATTCTGAAAAGACTTATTTTCCAAAAGTGTACAGAAGTAGCTATGTTAAGTGGGCGCCATGTTAAACAGAATTTGGAAGGAAGAAGATGAAACTAATATGATGACTTGGTCTATAAAAGTGCAGGAAAACCAATGGTGAATAAAAAAACATGAATAATGTTTTTTAGTTTAACGTTCTACGATTATGCCTTTTAGGCTGCAGGAAATGGATGATTAATGAAAGTGAATGAATGTGAAATTAAATTTTTATGCTTTCCTATCGGAAATCGAACCCGGGATCACGCACTATCTTGTGGACCAGCAGGGAAGGCTAACAAGAAACATAAATAAAGAATGTTAAGAATGTAAACCAGCGAGTCACGCCTAACGTCCTTTGACAGCTGACAGTTGAAGCTAGTAGAAGAACAAGAAGTGTCTTAAGATTTCACAGTCTTAAAATATTACACCGTGAAGATTAGTGAACTGTCCGCAACATTTTACAATTTTATTTCGATAAAAGCGCAAATGCAACGCAAGCCGTGAAGAAATTTGTGCTGATTATGGGCAAGATATATTATCAAAAGCAACAGCCAAAAGATGGTTTCATCGCTTTCGTTACGGAAATTTCGATAGCCAAGATGCTCCTCGCAGTGGGCGACCAATCACAGCTAAAGTGAAGGATAGTCTAATGGTATCGCCAATGACCTAAAACATCCATCACTAAACAGTGTCAAACCATTTGGAGAGGCTGGCTACAAAAGGAAACTAGATCTTCGTGTGCGATATGATCAGACTCGATCGACTTTCTGTCTGCGAATCTCTAGTGAAACGTAACGAACTCGAACCCATTTCTAAAGCGATTGATCACCAGTGATGGAAAGTGGGTAACCTACAATAACAGTGTGCGAAAAAAAATAATCGTGATACCAAGAGCCCAAGTTATGTAAAATAAGGCTTATATTGGAGTATATAGACGAAAAACTGCTCTCTGTGCTCATGAGTGAGAGACTGTCGATTGATAAGTAAGTGCTTGCCGCTAAGGTAACACACTATATTAAAATGTATATGAAAGATAAATCGTAAAAGTGAGGATATAAACTTCATATGTGTTGTAGTGACATGCGAGATCACAAAATTGAGATTTACTGTGGACAAGAGAATGACCCTACATTTCAACTTGATGGGCAAATTGATGTTAAGGCTAGAGGTAATGTATGTAATTATTCGTCTGTCAAGATAAGGATAAATCAAAATCAAACATCCATTTTGATGGATTTTACACAACAATTGCATTATGTGTGTTTCTGTGTACTGAAGGCATTCAATGCGAAGGGACAATTCATAGAAATAGAATACTGGATCGTTAATTGAAAAGCAAAAATGACGTGAAAGATGAATCACGTGATTTCTCTGAAAAATGTGTATCGAATATAGAAGGAGTGAATGTTTCATTTTGTATAAAGACAGCAACGATGTGCTCTTTCTAACCACGTTCGTTAGGGAAATGACAAAATCAGAACCCAGAAGATTCGATAGAAAGAAGAAGGAACACATTATAATAACGTGTCCAGCTGTTGTATCAGTTTATAAGACGTTCCAAAAGAAACGAACTTCTAAGTTCTTTTTGTTCCAAACAATGAAGTTTATATTTATTTTTATGTATATTATTGAATCACACTCGTAATATGTACTCGTGTCTCTCAATAGCCCCACAACAGAACATGCCGCGATCTGCGATGTGATCGCAGAAAATTTGCCGCGCCTGTTCAGAGAAATTGCCAGAGGAAGGAAAAAAATAGCCAACAGAAAAGTATAAAAACATGCCTGCTATATGTAGGTGTCTTAAATGTACGGACCACTCGCATAAATATAATTTGAACTGTTTTTTAATTCGCGTAAAGTGTATTTTTAACAATCACAAGTGTTTCTTCTGCAGAAAATTTTTGCAGACCTTGCAGAAATTTTTTGACTTACAAAAGTTCATCGCAGAAAGACAAAGAAAGGAAGTTCTGCCATCAGGCTCAATAGTACAAATTGACGTTTCTTTATTATCTGTATCTGTTCTTTCCAAAGATGATATTAATAAACCAATGCATCAAATAACCGTTTTTTGTGGCAGTAAAGACAGACAATTTAGAGATTTTTTTTGATAAAATTAAGTAGATGGTCAGTTTACAGATGTGATCAACTTACCATGTTTTTCACTCGTGCGGTGCTTCATTGGTTATTATTTTCGTACTATATATTTTGCAAATCTCACTGTTTGTTTATTCATGTAGTTCTCCGGATTACATATTAAACTGCTTCTTAATTCACAATTAACAAAAAATTACCAATGAATCCTCCCTTGAAAAATTTTAAGATTTTGACGTTTCGGAACTCTCAGCTGGTTTCTTCCTCAGTGGCAAGGTAAAAAGGATTAAAACGGAAAGGAGATCAAAGGAGTAAAACCAGGAATACATACCACTATATAAAAGTAACGTACAAAAAAGATCCTGAGATGAACAGTGCAGAGTGAAAAAAAAGAATGAACTGAATAAAAATGAACACGGTGTCTATGTTAGGCCACTATTGCCAGATCCAAAGTATGCATCAAAGGTAGGTACTCAAGTTCGATCAATGTTGCCAGTATCAAGGTTCAATGCAGGTTTGTATTTATGAATAAAGAACGATTCTTTAATTTCCCGGTTTTTTATTATTATTTATTTATTTATTTATTTATTTATTTATTTATTTTGCTGAACCTATTACCTTAACCTGTTTTATATTATGTGAATGTTGTTTTAGTTGAAGCGCTAAACTCGACATGCCTTCTTGTGACTTTTTTGATTGTCTAACATGTTCCTTCACACGCGTGTTCCTTTAGCCAATTTTTTGTTAATTTTGAATATCCCCTCATGCGCCCATGTAATTATAATGCTTCTTAATTCATTTAAACCTGGATAAATGTAACAAAAAAAATGTTCCTTACCAATAAATTTTCTCGTGGGAAACTAAATATTCTCCAAACGTATAGGAACAAGCTGGTTTCTTCTTCAGTGGTAACAAGGATAAAAATGGATGAGAGAAATATGGTATGTAAGAAGGAAAACCTACCACCAAATAAATATAACGTGAGATGAGTACTAAAAACCACGAGCATAGCACAGAACACATTAGACAATCAAAAAGTCACAAGAAGAGGGTATGTCGGGATTGCAGCTTCACTTAAAACAACATTTACAATATAAAGGAGATTAATGTGATAGGTTCAGCAAAAACAAAAACCCAACGGGAAATTAAAGAATCATTCTTTATTCATACATAAGCACCCCGGACAAAAATTAGTCACCCCCCTTGGTACTTACGTTAATACCGTGTAGCGCCGCCCCTGGCCTGGATAACCGCCTGGATGCGGTCGGGAACTGAGTCCACAAGAGTCTGCAAGGTCGTCACATCCAGTTGAACCCACTTACGGAAGATCAGATCACGCAATTCCACCAAACGTCGGGGATGCTGATGTCGACGTTTCACCCGCTGTTCCAACTGGTCCCACAGGTGCTCAATTGGGCGATTTTGCGGGCCATTCGAGGTGTGGTAGGGTACCTGAGTGTTCCTCAAACCAGTCACATAAGAGTCAGCTCTGTGAACCCTGCTGTTGTTGTCTTGAAAAATGGGGGTGTCTATAGCAAAGTCATTGCGAAGAAAGTGACTGAAGGGCAACACCTGCTCGTCCAGGATGTTCAAATAAACGTGCTGGTTCATGTTCGTGGACACCTCAATGAGCGGACCCACCCCTATGGTACGAAAAACACCCCCAGAACATGACAGACCCACCTCCGGCCTGCACCTGACCTTCCATACACTGCGGAAGAAATGCTTCATGTGGCTGTCGGTGGACACGACGTCGGGCGTCATTCCAATACAGGCAAAATCGTGATTCGTCAGACCATATGACACGGCGCCAGTCTGCTACTGTCCATGTTTGATGATTATTGGCCCACTGCAGACGATCAACTTTTTGTGCATGTGTGAGCAGTGGCCTTTTGCGAGGTACCCGACTCCCGCAGTTCCCGTCGCAATGTTCTTTCGTTGACAGGTTGGACTGGGCCTGCATTCATGGACTGCAGTAATTCCTGGCGGGTTTGGAAGCAATTTCGATTCACAAGCCTGGAAATCCGTCTTCGGGCCCGATCTGTGAGGATCTTTTTCCGACCACAGCTCTGGCGTCGTGTTTCATGGCAACGTGTGTTACACCACTACTTGTAGACACGTTGAACAGTCCGCCGCGAAACACCAACAAATCGGGCACCTTCCATCACTGTGTGGCCATGGGCACGGCCAAACACGATTACCCCTTTTTGCCACTCCGTCACGTCCGCGCTCTTCCCTATCTTGCCACACACACACCGCTTCGATCGGTTCTGTGTCACTCCACAGTAATGCCCTCTGATCGCCTGGAGGCAGTGTATGCACTTTGGCTATGTGATTCGACCAATACGCTATCTGTACCTGTTTGCCGACGCAGCCTTGCTCTCGCGCTGGGGTGACTAATTTTTTGTCCGGGGTGCTTATAAACCGGCTTTAAATCTGGATTTTGGCAACTTTGATAATATTTGGTTACCTACCTTTGATGTATATTTTAGATCTGGCAATAGTGACGTAACATAAACACCACGCTGCCTTCAACTCATTTCTTTCTTTCGCACTGTGCTCTGTTTGTGGTTTTTAGTACCCATCTCACGTTATACAGGGTGTTTCAAAATAACACTGACAACGTTTGGGAGGTAATTCCTGACACCAAGATAAGACAAAAAGTATAGATGGGTATTATGGGACCTACCGTAGTCGGATCAAGACTTCACTTAGGAACTAATATATGCCCTATCCAAATATCCATGCTTCAGAATCCTGTGGTACTTCCGCAATAATTTTTATAGAAGTAGTAAGTGAGTACTTTAAGTTATACGCCCGTAGCCAAACTCCCTCTGCAAAAATTGCTACGTGAGTACCTTAGGATTCTGAAACATATATTTTTGGATAGTACACATATTAGTTCGTAAGTGGTCTTGACCCGACTATGGTAGGTCTCATAGTTTTGGAGCTATAAATCTTTAAAGTTCAATTTTTCATGTTTTCGGCGCTTATAACTCCGAAAGGAAGCATTTGTGCACCCAGGTTGGTCTATACTTTTTGTCTTATCTTGATGTCAGGAATCACCTCCCAAACGTTGTCGGTGTTATTTTCAAACACATTGTATTTATTTAGTGGATTTTTTTTTTTTTTTTTTTTTAATTCTTGTTACCTTACCACTAAAGAAGGAACTAATTTGTTGTTCAGATAAGTTTAGAGAATATTTATTTTTCCCACGAGAGGATTTATTGGTAAGTAACCAGTTTTTTGCTAATTTGAAACATCCTCTCATGTGCCTACATAATTTTACTTAATAAATGTAGCTTAGATAAGCAATGAGACTAAGTCATAAATTGTAATACAGCCTACAATAAAATCTTATACACACTATCATTGCACCGAAATTTCCACAACATTCAGTTTAACACACAGCATCGTAATTTATACAGCATTCGATTCAGCACACTTCACTAAACCACCACTTCAATATTGATGGATTTGAATAACACTGTTTTTACAAGGAAGATGAAAATTTTGTATATAGTTCACCACTTCTCAGAAAAGTAAAACAGTCATACTATCTACTAAATTTCGACTTAAAGTACTAAACTCCCTCTTTTTACTGTACAGAAGAAGAAAGACAGACAAAAGCAAAGAATTAGGAAGCCGGAGGGCTACACGAATAAGCAGACAGTTGTATTTGAGGAATATATAGTAGAAAACTAATAACCGTTGATGCACCACATAGGTAACAATATTTTATATAAATTAATGTGTTAATATGCGAACATTGATGTATTACCATGTTTTGCTTGTTACAATTTTTCTTTTTCTTATTTTTGTTTGCAGAAGGTGCAGATCTTGGAGTTTGACCGTGCCAACTTTAGAATCAAAGCGCGAGGTTATGGAGAGATATTTGATTTGAGTAAGCACCCCCAAGGATCAGAAGTTAAGGCTATCACCTATTCGAACATGCAAGTTCACGACAACGAAGGCCAGCATGAAGTGTTTGTTATCATTGATATTTGACTTTCCATTGGTTCTGGTTTGTGTGTATATGAACTGTGTACTATACATAACTACACTGCTGTTTTTTATTGTATATACATAAGTGTGTTCCAGAGGTGTGTGTGTGCAAAATTTGTACAGAGTTGCGCGTAAACTGACAATTGTCGAAGTGCTATGTACTTCGTGTTGAAGTAATAAATTCTTTATTTATATTTGAGGATTGATTATTATTTTGAAGTGCTCTCTTTCATTGCAAATTGAAACTTTTTTACTAAATCCGATTTAATTGCCGGGGGCCGCGGTGGCTCAATGGTAGAGCGTTCACCTCTGTTGCTTGGGGTCTCGGGTTCGATCCCAGCCCCCGCCAAGTGAACTTTGTGGTGGACAAACACCGTGTGCGTGGGTTTTCTCGGGGCTCTCCCGTTTCCTCCCACTTTCTTCATTCCACCATTTCATTCATTACTCATCATCACCGTCTCCTTTAGCCTAACCGGCATAACCGTGGGACGTAAAACTCAAAGATTTCATTTTTCATTTTTTTTTAATTGCCGGTGGGAAAACATTAAAATTTGAACGCAATAAGGTAGGTTGTTCCGATTCCACCTTAAACTGTGAGTCCATGTCTCATATGGTTTCGACACTGAAAAGGGACGCTAAACTTCAAGAACTAAACTTCAAGAAATAAATAAAATGCGTTTGCACAATGTCTTAGGTATACCTGTAGCAAACCCGTAACTAGTATCCAACTTCTGGGACTATATTTGTAGTCCAGAAGCATTTTTGCTCAGTATTGGCTATACTTTCTATGCTCAGGGACAATTTTTAGAGTGGATTCGCTTTTTTACTTCTGTTTGTGGGATTAACTTGTACTGATTTTGAAAAATTGTTAATTTTCAATCCATAAACACATGAACAATGTGTCACTAAAATCTTTGATGTAGAAATTGATTTTCGGCTATGTCATTCATTAAGCAGAAAAATGCAAGCTTACATTAGTCTTAAGTGGGCTTAATGGTCCACAAAGCCTTAACAAAATAAATAAATAAAATAAAACTTTTAGAAAATATATATATATATGGGTAATTCCACGAAAAAGGGAAATTTTCACTTGGAAAATTTTTGTTCCGTTGATGGTCGCCTATTTCGATAAAAATATCACATGCACTTACTACTACTAAGTACATGTTAATTAGGTGTTCAGCAGAGCTGAATCGTTATTGGTGTAGTAAATAAAAAATAATAAACTTTTCAGCACCCACGGAGTTGAGACCATAGGCTACGGAGTTGAGATTAGTTAACACGGAGTTGAAATTGCTGTGGAGTTGAGAAACGTGATACATCTGGGTGATAAGTTTTTGTTTATAAGTGATTAAGCTTATAATTTACATATAAATTGAAATAATTTTCCAATAATTTTTGTAAGTTAGAATTATTTTCCTTATGTTGTGTAAAATTCTAACAAACTAGATGACACGTAATTTGTTATACAAAAATACTCCAGAAAATACTGCAAACATATGAATATATATACAATGAAGGTTCCAAAATTGAGTATACATATAAGAAAAAAAGAAATACACATACACTTATCGAATATTGAAAAATTAATGCGCTTTCAATATGTTGACTATCATATGGAGAGGACAAACTTTTCACATAAGCTTACGAAACAGACGTAGTAGTCACTAAACCTGTCTATTGTCTACTTCATTTGTTTTCTGAGCTTATGTAAACCGTCTGTCTTCTCTGTGTGATCAAGTCAACACGTCGAAAGTGCAATACTTTTTAAACATTTGGTAAGTGTACTTGTATATTTGGTATATATACAAGGTGTTTCAAAACAATACACACATCGTTTGGGAGCTGATTCCTGGCACCAAGATAAGACGAAAAGTATAGACAACTGGGTGCACAAATGCTTCCTTTCGGAGTTATAGGCTGCCGAAAACATGAAAAAAATGAATTTTAAAGGTCCATAACTCCAAAACTATGGGACTTACCGTAGTCGGGTCAAGACTTCACTTAGGAACTAATATGTGCCCTTTTCAAATATCCATGTTTCAGAATCCTGAGGTACTCACGAAGCACTTTTTATAGAGGGAGTTTGGCTACGGGCGTATAATCTGAAGTACTCACCAACTACTTCTATAAAAGTTGTTGTGGAAATACCGCAAGATTCTGAAACATGGATATTTGGATAGCGCACATACTAGTTCCTAAGTGAAGTCTGCCCCGACTACGGTAGGTAACATAGTTTTATGCTATGGACCTTTAAAGTTCTTTTTTTTTTTTTTTTTTTTTCATGTTTTCGGCAGCCTATAACTGCGAAAGGAAGCATTTGTGCACCCAGATTGGTCTATACTTTTTATCTTATCTTGGTGTTAGGAATCACCTCCCAAACGTTGTCGGTATTGTTTCGAAACGCCCTGTATAATGCACACTAAATGACAGTGTAAGGCACTCATCATTTCTGTTTTCTTTGGATAATTCGATGTTCTTTGTTAAGTAGCCCTCATTTTCCACTCCAATGAAGGAAATGTCTTGAGGAAACAGGGAAGGGCTGTTCTAGTCTACACAGAATGACAACTTTCAACGCTTTTTAAACGTCAGGTTTAGTAGGCCAGGAGAAATTCCTCCCGATCCGCGTCATAAAATTGACTGTCCCTACATTGCCCTCAGACTTTTCGACAATCCCTGAAACGAAAACAATTAGCTGATCATAAGATTAAGACGTCAATAGGTTAAAAACAGATACCATCCATCTTGACTTGACTGAAGTTTTACCTCCGGCTACCTAACAGCCCCAAATCTGAACTTCCGCAAAACACTCCTTAAATGGGCTAGAACCCACCAGCCGGCCTTTGAGTGTGAATGACACGTGGTCAGCGTGTCGGCTCCTACGACCGTTGCGATGGTCTACGCGATCAGGTTTCAGTACATTTCTACTCAAATGAGTTTTTCAATTGCCTCACTGTGCGAAGTAAATACCTTTAATTTTTGAGCTTCCACCGGGAAACAAACCCAGAACCACGCACGAAAGGCGAGCATACTAGTCACTAGACCATAAACGAGCTTTATTTCTATCAATATATTGAAAGAACAAATATTTGGAAGAGCATGAGCATAACAAACACTATAGGATTATCAACTCCGTGAACTTGTCTCAACACCGTGGATTCCTTAGTTTTCAGATGGACATGGAGTTGAGAAAATCGAATATAATTTATCTTTACCGGCCCACTTTTTAACCAGTACATGTGAGTAATTGTGTATGAATTTTCTACGTTAAGGCGTAGGTTCCTCAAGGGAAAGAAGGTATATACCATACAAATACATTCAGTAATAAATACCATGGTGTTGAGTATCAATTAATATACGCACCTGCTTTCCACACACAAAAATATTTTTCCTATAGCTTTTAACACATGCACGCAACTTTTTCTGTTCTTCAGTCAAACATGTCTGCCTTGTCTTCTTGTGGGTGTTGCCAATGTGGACGACCATGCTATCTGTTGAGAGCAATGATATTTTTTTCTATTGCCATGGAGTTGAGACGAAATAGAGGTGATAGAAACGAAGCATAGTCAAGCTTCCGAAAATAATCGTTATAAAGGTTTACTTTCCACAAAACCGAAACATTGAAGTGTTCTCTTGCATTTAATTACCATTAAATGATGTTTGATTTGCGACTTTAGTTGTAATTTATTGATTAAAATCAGTCAACTGTAGTCTGTGACAGCCCACGGTGTTGAGAAATTGGGTAATAATTATTTTTTTACGTATGTTTCGTGTTATATTTGCAAACTGTTATGCATGGCATACCTACTTTGTGACGGTTACTACCAAACAAAATAAAAATGAGGTGATTCTTTCTAGTAGTAGTTTGAAGAAATGCCCGTGACAGAAAATTTCCCTTTTTCGTGGAATCACCCATATATATATATATATATACAGTACAACCCCTCAAATCCGAAAACCCGGCAAATCCGAACACGTTCTCAGGAGAAAAAAAAAACTACAGCTGGAAAATGAAAAAAAAAAAAAGATTTAATCACACAAATTTAGTTTTTTTAAGGTTTTAACATTTTTAGACTTAATGCTTATTCAAAATCATTATCTAATTATATTCTTACAAGAAGACAGTTATAGATATGCGACAATCATTTTGGACATGAGTGTACACCCGCCAGTCAAGGTCACTGCCCTTTCGACCACTGGGCCACCCTGTCTAACCTCAGTCGTTGTTTTACCGCAAATTCAATGACGAAATAAGTACGTAATATTATTTCCCGGATAATCCAAACCCCCCGAAATCCGAACAGGCTTCAGCCCCAATTAAAAGAAAATTGCTGGAACAGATCAAAGAAGAAACAGAATTACTTCAACCGAAATTTGATCCAACCCGACAGAACCTGCATTTATATTTGTTTTGTATACTACCATTGTCCTAAATATTACTAGCCAAGCAGTGTCGGAGTAATAGTAGGAAAACTCATTGGCTTGATGGAAGAGATTAACTGAAATAAAACTCATTACTTTATTTTGTATGAACCTTTCACTTTATCTTATGTTTAATTTGCCCTGCTATACTTGTCATTTAAATAAAGAAATTCTAAATTATCTTCGTGAGAAATTATGTAATATGATGCTTATATTTTATTATATTCAAATTTTCTTATTAACTTTTGTGTAACTAATCAAAAAGTTATTATTTATCTTATTTTGTAAAATTTCAATGTTTATGATGCAACATGCGCGCATATATATAATGTAAGCGGTATTCATATATTGATTGTACACAACAGTGTTATGGTTTGAGACAGGACAAAAGCAAAAAGCAAATCTTAAATCTGATAACAGCAGCGTTTGTTTTAGTTTTCTTACATCTTCAGTAAATATACATACTGCTTCTATAGAAAGTAAATGGATGGAGAAAATCTAATGTATATTCGTGTAGCGATATAGTAATATGTCTATAATTGTTTGCATGTGCTTGTGAAGTAGTCCACTATGGTTCTTAACGTAGATATAAAGCAGGAGTAAAAGGCAGCCATTTTATTTTGATTCAGAGTGAAGAAGACCGCCTGGTAACATACATAAAAGGACCTTATAGATAGTGCTCTTTGATGTTCACGAGTTTTCAAGAAACAAAAGAAATTTTGTAAGCGATATGCCTTCAATAGGACATGGTGTCAAAACATAGTAACCTTAATACTATCGACTCCATGTTACGAGAGGACCGAAGAATTACTACCTAGGAAATTCCACAATAACGACAAGTGCAGTCGATATTGTATTTTGTTGTATTTATATCCCATGTTTCTGCCCTTTACGCTAAAAAGACGATGAGAAATTAGTAATAGTAATTAATGATAGGTAAAAGGATAATACGTAACATGAATACTCACAGGTGAATTTTGTAGCGCACGTTACGCCATGAGAATATTAGGGGGGAGGAGAGCATAACTTTTAATTAAAAATTATACAATCAAATTGGAGAATAGAAATTAGAAAACAGTAAGGTACATTTTGAGAGGCGGGAGAATGTTATATTTGCGCCCAAGCTGTTGGAGGGATGGGAACCCCTGTTACGTATTATCCCTGCCCTAAGTGGGATCCAAATCCGCGAGAGTCTTCCGATAGCCAGTATAATGCCTTAGATCGTTTGACCAAGTCAGCCATCGAAATGCAATTGGGTTTAGATGTGTCGTTATTGGAAATGTCACCTAGAACGTAAACCGAATTTCTGCGTTTCTTCCATAGAGTTGTTATGTGTGGTAACTACGTTCCTAGCTTCATTATTTCGACCCAGAATCCAAACCTTCAGAAAAGTCTGGGAAGGTCACTCATTTGAACTTCTTTGATAAGCAACGCATTTTGTGTAACCATGTTGCATTGAGAAAAACAGTAATCGCAGAAAACTACGTGCAAATCTCGAAAGGTCCGTTGCAAAGAAAAAATACACGCAAAACACCTCAATATGCAGATAGGTGGATTTTGCACTCTTGCAGATATTTTAGGATTCCTACCGACCTGGAAAACCTGGAAAAGTCATGGAATTCAGCTTACTTGTAAGAAATTCTGGAATAATCAGGGAATTTCATGAGAATCTGGGAAAAACCTGGAAAAGTCTGTGTGTTTTAAGCATGGACTTTTACTTTCCAAAACTCATTATTTTAAACGTTTATATCGCTACAGCAGGCATTTTTCATATAATAATAAATGCCTGAAAGAGATGGCTAGTCTTGCAACTGGAACAAATGGTTTAATATTTTCACTTGAAAAATGTTTCAGAGCACTGCTTTCACTGACAATAAAGATAAAACAATCAGTTTCGGTGTTTGGACGCCATAGTTTGGTGCACAGTTTGGTGCACCTTTATAGGCATTACGACCTAGCAACAGAGTTCTAGAAGTTTATGATCGTTATTATACGTGCAAAGCTCTATCAAGTCTCAAACGGATATCAATGTGAACACTGTTATCATTCAAAAATTGCACTTGCTTTTGTTCTTGTTTCTCTTGTTCACTTGGAGAAACTTGAATACTTGAGAATTGTAGCTCGTTTTTTTTTCTTTCTTTTTTTTTTCTTGCCCTGCTATTTGATAGGGGAATGAAGTAAGTTTGTTTGTTATGCAAGACTTCTCTATCTGCACACCCTGTTTACATGTACATGCATAGTAGATAAAGAACGCCTTATTCAGGAAAAATGTAATTTTGACATTATACTTAGATCTGGAAATTTGTAAATCGTGAGCTGGGAAACCTGGAAAAGTCAGGGAATTCTTGCTCGCCAAGTAAGTGGGAACACCGTATTTGGTAATTATCAGATTCGCGTATTTATATCTGGAAGAAGTCATAGGATTGATTGATATGAAAATGAAATATTATATAGTACACTGAATGAAATATTGTAAACACTGCTTCCATATTTTGTAAACTTGCATCGTCTGTATTACTTACATAAATTTGATACAACACATTAAAATTTTCCTCAGATAGTAGAAACATGAACGCAGTCTATATCACGTTTTTCTCCAATGAGTTTCGGCCGAACGGGGTCTGGTGACATCCACTACATGTTAGCACATTTAATTTCGTATGTATTTATGAAACAGAAGCAAACACATAATGTCCGTAAGCCTTGTCAGTCGTAAATTCGCTTCTCTCATTATACTGAGGAAGCGTGTGTAGCAGACATCGGTATTCTCGACAAAGTGAAAATGTTATATATTGGTATGCCCACCGCTTCCTTTGGCCGCTATGGAGAATCAAAATTTCACAATGTGGCAACGTCGCAGATTAGCTTAGAGCCATTAGCTTTACTCTACGAATACAATAAACAGTTGAATCAATTGCTACACTAGTAAGTCATGCTAGTGTCAATCAATATCGACTTTAGCTACTATCTGGAAAGAATCGATATAACTATTTGATAGATTGGTACATCTAATCTATGGTTCTTTATTTGCGACGTTGCCACATAGTGTAATTTGTGTTTCCAGACGAGGACTTGAAAGGTATACAATATATGTATGGCTTTATTTTGACTTGTAGAATAATGCTTTGTGATCCGTATATATATATATATATATATATATATATATATATATATATATATATATTCCTTACAGAGACTATTCGGGAAAATCACTTTATAACCGTAAACAAATCCATTGTTAATTTTATGCTACATAAATGCTGTAAAGTTCTTAATCATCATTAAAATTTTCTAAGCAAAACGTTTATTTATTGATGCATTCATGTGGCACATACAAGAAATGTATGAGAAGGGACGTTTGCGTTTCATTTTGAAATATGCTGCGAACTAACACACGAATAATTGTTCTCATTATTGGTAGTTTAGATTCTTACATACGACTAATTGACACAATGCTATAACAAGTTTTACTTATGTTCTTCATTCAGGATTCAACAAAAGTATAGTAATAGAGAATCTAATTTTAAAGCAAAATCAAATATTACTTGTAAACAGAAATTCATTACAGGATGAAAGTATAATTTACATGTAGCAATTCTGCTATTCTTGGAATCAAAGAATAAATTCCAAGATGGCGCAGGTGATCTTTTACATATTTTTTCTGTCTTTCTCAATGAACTTCACCAGAAACTGAATTCGGGACAAAATGTACCAAAACATGTACGAGGGGGTATCGGAAAATTTTAATTATTTCCCAGAAGTTATTGAGTGTTTTTTGATGTAACTTGCTCTGTGTAGACTTTAGACCTTATATGTGTGATTTAGTGAATATTATTCATGTATGTTTTTACTTTCTTTACAGATGGCGCTAGTTATCAGTAAGGTGCAAAATTGAGAAGATAGAAGCTCCTTGCGTATTAAGTTTCTGTATTTGAAGGGTTACAGTGCCCGGCAAATTCATGATGAAATTAATCTCGTGTATGTTGGTGATTGACCATCCTATGACACTGTCATGAATTAAAAGAGGAATTTCCAAACAGGTCACATGTCCCTTACAGATGAGCCAAGGCTTGGACGTCCGTCAGTCACACACGATGCCGACACAGTGAGGAAAATCGAAAAGCTGAACCTAGAAAACCCAGGAAAGTGGGCTCAGTTAATGGTAGTGTGTAGAAAATAATTCATGAAGAATTACACGTGTCTGAGGTGTCAGCATTTTGGGTTACGCGTTTCGTGACTCTTCAGATAC
Source organism: Thermobia domestica (assembly GCF_964235325.1). Classification (NCBI taxonomy): domain Eukaryota; kingdom Metazoa; phylum Arthropoda; class Insecta; order Zygentoma; family Lepismatidae; genus Thermobia; species Thermobia domestica. Next base: position 250,582,289 of record NC_137461.1, read on the forward strand.
AAGCATGGCTGACATTTCGAGTCACTAGTTGAATCTTTTGGAGCCAGATGAGGATTTTTTTTCTTTTGCTCGTATTATGGCTGTGGGACGAATATTGGATCTATCAATATGATCTTGAGACTTAAAAGAGATGAGCAAAAATTAGAAACGCTCCTCCTCACCTCTCCCAAAAAGGCAAACGCGCAAAAATCTTCCTGTAAGATCATGCTCTCAATTTTTTGTGGGACTCGTGGGGTCAGAAGGATGGTACTGTCACAGGCGCACATACTACTACTTACTTCTGAGGAAGTTACAAGATACTGTTAAGCAAAAGCAAACTTTGCTAAGTTTGTCCCGGCCTTGCGAATTGTTGTTTATGAGGCATCTTAATATCAAGATGATCATGTAATCTTAACCTCTTTCTCTCTAACTCACTAACATCCTAATATTTTTCAATTGTCCACGTTTTTTTTTTTTTTTTTTTCTTCTCAAGTCCAGCTTTTAGTTCTTTTATTTTACTAATACAATAACAAACATTATCGGATTTCTTTTGCACGAACGAAAATACCATATCAGTGAGAGGAAAAATGCTTGAAAATATCTTCAATATAAAATTGAATCCTATGTCTTTTAGTGAAGCAAATCCCATGAGTAGCCATTAATGCTTCGTAGTCTCATTTTTCACAATCTGCCATTTTTACAAATAATAAAATAAAGTCCATGCGATATTCTAATACAATATTAACTAATCTAGACTTTTAGTTCCAGCGCGTAGTAGACTCGTTGGGCAGCCGGCTCTAATTTCAGTATGCAATGCATGACTTCTCTTTGAGAACTTTGAAAAAATGTTGACAGTCAATTTAGTCAGGAAAAACAATTTGAAGTCTTTGATGTTAGAGGTCGCCTGAGACAATACAAGGTTTAATTTGTGAGCGAAACAATAGACAGAAATGGCAGTAGGTTACGACGTTCTTACTTTTGCCTGAAGTCCATTCAAATGACTCGACAAAACCACCGCACCATCATAACTTTGTGCTACTAATTTTTGAGCACAGATGTACCCCTATGGAGAATGTTGTGAAAGGCATGAGCTAACGATTTTCAGAAACAATAATGAAACCCATTGGTCTTTCCTCAGCTGTACCATCCTGCGCAATGAAATACACCAGAGACCTGAGAAAAATTACTTAAATCAGTATCTTCATCTAGGATTATCGAAACAAAACTAGTTTTACAAATGTGAAAGCAACGCATTAGAAACATATTCTCTTACATCATTTTGAATTATATCAGATAATCCACTGAACACATTAGAATTTTCTAATGGTTGCGTAATAATGGATCAAATTTGGTAATTAGTGTTAGCAGCTATACGTAATTTCCTCTATTTGAAGAATTTGAACTCTTATTTTGACCTCTGAAATGTTCATGTTTGTCCAAGAAACAAAAATCAATGGAACATTTCATAATATTTGTGTTGTTACGAATGCACTCCTTTTGTTATGATGAAGTCTGAATTTACCAAAAAGGTTATTTATTTATTTTCATAATTACTGCTTGCAGAAGACATTGGGAAAGACATTGTGTTTTTGAAAGCTTTGTGTACTTTATTAATGTCGTTATACCCTCCATTGTTTCAAATATTCTTATCATTTGAAATAAAGAATATAGTATGTAACTTGTTTGTAGAAGAATAACCACATAACTATGAATTGTAGTATTAATATGTCGAATACGTGTTTTCACTTTAGTGGAAATATCAAGTGGAGAAGTTAGACGACCATTCTGCACAATCATTTTTTTTTTATTTTCGAATGCTCGAGAAGCAAAATTAGATCGCCGGAGATCAGAAATTATGTAGTCACAATTATCTTTAGCTCCCAACCCTGCGTCCATTTCATAGGCTTCTGGCTTTCTCTGTAACAATCAGAAACTCCTATTGCATACCTTCCTCCCATTCATTGCACAAGATTCAAGTACGTATATCACTACACTGTTAAACAACCGAATATCGCAATAAAGCACACACGTCAGTACAAGTTGTAAAAGATTTTTTTTTTTTTTTTTTTTTTACTAGTTTTAGTAGAAATTATCTCCAATGATGGTAAGAGAATTTCACACTTTTTCACAGTCTTTGTGTTTTAACATTTGGCAGGGTAGGCAATACGAAGAATTACTTCCAGACTCGCAAGCAATACCAAAGAATGACGTTGGAGGACGTGCCTATGCTATTATGCTGCTGTCTATAGAGCGTCTCACACTTAGATTGCAGCACAGGAGTAAATGGCAATGCTTGTCCTTATCCCATTGTTGCCAAACAGCCTGACTTTTAGAAATATATATCCAGGATATGATCAAGGGAGGGGCTAAACCATATTTTGCCGTTTTACCCAGTGTAAAGCAGGATTGAAGCCCATTTTATCCAGTGTATACCTGAGCGTCAAGGGGGGGGCTATAGCCCCCCCTTAGATCCGCCACTGTATATATATATATATATATATATATATATATATTGCTAGATATGGACAGATTATTGTAGAACAGTGTATTCTCTATAAAATTATCTGTTTTTCTCATATCAAGAAGAATTTCCAAGTATTGAAATAAATTGAAATAGTGAAATCTTGCTAATGGCTAATTCTAACGTCGCGTTAAATACAGGGTGGCCCTGCATTGATCAAGTATAACATTGTAGTTTATGGGCTTATTTGTTTCAGCTCGTACGAGCTTAAGATACAAGTAAAAACACATTAACAACAAGTAATAAAGGAACTAAGTCTACCCGATGAATAACAATAAGAAATTACATAAAATGCAATAAACTGATCAGTATGGTACTGTATACTTACTTTTGGGCCACCCTGTATATCACGTCATAATTTTGGAACTATACAAAGTTGAAATTTATTCAGCTATTATTACGTATTGTGTGATAATGTTGGAAAAGATTACATTCAAAAATACTTTTTGAATTTTAAAATGAAAAATAAGATGTAAGAGAAACTGCGTGCACTATTGCAATGCAGTATTTAAAAAGTTAACTTGTGAGAAACTTTTTTATTATTATTATTTTTCAGGTTAGATGGGGGTTTAAAGCGAGAAAAATATTGAGAAATGATTGAAGTTATTTTTAAAACAATTCGCAGGTTGATATCTTTCTTTATTTAGGTTTTATGAATTTTAATGTTGAGAGTCAACTTTCAAAAGCGCGCGCATCTGACCACAAGAAATGCAGTGACAAATCTGGCCAATGCTATTTTCCTTATAATGTTTGTTTTAAAGTCACTGATGTAGTGTCGTGCTATACCGATGAGTATTCACTGTTGATGCTATGCGAGCACGAGTCTATTGTACCTCTTGGCCTGTACTGCTTAACGAAAGCATGGTGGCAAAATCGAATCCTGAACTACACCTGTAAAAATCATTGCATCAACTCTACTCAATCTTACATTTCACTTCCTTCGCTCGTTTTCCTTGATATATATATATATATATATATATATATATATACTCGAGGGGCATACCGAAAGTCATGAGCAACATTTTTTCACAACCGTAATCTTTAGTTGTAAGTGAAACCAAGTATAACATCTCAATCTACAGACCTTTATAATTTTCTTTCTTTCCGCATATTGGCACTGTTGCTAGCACGTGACCACAGGCAGGATTTCCAAAATGGCGGGCAGCTGTTTTGTTTAGACAGCGTGCTGTGATTGAATTTCTTCGTAAAGAACAACAATCTGCTTCTGAAATTCACCGCAGACAGCAGCTTGCCCATGGAGATGTGTGCATAGGTGCCAACAGTGTTAGGAGGTGGGTGAAACATTTTAAGGATGGAAACACGAGTATCGAAGATGAGCCTCACAGCGGGTGCCCTCGAACTGCTTCCACGGAACGCGGCAAGGTAAGGTTAATGAGCTGATTAGGGGAGATGGCGTATTACTGTGAATGAAATCGCTGCCAAACTTGATGTTGGACATAGTGCGGTGCAAGAAATGATTCACAGCTGAGGTTATCGGAAGGTTTGTGCCCGTTGGGTACCACGTTTATTAACCGAGGACCACAAACGTCAAGAGATTAACCATTGCTCAAACCCTTCTTCAGAGATTTCGACATGAAAGTGGTGATTTTTTGACGAGTATTGTGACTGGAGATGAAAGCTGGTTCCATCATTATGAACCTGAAACAAAATGACAGAGTATGGAATGGCACCATTTGAATTCGTCACTGAAGAAGAAAGCAAAGACAATGCAATCGGTAGGAAAAAGTTATGGAGAGCATCTTCTGGGATGCACACGGTTGGATTCTGGTTGACTTTCTTGAGCCTGGACAAACCATAAATTCTTCCCGCTACATCCAGACACTTTTGAAGCTCGGTCGTGCCTTGCGTGATAAACGTCCTGGAAAGATCATCATCCTTCAACGGCATAATGCGCATTCGCATACTGCACGTGCTACTATGGAGCAGATCAGATTTGGGTGGGAAACACTTCCACATCCTCCCTACAGCCCCGACATGACACCCTCCGACTAGCATCTTTTCGGTTTTGTGAAGGAACAGATGCGAGGCCATCGCTACGAGACACTGGAAGATATTCAGTAAGCAATGCGTCAGTAGTGTATTATACGCTGGCGGCATCAGTATCTGAGGCAAATCAATCAGTTTCGAGCAATGGGTTTACCGATATTTTATACAGATGAATCTTAAGTAAATGTTGGGCTAACAGTGGATAAAGAATAGAAGGACTTCTTACTAGTCTTTTTCTAGTTTTTCTTACTAGTCAATGAGAGGCAATTGCTCTTTAACAAATGACAACAGTATAGAATTCGGAAGCAAGCAACGAAGCTGTCTTACATGTGTTCTTAACTTGAGCATGACCTTGGAAAAGCTTTTAAAAAGATATATAAAGTAGTGAAGAATTGAAACCACCGAAGAAGATTTTTCAGACACAATGGCATGATTTCCTTTGTTCTGATGCTGACGAATATAATTATATCACGATCTTATCAAAGACAAAAATATGTCCGATATAGTATAACAGTTAACATGTTGAAGTTTGTGGAATGGTTTTGAATACTCTTGTCGTAGCACTCTTGATGGCCGTTGCGTCATCAAAGTACGAACCTTGGATTGCAGACGTAAGTTAAGGAAATAGAAATATTCGAACTGAGCCAGATATGGTAAATAGTGGGGTGGCACAACATACAGATCCTCTTTTTGGTGAAAAAGTCTTGCACAATCACTGCCTTGCGACTTGGGGCATTGTCATGGAGCATATGCCACTGAATATCACCCCAATATTCGGGCTTCAGACGTATGATACGTTGGAGTAACCGCTTTACTACCTGACGGAAAACGAAGCATTCACTGTTCTGTAGCCTCAAATTCCTTAACCACAATGTCCTCACTATTGAAAACAAATGAGCAAAAGCTAGATTTTGGATTTTGACTGGCGCAGTTTTTTGGCTTGTGGAGAGTTTGGAAACTTCCACTCTGCTCTGTGACGTTCTGTCGATAGGTCATATTGAGAAACCCATATGTCATCCTCAGTAACGATATTCAGAAGGAAGTTACGGCCTCTATTGGCGGTAGCTATAAGTTCTTTGCAGTGATCAACCCTGTCCCTTTATTGGTCATTTGTTAAGGAATGAGGCACGAAACGACCACAGACCTTCCTCTTGTTGAGATCGTGGGTTATTATTTACCGTGCGGTTTTTATTCACGTGGAACTTCCTATCAAGGATTCGCAGCGTTGCATTTCAGCCTTCCGTGATGAGCGTTCTCACTTCCTTCACCAATTCCTGTGTTCTCACTGTCTTTGGTGCTTGGATGTTCGTCGTCTTCAATAAACTCCCGTCCCTCTGTGAAACTCATGTGCCATGCAAATACACGGATCCCATACACTTGCAACATTTGAAAACTTTCTGTAGCAGTCTTACCAGATGCGCACAAAACTTGATGTTCGTTCCGTGTTGAAATCAAGACGCAGATTAGCACCTCCTATCTACACTCACCATGTCTACACACGCAACTGTCAACCAAAATTAATGCACTTGGTTGCATGGCATGAATTAGTCATGAAATATTAGTGGTTTGTTTGCACTACATCTCAGTTGTAGAACTCCACATGTAAAATAAAATCAGTTTCGATTTCAAATTACCGCGCTGTGTATGTATAAAAAGTAGAGAATGCGTGCTTGTAAAGCGGAGAGAGCGAGAGAGAGATGAAGGAGGAAGGATAACTGTCGGTGTTCTTACATGAAGAATAAATTCTTTTATCCCTACTCTCTGCTGGTTCTCTCTCTCTCTCTCTCTCTCTCTCTCTCTCTTCGTATATATATCTGTGTAATGGGTAAAGAAATAACATTTACATTGTATTGCAGGAAACAGATAACATAATAGCATTAATGTTAACTGAAGAAACTTACGAGGCCCCATCACTGTGAAATTAAAATACCGCTAATTTTACAGTACCTATGTGCTATCCAGGGCCGTGCCGTGGAAAATCAGCGCCCCCATACATATATCCTAAGTAATTTTTCCTATCTTTTTCCTTTTCTCTCTCGAATTTTTCGCCCCCTTACTTCGGCGCCCGGGGCCGTCGTGCCCCCCACGGCACGGCCCTGGTGATATCTTCAAATAGATAAAAGATAATCGAAAAGTGGAACAAGACCTCCCTACACAATATTATTTTACTGAGATACGGCTATCACGACGCACTTGTCTGTTTTCGATTTCCAGCCATTTAGAAAATCGGCATTTATTTTCGCGTTTGTAAATAACTTGCATAGGAAAGTTAGGTAGGTGACTCCTGATAACGGTACATCATGCAAAATAACATTGTCTAGGGAGGTCTTGTTCCACTTTTCGTTTATCGTTTATCTATTTGAAGATATCACATAATTACTGTAAAATTAGCGGTATTTTAATTTCGCAATGATAAGGCCTCTTAATGCAATTGCAAGTTAACTTGACTTGTTAATGTTCGTGTTGTTGTTGTTCAATTTCTTATTCCGTACCAGTTTTGTAAAAATTGCAGAGTGTAATGTAACCCAAAACATGTAAAAAAAATAATTAAATAAATAAATAAAACTTTTATACCTATTGCCCGAAAGTAAACAACGCTAATGAAACCGTTATACATAAGGCCCCGTGTCAGATTGTGAAATAGGTAATCAAACGGAACACATTTACGCCGATCCCATGAGTTTCAGTATTCGCGCGCTACCGTAGCCAGCTGTTTTAAGTTGGTCATGTAAAAAATTGTACAGAAAACTTTCAGCAAGAAAACAGAACCTAAACAACCCCTGCGGGCCTTCTAACCCGTTCCTACTACTACTACTATAACTATTATTATTATTATTACTTTTACTACTATTACTACTACTACTACTATAGGGTATCCAATATACAATGCAACCCGGAGTTTGGGATAGTAGAACTTTTGAACCTGAGGTGATACACGAATAATGGTTATACCAAAATGAAGCCTTGTTCATGCATACATTTTTAAACTAGATATCAACGATTGAAGTACACTAGGAACCACACAGTGTTGCCAGATGTAACCGAAGGTGTAAATCATTTTTTTTTTTTTTTCAAAACATGTAAATTGACTCATAACTAATACGTATGGATGTTCTGTCGTTAATTTTCAGTTTGTTTAGTTGGAATAGCTTGGAAACTATGTAGCAAAAAAAAAAAGGAGTTTTCATTTCCACTGATAACTAATTGGATGAGGCCTCTGTAAGGGGGAACTAGGGAAATCGTAGTTTTCATAAATCAACACTCTGAATTGGCAACTTTGCTGATGTTTCAATGTATCAAAAGGTATGATAAGGATCTGTCTACATTATGCAATACCTGAAAACAATAAAAAACAAACTTTGAAATTATAATGATAAAACGTTTACTTACATGCACCCGGAAACACTGCTACTATCACAAATGAGACCAGCTCTACTGCGGATTCTGGGAGTGTCCCCTGTTTTGATTCAAACACTGGTTCACACGTTTCACCATGTTGGCAGCAACTTTACGAAGATTAGAAGTTTTAATGTTCTCAATGCAACTGCGAATGTTTGTTTCCAGGTCTTGAATAGTTCGAGAATTGTTCTTGTATACCTCTTGTTTTAAATAGAGCCATAGAAATGAATAGCAGTGTTGCCGGGTGCATGTAAGTAAAAATTTTATTACGATAATTTGAAAGTTGTTTCTACATTGCTTTCAGGAATTGCATAATGTAGACAGATCCTTAACACACCTTTTGATGCACTGAAACATCAGCAGGGTTTCCAATTCAGAGTGTTAATTTATGAAAACTACGATTTCCCTAGTTCCCACTTACAGAGGCCTCATCCGATTAGTTATCAGTGGAAATGAAAAATTCTTTTTTTCTGCTCCAATTTCCAAGCTACTCCAACTAAAGAAGCTGAAAATTAACGATAGAACATCCATACGTATAAGTTATGAATCAATTTACGTTTTCCAAAAAAAAAAAAAGATTTACACCTTTGGTTACATCTGGCAACACTGTGTGTTCCTAGTGTATTTCAATCCTTGCTTCCTAGTTTAAAAACATATGCATGAACAAGGCTTCATTGTGGTATAACATTATTTGTGTATCTCTTCAGGTTCAAAAGTTCTACTATCCCAAACTCCGGGTTGCATTGTATATTGGACACCCTGTACTATTAGTTTTAGTATGGATCCGTACAGCAAAACTGGAAGTTTATTTTAATGAAAAAAGTGTTATGAAACATTAAAAAAGAATCGATAAATAACTTTTTTTAGTATTATATTTAATCCTATTTTAATGAAAAAAGTGCTACGAAAATTTAAAAAAATCCTTGGGCAGGGTTTGAACCCACGCCAAAAACGATTTTCATGACTAGCATATTGCGCTAACGCTTTCGGGTACAAGGACCGACAGCAGTTGGTCTTTACTTTCCGCTATATGTTGGTCATGACTCTTTTTGTCCTATCTGTATCGGCCAATAAGATCACAGGATATCTAAAACACTTGGGATCCCCGAAAATGCGAAAGAAACAGCAAATCTTTGTTCATTATGTTTAAATTTGAAAAAACGGCTATAAAGATATATAGTGCCGTACATTACAGTCTTTGATCATGTAATGGCGAATGTTTTGAAACAAATGCAGAGTATGAGAATTAAATCTGTCATATCTGTAGTTTGCTGTGGAAAAGAAACAAACGTGTGGACCAAAGGTTTAAGAACAACTCACGTTATTAATATAAAGCCAAAGACCACTGACTTACATCATAATAAAAGAAATACGAAAGAAGTTTTGAAACGAAGAAATATAATGTAAAACTTTGTAAGCGGAGCCAAAGAAACCTACTGTAAACACACTAAAGACGAATCAGTTAATGCGTAGTGATAATGGTTCAGTGGCTAAGGCGCTCGACTAGAAGTATGAAGGTAGCTGGATCGAATCCACATCGGGCAAGTATTTTTTTACTTTAGAATTTTTGGTGGCGATTGATCGGCGATGACACACGTTTTATTATTTTTAAATTTTGAATACTCGGATGTTTCAATACTTGAACTATCACATCTTCAGGAACAATAATAGTAATAATAATAAAATAATAATAGTAATCAGCTTGTAGAAGATTAAAAGTTAGGAGCTTATTATCGCTCAGGCCATACCATTACAAGCAGAAACGTGACATTTAACAAGAATATTTCGGTTTTGTTTTATGTTGTCCACGAGAAGAGGAATTTCTCATCTCGTTTCTAAAACAAAACAAACAAAATCTGGAGGAGAACTAATATTTTACATTCAAGACGGGACAAGGGTAAATCGAATTATCGTCTCGCTTTGGAGATGAGAATTGAGACGAGACAAAAAGTACAATAAACATTTCTCGTCTTATCTCGATTCTCGAAATAGTGTATGCCCATTCTTTAAGTAACAATTGCTCTGTAGACTGAATCTTATACGCTATTTTGCTACTTTGTATTTCAGAGTTCATTGAATTTATTATGGTCTGTGTTATAGCAAAACGTTTTGTAATTTATTTTGTATATCCTAAAAGTTATTTATTATTTGCCTTACTGTTCAACGATATTCAGTTATTTTCCTTAAAACGTACAGTAGAATACTTTCTACATGACACTTTAGTGGAACTCTTCCGTTTAAAATTCGGGTAGTTGCAGAGGCGTGTCTTAGAGGTACGGACCCCCCTCCCGAAAATCCCTACTTTTCTGTAGGTTTTGCCTAATTTATAGGCAACTTTAAAAAAATTAATACCACTATTATTATTATTATTATTATTATTAGTAGTAGTAGTAGTAGTAGTAGTAGTAGTAGTAGTAGTAGTAGTATCACTGAAGTGTTGTGAATTTAATGGTTCCAGCCAGCTTCCGTCCAGTGGTCATTGTGCTCGACAAACGCCGTGTGTGTAGGTTTTCTCGAGGTTCTGCTTCCTCCCACTTTCTCTATTCCAATATTTCATTCACTCTCATCAACTCTTCTTTAGCTTAGCCGGCATAAACATTACTTAAAAATAAATTTCTTAGGGCTCTCGTGAGTTCAGTACATGAAATTTGCCTGGAAAAGTTTCGTTTAACATTTAGCTAGTTGTAGCTGTCCTAGTGACACGGATACATTTCTTCAATCCCGACTATTTTGTAACTTTTGCCTAATGTTAGGGGTGATTTTACAGATTTTAATACAATCTGTCCTCATACGGAATGTGTCTTCTATATTATTATTATTATTATTATTATTATTATTATTATTATTATTATTATTATTATTATTATTATTATTATTATTATTACTGAAGATTTGAGACCTCAATATTGCGTCCTATTCCAATGCAAATAAGTATACTGAACTTGATAGGAAAAAAGAAAAGAAATTGTTTCGATCCTTGTCTAGAATTAATTACCTTAGAAGAGATACTTTGGAAGAATTAGTGTCCGGAAGGAAAAGGGGGAAAAGATGTCATATCCTGGACAATATGAAAATCAAAACATCGGATGTCTTAACAGAAACTAAGTAGGATTTGTCTTCAGCTTTGTTACGATACATAGTAACGCCCTTTCTTTGGGTAAGAGATTTTGGATTGTGTATGCGTTGTATTGATATTTAACAATATATATATACAAATATAAAAAAGAATAGTTCCTATTTACAAATTTTGGATGAACGGATATATGAAACGTCGGAAATGGTGAACGAAAATATTATTATTATTATTTCTAATAATAGCGGAAGAAGTTAGAAACAATTCCACAATGAAAAAATAACGTTTTAGGCACATTTGTGATTCATATTATTCCCTAAGGATGACCCTTATGTATTCATGAATTATTTGCTAAACACGTTACGTTCACAAACTGTACGAATCAAGATAGTAGACATGTGACGTCATGTTGTTAATATTTCCCCTGTGAAGAAAGTCGTTTTAAGTCTAACTTGTAAGATCGAGAGAAATGGAATATTTTTTATGTTATGATACATAAGTATCACCATTGCAAATGATAAAAATTTCCTTAAATACTTCAGCGAGAATCGAACCCAAAATTCCTAAATTACGAAACGAGTGCAAAAGCCACTATTCTAAGACTGTTGTATTAAATAAGAGTTTAAAACACTCATGTATTTAGTAAATTGCACACGTTTACGATTCCAGTATTTTATTAACGATAAAGCACTGATTTCGGTCATGACAAAATAAAATATAGCCAAGTGAATTCAAATTTAAATTTAAAAGCAGACATCCGAGGTGTGGTAATTAAATAACGAGACTGCCCACCTCCTTCGCTCAGGGTCGTGGGAGAAGGTAGCTAATGATGTGTTGTTTATCTTGAACATTCATGAGCATTCACTGTGTGTTTCATGATTCTGAAAGTTTTTCTTTCTTTCTTTTTTTTTTTTTTTTTTTTTTTTGCAGGCTTGCATGAAGAGGAAATTGTTCTGTAGTAGTGCCGGAATCATGGTGAACAGTAAAGTTGACAAGCACATTAACATCAAATTTCTGATGAAATTAAACAAAACACCGACGAAATGTTGTGCAATGTTAAAAGAGGTGTATGGTGATAATGCTATGTCACGTGCAGGAGTTTTCGAATGGCACAAACGCTTTTCAGAAGGTAGGAAGGAGGTTGAAGATGATGAACGACCCGGCCGCCCTTTGAGTTCAAGAACGGACGAAAATGTTGAAAAAACTAATGAACTTGTGCGGAAAGACAGACGTCTGAGCATTCGATTGATCGCAGATATGACGAACATTAACAAAGAGACAGTAAGACAAATTTTGCATGACAATTTAAACACGACAGAAGTTTGTGCAAAAATTGTCCCGAGAAACCTCTCAGGAACAAAAAGACATTCGAAAGAGCATTTGCTGTGACGCCATTTAACGACTCAAAGCAGAACCAGACTTGCTTACACGTGTCATCACATTGATGAAACATGGATTTTCCAGTATGACCCCGAGACAAAGCGTCAATCCCTGCACTGGAAGACTCCCACATCGCCAAGAATGAAAAAAAGCACAAATGAGCAAGTTCAAAGTAAAGGCAATGCTCATCGTTTTCTTTTTCGCTATCAGGGGTATCATTATGACTGAATAGGTGCCTCAGACTCAAACGATGAATCAGCCCTACTACAAAAAAGTTCTAATTTAGGTGAGGGAATGAATAAGGAATAAGAGACCGGATTTGTGGAAGAACGTGCATGGATTCTCCATCAAGACAATGCGCCTGCCCATAATGCCCTTTCCGTGAAGCAGTTTTTAGCAGCCAAGCGCTTTTCTGTGCTCAACCATCCTCCGTATTACCCAGACCTGGCTCCCTATGACTTTTATCTATTCTCGAAAGTGAAAAGTGCATTGAAGGGAACACATTTTCAGTCTATGGAAGAGGTGAAACGAAAAACGGCATAGTTGTTGAACAGTGTGACATCTGATATCCTACAGCATTGCTTTGGACAATGGAAGGCACGTATGCAGCGGTGTATAGATAGGGGAGGGGAGTATATTGAAGAGGATAACAGTCAATTGTAACTTTCTTTGCAATACATCACATTTATGATACCAGTCTCGTTATTTACTTGCCACACCTCGTACATACATTCAAGGATATGAAGGTGGAAGTGATGTTAAAAGTAATTCGAACCCTTAACTCGAACCTGGTGCCTCTGACCACTTTTTTCTGATGCACCGAAAGTATCCACGCAACTTGTCTCTATTATACTCAGTTATACTCGTTTTACAGTTGTTTCCAGTAACCTTGAACGAGAGGGACATAAACACAGATACATCGAAGACATTTAAAATTTCAAAGGCTCTTCCACCGGGAATCGAAGCCGAGAACTCGACCACTGAACTATCTGATGGGTGGGGTACCTGGTTCGTTCCCAAGGCACGTAAGCTTCAGACGGACAACATCGTGCTTGTGGGTTTTCTCGTGACTCTCCCGTTTCCTTCCACCGTCTCATTCCACCAATTCGTCCATAATAATTCACTTGTTTTAATCATGCTCTTCCTCAAGCTAACATGCATATGAGAGAAAGTCATTATTTAGCTTCTCTTTTGGGGCGTAAGCACAAAAGTTCATTTTCTTTAGGGGAGATTCGAAGCAGTTTTCTCCAATGATTATTGGAGGATTTCCAGCACATGAGTATTATTGGTACAACCAGAGATGTGCGTATACGCGTAAAAAAACTATAGTTTACATTTACGTGTCAACTATGCGTAGACGATGTAAACAACGTAGACTATGTAGAATATGTCAACAACACGTAATTTAATATGGCATCGTGGACAATAAAGGAGCTTTATTTTGTCGTTACCTTGCGCAATTGCGTACAAAATAAAATGCCTAGACCAGCGAATAGTAACTTTCGAATATTTAGTTTCGTCTTGATGAAGGAAAATGAAAAATATTATGCATTTTTAAAATATGCAAGAAAAAATTTTCAAATACAGCAGATTCAAGACTGAAAGCCCACAGGTGCGAATTAGTTTTGTAAATTTCATTATAAAAGCAGTGCTCGAAGTGGAAAATCTAAGGAAGTGGTATGTGCAGAGCAGATTAAACATACAGATTAGATAATTCTCTCTACTTTTTATATGTTAGTCGTTTCCCTAATCTTTCGCTGCACCGAAGCAAAACAACTGAATGAGGAAATATGAACAAACGAGCAACGAAATTGTTCCTTACATTTGATAGTGGTTGTCTACATAGTCTACACGGGAAAAGGTGTAATGTAGATTACGTATAGATTACAATAGAGAATCGCGTAGACGTAAAATTATAGTTTACGGCACATCACTGGGTACAACATACAATAACATTCATCCACAATGTTAGTATAGTCGTCTGGAACATTATTTTTGGTAAGGTTTCTATTTTGGGTAGCAAGGGGCGTAAAAAAGTAGTGGGTGGAGTGTCACCAAAATCCCAAATTTTATATTGTGGAACTTCAGTAATCGCCAGCTTAATCACAAATGTCACAGAATTAATGCTCCGACGTCCCTGCGTGTGCCAGTGACTGATATGAGACTACATTCCCCTTTCTAAAAATCACATAAAAATCACCATAAATATTCTTAGCAGGGACTACCAGAGAAAGGCATTTTTTGATCAATTAGTGTGAAATTTATTGTTATTGTAGTAGAAAGATATGTGTATTTTAAAATAGGATGTTATTTTGGTAACGCACTACCTGAGAGGAGCATCGGGACGAAACATATGATGGCGAATCTTTATATGAATTCCAACTTTTATTCTGGAAATGCCAGTGAGCGTCAGATTAATCATAAATTTCACAGAATTAATATTCCAATGTTTCTTGCATGTGTCAGTCTCTGATATGAGGCTACAGCTACCATCGAAAATTCACATAAAAATTCAGCATAAATATCCTTAGCAGGAACATACGGGAAGAAACTGTTTCTGGTCAATTAATGTGAAAAGTGGCGTTGTTGTAGAAAGAAAAAAGGTATATGTTTTTGAAATCTGTATTGCTATTTTGGTAAGGCAGCGCCTTAGGGGGCGGAGAATATGATAGTGAATCTTTATAAAAACTCCAAATTTTATTTTGGAAATAAGAGTAAGCGTCATATTAATCACAAATGTCACAGAATTAATACCCCGATGCTCCTTCCATGTGCCAGTTACTAACATGAGCAGTTGCCTCCACCACATTTTGCAACATATCTTTCAGATGACTTCAAACAGAGAATTGTCCAGAGTGTAGAGATGATCACTCCATATACGTTGGAGGTTTTCACAATAGTTACAGTAAATCGCAGTTATGTCATGCTCGTTCAGGAGAGTATGCTGAATAAAAGAAAGTTGAATTTATCTGTCTTATACACAGATATATTTTTAACTTATACACAGTTAATGATATTTTTAAACAATTAATGATGATAGAGCCACAAAGTGTTGTTTTCAAGAAGGAATAATTTTCAAGAAATGATTCTTATTCCTCGCGAGGCATTTGTTTCTCCTACAGCCGTAAAAACAGAAATGAAATCTTTGAGTTTTACGTCCCACGGTTATGCCGGTTATGCTAAAGGAGACGATGATAATGAGAAATGAATGAAATGAAGAAAGTGGGAGAACCCCGAGAAAACCCACGCACACGGTGTTTGTCCACCACAAAGTTCACTTGGCGGGGCTGGGACCGAACCCGGGACCCCAAGCACCAGAAGTAAACGCTCTACCACTGAGCCACCGCGGCCCCTTCCTACAGCCGTGTGTCCATAGTATACGGTTTCTTGATGTATTTACGTATGCAATCATCGTAGGTTATCATCTAGAAAGTGTGATCATACGGTTATTGTGTAAGAAGTATGAAAAAGGCACGTTCTTTTTAATAGTGCAGTCGCTTGGCACAAAAATATTTCTATTCTGGATACCAGTATGAAACTTCGCACATTTATTAATTATAACATGTTGAATGAAAATCCGCCGGGACACAAAACCGATGATCACCCCGTCGGACAGAATTCAAGATGGCGTCCAAAATGGCGGCACAAACTGAAAATACTCCAATTTTGCCGTTCTTCGGGCCAGTTTATATGTTCATTGGCATGCTAAATTCAAATAACGCGCTTTTAAAAATATTAAGGTAATAGATTTACAAATATAAAGAATTATGGCATATTTACATCCATTTTAATGCAAAATTAACCCTTTGGGGATCACATGGTACAAATTGTACCATACAGGTGTTTCATGGTACATTGCGTTATAACTCTCCTATTTGAGCTTTTTCGTCCAGTTTTTTTTTTTTTTTTTCAATTCCAGAGGCATTGTAGAACAAGCTACGTATGGTTTCACACCTTCCTGCATCCAGACATAGGAGGTGATGACGTCATAATACTAAAATATGTATTTTCATTTATTAAGCTTATGTTCATTATTTTTGGCGAGCATATTTTTGCACGTAGAAAATTAAAATTTTGCACAAACATTCAGTCCACCGAGTAGTATTTACCAGATTTTCTTTTCAGATTTCTGAGTTAAAACAGGGGGATCCAGAGGGGCAAAGCGTTGAAAAAAGGGATATTTTTACCCCAAAAATCCCTTTTTTCGGGATTTTCCCGCCTTAGACACATGATGGAGACACGTGAGTCATACCGCCTGAAAGGCAGTTCTATTCTGAAGAGAATGATTATGAAACATGACCCTAGGGTAATTAGGAATGTCTCAGGGAATTTTTATCAAAATATACTTCTGTATAGGGGAATATGGAACATTGTCGGTATATATATATTTTTGGCGGGCATATTTTTGCACGTAGAAGATTGAAATTGTGCACAAACATTCAGTCCCCCGAGTAGTATTTAACATATTTTTTTAGATTTCTGTGTTAAACAGGGGGGTCCAGAGGGGCTAAAAGTTGAAAAAAGGGATATTTAGACCCAAAAAATCCCTTTTTCGGGAATTTCCCGTCTTAGATACATGATGGAGACATGTGAATGGTACCGCCTGAAAGGCAGTTCTATTCTGAAGAGAATGATTGGCGGATTATAGTCCTAGAGTAAATAAAGATGTCTCAGGAAATTTTTTACCTGAGATCATCGTGTTTTGCGTTGGGGCATTGTGGGGATTCTTGATAAAATTTCTCCCGCCCTTAGTATTCAAGATGGAAACTTGAAATTTGGCACACACATTCAGTATACCAAGTACTATTTATCATATTTTTTAGATCTCTACGTTCATACAGGGCCGTTCCAGAGGGGCCCAAAGTGTGAAAAAAATTCCCCTCCGAAATTTTCTTTTGACATCATTTTTTCCCTCTCCTGGTATATGGTATGAGCATGCAAGTGGTACCATTTGAAAGCCGGTTCCATTCTGAAGAGAATGAGGTATGAACCATGATCTAGGATAAATTGTGACGATGCAGTAGCTGCTTGACTGAAAGTCTAAAAAATACCCCAAAAAGCCGTAATCCCCAAAGGGTTAAACATGCTTTTTACTGTAATAACAACGAAAAAATCGTTTTTAAAATTTTGAATGACGTGTTCAGACCTTATAAGTAAATCCAAAGGTATTATTGTAGTTAAGTGTTAACTATGTGTTTTTAAGTAATCTCATGTTTAAGTAATCTCAGTAATCTCATGGACTGATATATTAGTTGATGCTAGAGTAACACCAACTGGACGAGCTGAATCGCTTCTATCGTCCTCTCATGTCAAGCGCGCTCGCTATGCTCACCAAGTAACTGGTTGCACTATATATTTTGAAAACAGAAGCATAAGAAGCATATAAATATATCAATGTCTCTCAAGGGATTGTCATATTTAAATTTTAACGAATGGTGTAATCTACGCAATGAAGAATCTCCGCGATTTATTTTCTGGTCAATAACTATGGAACTACAGATTCTATTGCTCTCTTTCTTACAAAGTGTGCGTGAAGGAAATTTTGTACAATTCAAAACTATTCTGGAAGATATATGTCCCTGGATGTTTGTTTTAGATCACACAAACTATGCCCGCTGGTTGCCAGTTTTCATCAAAACACTGAAAGAACTGGAGATGCGCCATCCGTTTATATATAAAGAATTTATGAAAGGCAAATTCATAAGCCAGAAGAGCAATGGCGGATGACTATTTGCATGAGCAAAATAACAAACAAGTTAAAGGAATTGGTGGAGCAATAGGACTTTTTGACAAACCTGCTGCACTTTTGAAATGGATGGTTGCAGGGCCAAATGTTGTAAAAATGATATCTGACTTTGAAGAACAGTTTTCAGTTTTCGATGGTGAAGAAGATGCAGGTGATGAAAATGACGTACAGCATAAGGAAAGCAGCAAAGCTTTTGCAAAGAGATATAAAGAACACGTTTTAGATGTTGTAGCTTCCTTTAGAAACTATAGTAACCCATTTGAAGAAGATATATTAACAACAGCAGTTAGCAAAATATGTGCAACAAAAGATGCAGAGAAGTCGGTCAGAGAAGCCAGGAATCTTGGAAGATGTCTGTATGAAAATTTTGTACAAGAGAGGTTGATTGAAGGGAAAACATAAATTCATACAGTAATTAAAAGGTGTAATTTAGTGTTATTTAACAACAGAATGACAGAGGAAATCTAAACTTCAAATGCAAACAACAGTCCTGAGAAAGGACGCAAATATATTATGCAAATTGTATGTGGCGAGTCAGATTAGGCAACCTGACGTTACAACATTTTTTTCTAACGAAACTCACCCATATCCTCCCTCTATTAGCGAGTTCGGAAAACTTCGCAAACCATCAAGAAAGTCTGACATTATTACCTGTTTATCTTCAGATGTTTGTGAGAATCATGACAGTGACTGTAGTATTTCATTTTCCTCGGCTATTGTTATAGATGGTGTTGCCCTTATACATTCTCTTACTCCAGGTTCATCTAAAACATTTGGAGAATTTGCAACCAAAATATTTCGACCTGCCGTAGAATCTCACCTGCAGAAATTTCATAGAGTTGATGTAGTATTTGACAGATACTTGGCAAGAAGTCGTAAGGCTGACACTCGTTTGAAACGAGGTTCTGGAGAAAAAATGTTAATCAAAAGAACAAAACCATTACCAAGGGTATTTAGGAAATTTTTGCAAGTTGATGAAAATAAAAAGCAACTTTTCCACTTACTTGCTTCTGAAATTGAATCACTGGAAGTTGGTTGTAAGGTTGTTATTTGCACTGATGAAGACCTCATAATTTGCGTAGGATCCTACCATAACAACAACCAACTGCCTCCTTGTTCACATGAAGAAGCAGATACAACAATTCTTCTACATGTGAAACATGCAGTTTTATGTGTCCACAAAAATGTTGTAATTTCAACAGTAGATTCAGATGTAATAATAATTGCTGCAGCGGCCCTGAAGGAGTTGCAGACTCTCGATTTGCAGAACTTGTACTTTATTTACGGTGTTGGGAAAAACAGAAAACAGTTTTCACTCTGTGAAATGTTACAAAATTTATGTCCTGAAACTTGTGAAGTATTTCCGTTTTTTCATGTTTACACGGGTTGTGACACAGTATCTTCTTTTCATGGGGTTAGTAAAACTAAAGCTTGGAATGTGTGGAAGACACTGCCAGAACTAACGGACGTCTTTATTCAATTCTCTACCTCATTCATTTTATCTGAAGATGATTTTGATATGATACAGTATTTTACAGCGCTTCTATATGACACAATCACAGTCAAACAAAAACAATGAATGCAGAAGGATACTTTTCACACAGAAGAATAGATCCCTTGAAAATATATCCCCTACTGAAGATGCTTTAAGATATAAGTTGGAAAGAACAATGTTTCAAGCCAGTGTTTGGAGACAGTGTCTACAGCGTCAGCCAGACATTCCTGATGTTACCGACTGGGGATGGAAAGTCTCAGATTCCCCACCATGGCTTACATAATTATGAACAGTTCTTCCAGAAGTATCAATGAAATGTTCGGAATTAACCTGCTGCCACTGCAAAACAATGTGTATGAACAAATGCAAATGTAAAAGCTTGAACATGCAGTGTACCGCCTTTAGTGCTCTCAAACGGGTCAGCTCGGGTCGGTTTACGGGTCGGGTCAGGTCAGGTCAGCTCGGGTCGGGTTGTCGGGTAGGGTCAGCTCGGGTCGGGTTATCGGGTCGGGTCAGCTCGGGTCGGGTCAGTCGGGTCAGCTCGGGTCGGGTCACTCGGGTCGGGTCAGTCGGGTCAGCTCGGGTCGGGTTGTCGGGTCGGGTCAGCTCGGGTCGGGTCACTCGGGTCGGATTGTCGGGTCGGGTCAGTCGGGTCAGCTCGGGTCGGGTCAATCGGGTCAGCTCGGCTCAGGTTGTCGGGTCGGGTCAATCGGGTCAGCTCGGGTCGGGTTAGTCGGGTCGGGTTATCGGGTCGGGTCAGTCGGGTCGGGTTGTCGGGTCGGGTTGTTGGGTCAGTTCACTTTGGTCAACTAAGTTTAGGTTGAGCTTAAACTCGGCTGGAGTCGAAAACTGCTGTTTTACACTAGCTGCCTAATTAAAACTAGCAATTTTCAATTGATTTTATAGAAGCCATAAATGTATTTTGAACACTTGCAGCTAGTGTTTTTATGGTAAATGCTTATTTTTGCACTTGTGTGTACTTTAATTTTTAAATGTGGAAGATTGATTTTACCAATCGACTGTAATATTAATATCTACGCCAATATGGAGTCTGGATTTAGAACAAAACTAGAAGTTGTTTAAGCAAGGCCAAAAGAAAGATTGGATATGGACGACCAAGCACAAGCAGGGCCGCGGTAGCTCAGTGGTAGAGAATTCATCTCTGGTGCATGGTGTCCATGGTTCGATCCCAGCTTGTGTTAAGTAGGCTTTGTGGTGGAGAAACGCCGTGTAGTGGGTTTTCTCTGGGTTCTCCTGTTTCCTCCCACTTTCTTCATTCCACCATTTCATTCATTTCTCATGCTCACCATATCCCTTAGCCTCGAAGCAGAATCGAGGGACCTTAAACTCAGGGGTGTAGCCAAGGGGAAACCATCGGGTCCAGGCCCCCCAAATGGTTTCCTGCCCCCCCCCAAATGACTAGCTTTAAAAACATCATAGTAAAATTATCTCGCTTCCTTCATTTAAAAGTAACAAAGTTATTGACAATTAATAATTTACGGTAAAATAGTATGGAGAAATATTGTTTTTCCATACCGATCGAAAAATAGGATACATTTTTGTGACAGCAGATTACGCAATTTACTGCGATTTATATTTGACAGTTTAAAGACAAACGTTTTAACAAGATATTATAAATACAGCCATAAAACAAAAGTACTAAACTGATTTGTAAGTACATTATATTTTTATATGCTTTAACAAGTATTTTAAAAGACAGAGAATGGAAAATTTGGTGAGAAACAATGTTTTTATTCAGTTTGGATTTCATTCGCTCTCTTTTATTTCTACTCAGTGTAATAAAATAATTGTTTTTTTTTTTGTTTTTTTTTTAGTCACGAATAATAAATAAATATTTTTGTCAGGAAACGATAAAGAAATTAAGTGAAATTTAAAGAAAATCAATCTCGTGTACATAGGTTCTGTATACAAGGTCTTAAATTTAAATAAAAAGGTAACCAAGAAAAGTTTTGTTGCTTTTTCACCCACCACCTTCGAACATCGATACGTCACCTAACCTGGAAGATCAAAAATAGTCCCCATCAACATCGACGACCTTCTGAAAACGTTCTGGAAGGCCATGGAATTCATCGCGGTAGAAGTTGGTGGGCCGTGAAACGAAGAAGGTATCAGGTGCATTTTGGACTTTTACTAGGGATTTGAATTGGCGGCCTCTAAGGTGATTGTCCAAAGAATGGAACAGGTAATAATCGGACAGTGCAATACCCGGGGAATATAGTGGTTGCAATATTGTTTCCCATCCAAGGCGGAGAATGGTGTCCTGAGTCATCCTAGCCACATGGGACTTAGCGTTGTCCCGTAAACGAGGACCCATTTGCAATTCAGAAGTGATGGCTCCAGAGCTTTGAGTTTTTGTTGAGCACAGCTCAACTGCTGACACTACACAGTTGCATTGATACTCTGACCAGCTGGTAGCAGTTCCTGATGCACGATGCACCAAACACACAGAAGGACCTTCTTCTGGTACAGTGCTGGTTTCGGCTGTTTTGAAATCGGTTCATGGGATTGCTAACCAATGCTAACCAATGATGACGGCGCCGTGGAGCTTCGTATAGGACCCACTTTTTATCACATGTCAACGCCCTGTCCAGAAATGGCTCCGAAACAGTAAATAAACCCATGCGACTGCCGCGTTGCCTTCTGGCCCGGAGTCAAAATATGTGAGACCCAACTTGTAGTGCTTCCCAACTTGATGGATGTGCTGCCGAATGGTTTCTCCACACACTGAATTGTAGTCCCAGTTCCTCTTTGTACGTACATGTGTTGGTCTTCTGGCATGTGATGTTTTCGGGTGTTTGGTCATCGTCCTTAAACTGGTTAAACCATCGCTGCACTGTCCGCGTCGTCACGACACCCTCAACAAAGGCCTGGCATATTTTCTGTCCCGCTACAGCGGCGTTTGACCTCCATTTGAACTCGTTCAGCATACATGCTCTTATGACGCTCTGTGGATGTTCCATGTTCCCTCTGTCTTTACGCAAGTTCACTGTGTATCTGAATTGCCACAACCAGGTAGTATGTTGGATATACCCACACCAACAACTGACGTTCGCTTTATCTCCACTCGCATTCAACTCACGGTGTGAGGTCCAATTGAACACAGACCTCCACGAAAAGGGACAGAACTTTCTGGTTATCTTTATAGTTATGCACAAAAGTATAGCGTTTGGTCCCGGGCAGTAGTTCTTGATTAAGCATAATAAAAACTATCTTGAATATAATTTATGGATAATAATAATAATAATAATAATAATAATAATAATAATAATAATAATAATAATAATAATAATAATAATAATAATAAATAAGCTAAAATAGTGTTTTTAGCTTTCCAGAAGAAAACCAAAATTTTCCTTTCTTTTAGGCCTGAAAAACACTAGCAGCAACACATTTTTTGCTTTGTACATTGTAGCCGCTCCCCCCCTCAAAAACGACGGGCCCTTCCTACACGAACCTGCTGGCTACACTCCTGCTTAAAGTGAATATTTCATTTTATTTCACCAAGCCCAAGGACATCGATACAAGAACAAGATAAAGATTGGATATGCAAGACGAATTGCATAGTAATCTTGCTCTTGGCCTTGTTTTGGTGATCACCAAGTAGCGATGAGCGTATTTTCTAGCTTTCCGTATAGTATGAAATACCATAATCAAAATCACACTTGGTCTTCATTTGTACCGATGAGGTGAGCATTATTGGCTCTTGTATAGCATGAAAGATCACCAAGACTACGAAATCCAGGACCAAGACTTGACTGCAAGACAAAGAATAAGACGCAGTATTGATGACCAAGACCTAGGGAGCGAATTGTTTGAATTTCATTTGTTGGGCTGAAAGTGATGAAATAAAATTAGTACTTTATAATTAAATATCAACCTGTATTTTTAAATTCATATTATGTATCTTCTTACGTGCAACTATATATACTGTAAAATACGTTTTAATTACCGAGAAAGAAAAATCAAAGTGGTACGGGTCCCGGAATCATAAGAACCTATTTTGGAATGAAAGTTGAAGGGTTGGAAAAAATCACAGGTGTTCTCCTGTTTCCTCAACCCTTATCATTGTAGTTAAACGATTTCCTTTTGTCTCCGCCAAGAGACTCTTGCTACTGCCTTCCGAGAAGACGCCCTGCCGTCCCAGCAGGTGAGAACACTGACCTTGAAGAAAAATTTCGTCACATAGAACTAAAGAAAAAAATAAAAATAAATAAATAAATAAATAAATAAAATAAAAATAAATTTCTCCCACGTCGGACATTGGTATCAGTTATAAAAAGAAATAACCAAACCTCAAAAGTGCCAAATATTCATTAAGATGCATATACAAATCCCCGCTTGATCTAGCTAGTGGTTAACGTATAAGACTTCGGTACACGTGGTCCGGGTTCAATTCCCAATGGGAGTGCATTTTGGTGTTCACCCAGTGTTGTGACCATAGTGCTCTCAAACGGATCGGGTCGGGTCAGGTCAACTCGGGTCGGGTTGTCGGGTTATCGGGTCGGGTCAGGTCGGGTCGGGTTGTCGGGTCGGGTCAATCGGGTCAGCTCGGGTCGGGTTGTCGGGTCGGGTCAATCGGGTCAGCTCGGGTCGGGTTATCGGGTCGGGTCAGCTCGGGTCGGGTCAATCAGGTCGGATCACGGTTCGGGTCGGGTCGGGTCATCGGGTCGGGTCAGTCAATTCGGGTCACGGGTCGGGTCGGGTCGGTCTTCAACCCGACCCGACCCGTTGAGAGCACTAACCGCCTTATGCTCTTGTGATGGACAATGTATACAGTGAGTGAATTATTTATAGATGAGACTTAGATAAGCATTCCACCTCTAGTAAAGAACGATTAAAATATAGTACTCTTTAAAATTGTTCGCAATTTCTTTTAAAAAAAGAAAGCAAGGAAGGAATATTCATTAAGGTTACATTCTTATTTTGGCAATTTTCGAAATAAAAAAGAATAGATTTGAAACACACTTTTGTACATATAATTTTATTTTTAATATTCTACTTAATGATGATGGTGACGATGATGATGATGATGATGGGTGTTCGAGGGCAGGTAGTTGGCCCGAAGGTTCCTGGGCAAGGTGAACCCATGGTGGTCTTGCCATTGCCTTCCATGGGATGATGATGACGTTCTAAGGATGGCTCCTACAGTTTAACGAAGGATCCTATTTGTGTCCCCACCGAGAATCGCACTCGGAACCCCTTGATTGCAAGGCGACGAGTGGAGCCACTCATCCACCAGGGACACTATATTCTATCTTAACATGCAATAATTCAACGCAATAATTTAGTAAATGCTCCCATATTATTTAATTTTACTCCATTTACTTGCTATTTATCACCCTACTGCCAAAGAATTTAATTGCAATCATTATCCCCCTCCCCTCCTTTTATAGAATTTCCTATGACTTGTGTCCCGGTGTTTTGTGTGTGTGTGTGTATTATCATCTAAATAACTATGCCAAATTTTATTCTGGTATCCAGAAAAGAAATATTCTTATTGAAATTTGTACCAAGCGACTGCACTATAAGGAATAAAGAAGATAATATTGAAATGTAAAGCTAAACCTACTAAGCTTACAATTTTTAAAATGTTACTTTTCATTACGATTTTTTTTTTTTTTTTTTTTTGCGTGTGTGTGTATGTGCCCAAAAAATATAGTGGGCAGAAAATATGTTGGTGACTTGTGTGATTTTGTGCTATAACAAGAGTCGCAATTGATTTTTAACATGCAAATTCTTTGATTATATTCCAGTAACACCATAACAACAAAGCTATAAAATCTGTTACACTGACAGAAGATAATCATTTACATTATATTTGAGATTTTTAAAGAAATCAACCAAATTTCTCTCCAATTAGTGCGTGGAGTTAGCGTAAAAATATTTCACTTCCGGCTACCAATCTGCAACTTTACACAGTTCTTATATGTATACCAAAGAACAGAAAACCACCGGGAGACACTCGATCCAATGTCCAGAACTCGTGTGATGACGTCATCAAAATGGCGGACAACTCGATTCAAAAATTAAGCCATATCTCCATTATTTATGGACCGATTTTCTTCAAACTTGGCTCATTTTAAAGGAAATTAAATTTGCAATAAAACATCTTACCAAAATATTTCCTCTAAAATTAACCGTTTTTCAGTTATTTAAGAATTTAATAAATAAATGAGTATTTATTGAAGAAAAATACATAACTCCGAAACCCTTAGTTTTAGACGAAACACTTAAGTAACGTGTTATATTGTTAATTTCATTACCTTTAAAATGAGCTATTAATGAAGAAAATCGATCCATAAATAACTGAGATATCACATATAACGTGTTAATTACATTATTAAAATGGCGGTCACGACTTCTTACAGATAGCAACAAATTCAGCCAAAGTAATTCATTTCCATATACCAGTTCCAAATTTTGCACAGTGTTTATATACATAATAAATAATTTCAAAATACCTAGGAGACACTTGATTTAACACGCTGAACTCCTATGTTGACATCATCAAAATGGCCGCCGGGATTAAAAACATAGGTTTGCTTAAATACACTTAACTCCGTTACCAATCATTTTATTGTCTTCCAATTGTTCCATTTGAAAGAGCATGAAATAAGCTACAAAAATTTTATTCGATTTTAAATGGTTTATGACGATGACAATGTGGAAGGGGGCAAAAAAAAAAAAAAAAAAAAAACAATGTTTTAAAATGGTTGCTGTTGGCTTAATATATTTTGCAATGACATTTCTGTTATTATAAGAGGCGTTAACTCAAGTAAACACATTACATCCATTGCAATGTTGCATGCTTGTATAATTTTTTTAAGTGATTCGTCTTTAATTATAAATTATACCACAAAAGAATGAACATGAAAATAAAAATAGTTATTTACATCTTTTAGTGGATTCAATACCCTCTTTTTACTGATTGGCAAAAATGAAAAAAAAATACTTTTCTTTTTTAGGAACAGTAACAGATATTTACAACAGTTTCTCACAATGAAAACATGTACAGTCCATATGGATTATTAACGCGGAAGCCCCAACTATTGAAAACAATGTAAACTTTAAACAAAGTGACATGTTTGTAAGATTAAACTTAATTTCTGCATTGACCCTCACAACTACAAAGTAAAGTGCAAAGTTCGTGTATTTTTACACATCGACAGCGCGTGCAAATCTGTTTGCACTTGCATGCTATCAACTCTTTTAGCTTTTTCATGGTGAAGTTTGGGCTTGTCGACCAGAGGGGCTCGTAGTCATCTGCGGTCTTCTTCCGTCCCCACTCACAAGGATTCAAGCGTTGACTGTTCCGTTGAAGACAGTTTGTCCACAAAGAACATTGTAAGATGGCCCTTTTCAAGTGTTGCAACAGAGCGTTGCTGGTTGGTGGAATATTTTCAATGGGTCAGTTTTGCTGGGTAAAGAGAATCCGCCTGGCCTCATTGACGGTCTCTGCAGAACTTGATGAATGGTACATAAGAACTACAAAGCGCTGAATGAGTAAAAACGTGTCGTTATCTTCAGAGATGTTGTCCAGAACTTGAGAATATGCCGAAAAAGCTTTGTCTACATCTCGGAAAGTCATCCACGTTTTCCATGCAGTGGTTTTACCAATACTTACAAAACTTGACACAGTGTTAGCTCCCGTAAATGCATGGAAGAAAGGCAAAAGATCTGGAACTCCTCGTGGAACTTTGTTGTGCAACTCGTGGATCGGAAGGTATTGGAGGTGCTTTCCACTGCCGTATTCAATCCAAAACTCTTTCAGTGTATTGAGTCTAGAAAAGGCATATATAGCAATTACTACCACATCACTATCAACAGTTTTCACCATGACCTAAGAACAACCCGAGTATTCCATGGCATGCCATACATGAAGTAGGAGACGGGCATCAGCTTCCTCATGGAATTCGGAAGATATAGCTTCAAATGTCGCCTCCATTTGCGATCCAATTACCGTGTCTCTGTAGGTGCAAATGACTTTTTGATTTTGACCAGGTTTTCAGCTAAAAATTCAAAGAGTTCCTGTTTGTTTTTTACCGTGAGCAAGGAACTTACTGAAAGATTTGGGGATGACAACATTAGATTTTACATTTATTCTGAGCCCAAACCCTCTCGACTGTCACATCACTTTCTAGGCTTCCTTCTAGGTAGCGGTCAAAAACTAGGTCAACTCTTTCCACATATCTTAATCTCATTAGAATGTATGGTTTAACAATTAGGTTGCAGTATTCTTGAAATGTCCGGCTGGATTTAGGGACAAGCATATGGATCAAGGCTCCTGCATCAATTATGAGCGAAGAAACTTCGGGCTCATGAGCAGTTGTCACCCGAACTCCACTTGACTCGACGATACAGGACACCACGTCGGATTTTTTTATTGGTTTTCCGGGCTTACCGCAGTCGGATATGGAAGGTGGACATGAGCTATTTTCATGGGTAAAGAACTTCTTGACGTCAATTCCCCTTGATTGACTAGCAACATACAGCTTGGCAAAAAGAGTACTGTCTTTTCTCAGGTCTACTATTTATGTTTGTCTTTGGACTTAACTGTAACTTTCTTAGCACTCATCAAGGGAAGGTTGTTTCTTTTGATGACTTCATATATGGAAACTTTTCTAAGGATCAACCGATCTTCGACAAACGTATCAAACTGGCTTTTCCCTGTAGCATTTGCCGACATGACGCTCATCGCATTTTCTTCTGGGAGAATGATTCTACTGCTGTTGACTGTAGTTAACTCGTCATCTTTGAATGGGTTGCCGTGTGATTCAAATACTTCAACAAGGGCAGAAACATGGTTTCCGAATTTCTTATGAAAACTTGGAGTATTTTCATGATGCTCCTCGGAAGTGATGTTACGATTTCAGGTTCCGATCCTTTTCGAACTCTCCAATCATGCGGACAACTTCGGGTCCTGCAACCATCCATTGCAATAGCCCCTCCCCTTGACTTAGACGGGATAGGTTAATTGAAGAATTTTTAATTAGTTTGTTGTTCTGCTCATGTAACTGGTCATGTGCCATCCTGGAAAATTTTCTTTTAGTTTTGCAGCCAGATATATTTCCGTTTTGGAACTCACGGAACATTGTTGGATGCATCTCTGGCAGTTTCTTTAAGTTGTACAAAAACACTGGCAGCCATCGCGCATAGTATGATCGAGAGCAAACATCCATGGACAAATTTTTTCCAGAGTAGAAATAAAGTCTATCAAACTGCCCTGTCGAATGCTACGGACCTAATCTAAAAGGAAACATTCTAGCACCATGGTGGTCTTCCAGTACATTGTGTGATAGAATATTTGTTCCTTTTCGAAAAATTCGGTAAGTATAAGAAATCACCACTAGCAAAAACAAAAGAAATGTTTTTGCGTTTTCTTCAAGTAGAAACGTCTGCCATCTACTAGAAGAAAATGTACGGATGTTCTTTTCATCCACTTCCAAGTTGTCATCGCCATATATATGGTAATTCATAAACCATTTACCTATAAACTAAATCGAATAACATTTTCGTACCTTATTTCATGCTCTTTCAAATGGAACAATTGGAAGACTCAAAAAAAATGATCGGTAACGGAGATACTTGTATTTAAGCAAACCTATGTTTTTAATCCCGGCGGCCATTTTGATGATGTCAACATAGGAGTTAAGCGTGTTATATCAAGTGTCTCCCAGGTATTTTAAAATTATTTATTATGTATATAAACACTGTGCAAAATTTGGAACTGGTATATGGAAATGAATTACTTTGGCTGAATTTGTTGCTATCTGTAAGAAGTCGTGACCGCCATTTTAATAATGTAATTAACACGTTATATGTGATATCTCAGTTATTTATGGATCGATTTTCTTCATTAATAGCTCATTTTAAAGGTAATGAAATTAACAATATAACACGTTACTTAAGTGTTTCGTCTAAAACTAAGGGTTTCGGAGTTATTATGTATTTTTCTTCAATAAATACTCATTTCTTTATTAAATTCCTAAATAACTGAAAAACGGTTGATTTTAGAGGAAATATTTTGGTAAGATGTTTTATTGCAAATTTAATTTCCTTTAAAATGAGCCAAGTTTGAAGAAAAACGGTCCATAAATAACGGAGATATGGCTTATTTTTTGAATCGAGCTGTCCGCCATTTTGATTACGTCATCACATGAGTTCCGGACATCAGATCAAATGTCTCCCGGCGGATTCTTTTCCTTTGGTATACATATAAGAACTGTGTGAAATTGCAGACTGGTAGCCGGAAGTGAAATATTTTGGTGGTTTCTGACACTAACTCCATGCACTAAATAGTGATAAAATACACAAGACATCTACATTCTTCCCGTATATCCATGCTAACAGCATTTATCGTGCATTTTGATGACTTTTCGGAGGGAGAGAGCGTTGCCCATATCAATCGTGGCACATGAAATGAGTATCAGAAAATATGTTGGTGAATTCTGTGGCATCTGATGCTCATTTTCATTGCCAGAATAAACTGGCATTTTATATAAAAATCACGTTCGTTGTGTCCCCCTAAGGCTGCGCGTTACCGAAATAATATTCCAAATTTGAAATACTCATACCTTCTTAGTACGATAGTACCAAATTTCACATTAATTGATTCCAAAAATAGCTTCTTCCGGTATGTTCCTGCTAAGGATATTTATGGTAAATTATTCATGTGTGTTTTTTTAGCCTTACATTACTCCCTCGCACAACCAAGGAGCATCGGAGCATTAATTCTATGACATTTGTGATTAATCTGACACTCACTCTCTTTTCAAAAATAAAACTGAGAGTTTTTATAAAGATTCACTATCATATGTTTCACCCCTTATGGCCCTAAGGGGCTGCATTACCAAGATAGCAATCCAGATTTCAAGTCACTGACATTGTCATTAATTGACAAAAAGTTTCTTCCCGTATGTCCTTGCTAAGGATATTTATTCCGAATTTATGTGAATTTTTGAATGGGAATTATAGCCCCATATCAGTCACTGATATGTGCAAGAAGTACCTGAATATTAATTCTGTGAAATTTATGATTAATCTGACGGTTACTGGCGATCGCAAAATGCAATTTGGGATTTTGGTAACATTCCAGCCACCCGTTTTTACGCCCCCTCAAAAGATGAGTCTTACGAAAAATAATGTTCCAGACGACTATACTAACATTGCGAATGAGTGTCATTGTATTTTGTAGCAAATAAAACTCATGTGCTCCAAATTCCTTTGCAGAAAATTGCTTCAAAAATTTAACATTGAATCTCCCATAAGGAAAATGAACTTTTGTGCTTACACCCAAAAGAGTGGCTAAATAATGAATTTCTTTCATTTACTGTTCAAATTGAAAAATTCTGACATTTTTCAATAAGAATGCAAAATTGCACTCCATTTTCCACATTAATAGTGTGAAAATTTCATCTTTTTCCAAGGCTGTAGAAAATTACACGAATTATGGAACAGGCTATATACTCATATATATATATATATATATATATATATATATATATATATATATATATATATATATATATATATATATATATATAAACTATGGGCGGAAGTAGGGGACTATAGTAGGGATGGCCACATTTTTTCGAAAAACACTTTTTCGAAAAATGAATTTTTCGAAAACGAAAAATAAATTTTTTTTCGAAAAACGAAAAACAAAAAATCGAAAAAATTTTCGAAAACGGATAACGAAAACTGCCGAGAAAGGGAAAACGGATAACTTTCGTAAAACAAACTGAATTCATTTCATTTGTTAGTACTTCCAAACTACAGTATACTATGCATACGTATAGGAAGTCTTATAGAACGGCTATGTTCATCTGTCTGTCTATCTGTCCGTTCGTCTGTCAGCTGGCATCAGAGCAAGAGCGGTTAGAAATAGGGAGAAGCATAGTTTTGCAACATGAATAGATTCATCTAATCCATTTGACTTCTATTTAATCCAGAAGTGGTAGAGATCTATCGCTTTCTGCTACATTGATGATCACCACAGAACACAAACGGTAATATATAGAAAGACGTGGTTTTCCAGCCCAAGAATATATTCAATGTTCGCCATCATTACACTTGCAGCTTAAGCTATGCATAAGTGTCGGAAGTCTTTAGAATGGCTTTGAAATGAAATGAAATTTTTGAGTTTTACGTCCCACGATTATGCCGGCTAGGCTAAAGGAGACGCTGATGATGAGGAATGAATTAAATTGTGGAATGAAGAAAGTGGGAGGAAACGGGAGAACCCCGAGGAAACCCACGCACACGGTGTTTGTCCACCATAAAGTTCACTTGGCGGGAACAGTGTTTGATCTTGTCCGTCTGTCTGTCGACAGGTGTCAGAGGAAAAACAGTAACAGATATTGAGAAGTCGTTTCTTGCGGTCGATTTAGAGCTCCTAAAATAGGCTAAATCTCCTCCATTAACCCTCCATTCAAGCCGTAAGTGGTTCAAATACCCTTTTTTGGTTTCAACTTATATCGCTATAGAACGAAAAGAGTAATAGATAGCGAGAAGCGAGTTATTGCAAACAATTTAGCGTCTTTAGACAACATATAACAATCCACAACATTAATCAAAACCAGAAATTGTTTATATTTACTATTATTTCCGGTTTCAATACTGAATTACGAGATATCGAGATGTAGATTTTTGCAATCGGTTCAGCTTCCAAGAAATATTTCTATCTTTTCCATTAATCCTCTATTCAGATCGGAAGTTGTTTAAAATAACCGTTTTCGGTTTCAACATTGATCGATACAGAACAAAAATAGTAATAGATAGCCACAAGTGTTTTTTTTTTTTTCAATCGTATCGATACATCATCTCAAGAGTATATAAGCTATATATAATCACAATCCACAATACTATCGAAACCGGAAGTAGCTGAATTTACTAGTATATTGGTTTCACTGATTTTTGTAAAGTAAAAACTAGGAGAATTCGTGATGCGGTTTCTCGCGATCGACTAAGCGTTCTAAGAATAGGCTCTACCTTCTCCCTTGATCTCTATTCACACCAGAAATGATTCAAATTAACGCTTACAAGTTTCAACATTTATCGCCACAGAACAAAATTGGTAATAGATAGCGACAAGTGGTTTACCTACAACCGATTCAGGATCTCAAGAGGAAATACCATTACAATCCGCAACACTCCACAAAGGCAGAAATGGTTGAAGTTTATTACTATTTTTTATTTTATAGGTAATACTAATTTCCATAGAGCAAAATCGGTGAGAGATATCGAGATGCATTTTTTAAAACCAATCCAGCGTCCCAAGAATAGATTCCACATTATTAGTTAACACTTTATTTGAACCGAAAGTGTTCAAATTAACCATTTCTGGTTTTAACACTTGTCGCGATAAAACAAAAATTGTTATAGATAGCGACAAGCAATTTTCTGGAATCAATTCAGGGTTTTAAGAAAACATATTGTCATAACCTGCTTCACTCTTTTGTAACCGAAAATGCCTGAAATTTACCACTACTTTCGGTTCCAATACTTATATTCATAGAGCAAAAACTATAAAAGATATCGCGAAGAAGTTTTCTGAAATCGATTTAGCCACCTAAGAATAGATTTCATCTCCTCCCTTAACCTTCTACTCAAGCCGGAAGTGGTTCAAATTAACCATTCCTGCTTTCAATATTTATCGCCATAGAACAAAAACGATAAGTGATAGCTAATAATGGCTTTTTAATACGGATTCAGCATCCGAGGACTACTGCCTGACTGGTAATACTGTGGAGTGGTGATATGTCAAATAATTTCTCCCTGTCGACACCACGATGTCTCCATCGTACAAAATTTCAACATTTTTTTTTTAATGTAGGGCGATTCGTTTAAAGCAGTAGCGTAGCCAGGATGTGTGTTTGGGGGGGGGGGCAAGTACTGTTATAGGTACATATAGAAAAATTACAAACAAAAAATATATAAACATAAAAATATATAAAAAATTACAAACATCAAAGTACCAAAGTACATTGTCGGACTTCTTTGGGGGGTCCCGGCCCCTCTGGGCCCCCCCTTCCCTACGCCACTGGTTTAAAGGTTTCAAGATAAATGGTCCATCCTGTGTATACTTGATTAGTTTGAAATTTTAGTTGTTGCACTCAAGCCATCGATCCACTGTATACTATAGTTTAAAATAGTGCTAAGTTTTGAGATCTAGTTGTTTACATTTAATTTCTTCTTCATTTTAAGTTTGCTCACAATGTTGCCAGCTTAAAATGTTATAAAATCCTATATCGAGAGACAGAAGTTTCCATTTTGCTCTTGAATTTCCCACGCTCTACAAAACTTTCAAAATTTATAAAATAGGAAAAGTGAAACTATTGTATGTCACTCACTTTATTTTAATATATCAGTGAATTCCGCCCTTCTATCTTAAACAGTTTATGAATAAGTAATTAAGAGAGAGAATTGAAAATGATGGTGGAAACGAGTACCTTTTGTTGTTAGAAATTAGTAGGGCCTATTTGCAAGCATTTATGTTGAAATCTTCGATGGAACACAACGAAACTAGATAAGACAACCTTCAATGTCCAGTAATTTCGTGTGGAACGTTTGGGGAAGTAGTTGTTTCCCATTTGGTATGTTTTTAAATACGGTACCAGAGTTGTTAATAAGTTCCATTGTGTTATTTTTTACTATTTTTTTTTTTTTTTTTTTTTTTAGATTCTCAAGTCACCGTAGGCCTATAAATTACTTCCACACAAACATGCATTTTACAGTAACAAAATTTGACAATTAGCACTAATTTCACTTTATTGAAGACTCATCAGTTTACCTCCCGCCATGGAGAAGTTTATTGGTGTCGACTAAGTAAAAGTATGAAAAATTCCATATATGATGCCAATTTCTACAAAAATCCCCTTTATCCCTTTCGGTTTTTTCGAGGTTCTCCCGTTTCCTCCCACTTTCTTTATTCCACCATTTCTCTCATCATCACCGTCTCCTTTAGCCTAACCAGGGGCCGCGGTGGCTCAGTGGTAGAGCGTTCACCTAACCGGCATAACCGTGGGACGTAAAACTCAAAGATTTCATTTTTTTAGCCTAACCGGCATAACCGTGGGACGTAAAACTTAAAGATTTCATTTTTTTCTAAAATGTATTTCAAGCGGTGTAGTTGAGCTTTCCGGTTTGTGGCGAGACCGGACCTACAGCTTAAGGTGAGACCTGAACCATATGAGCTCTCCATCGGGAATTGAGCCTGGATCTCCCACGCCAATTTTCTCCTCTTACAAGTAAGTGACCATATGGTTGTCGCGCAAATCAGATGCAGACATACGCCATCTGATTGAGCATGAAAAGATATGGAGAACACAGAAATTTAACGTGCTAAGGGCCATAGGGAGCGGAGCGAGGAAAGAGGAAACATTGAATGTCGGCAAAATTGAAGCAAGTCAGTAATGACGGGAAAAGTTAATTTCTTGCAAACAAGGAAAGAAAGTCAAGCAAAAGAACGAAACTAAACATAACAAGGGCATCAAGGACGAAGAAAGATCATAATCAGGGTTGCCATCCGGACCGCAGTGTTGCCAGCGCTGCATAACATTGATATGAAAGGTATAGCACAGTATAGCAATTCATGCACAAGGAAAAATATTAGTAACACAAAAGACAATTGAAAAGACTCTGTACACGTGCGTAAAAAGGTTTAACGTAGTCGTGAGGGAATATTATACCCGCGTGAATACAAATGGAGGAAAATAGAGAACAGTACGCACCATTTGTAGTTTAGTTGCAGATGATGTGAAGATCACGAATGAATGCGTGGTCAACACACAAACATTTCTCGCAGTGAGCACAGCGGATGAAAGCAAGCAGGCCACACGCGTCTCTGCAGCATTCCTCTGTGAGTCCTTTTTCAAAGCAATATGCGGAAGGTGTTTCAAACTGTCCAGGATGTTCATTGGAGTAGTCACATTTGAAAAACGCAAAGCGTATCATCTTTTGGAATCGTCTAGAGGAAAACTGGTAATGAACAAATGACTGAAGGCGGAGAAAGTTCTCACGTTGCCACACATTAATACTGGAGAACACTAACGTATCTGTGATGAACTTCACCATGTTTTTGAATGGACTAAAGAAGAACACATCAGCAGGTTGTATAAGGCTTGCACATTTCGGAGGAATCAGCTTTCTGTAGAACTGAACACCGTCAGGAACTGTCATGTTGTAAAGAGTGTCATCTTTGTTTGGAGTCCGGGAGTCAACCAAAAGCAAAACACGGTCCTTACCCTGAAGATCGGGCCACAAAACTTCTTCCAGGAAGATTTGCAAATCCCATTTGGTCATATTCGCTGATCTGCTTGCATATGCTTTCACATTGGGAAATTCAGCGACTATCATCATCATCATCATGGAACGATGCTCCCAAACACTTTCGATTCTGTGTTATCATGTGTACCCCCTTCACTTTCATGTCTATATTTGTCCTCCCTCATGTACATTATTCACTCACGACTATCGGTAAACCTTTTTACGCACGTGTACAGAGTCTTTTCAATTGTCTTTTGTGTTACTAATATTTTTCCTTGTGCATGAATTGCTATACTGTGCTATACCTTTCATATCAATGTTATACAGCACTGGCAACACTGCGGTCCGGATGGCAACCCTGATTATAATCTTTCTTCATCCTTGATGCCCTTGTTATGTTTAGTTTCGTTCTTTTGGTTGACTTTCTTTTCCTGTTTGCAAGAAATTAACTTTTCCCGTCATTCCTGACTTTCTTCAATTTTGCCGACATTCAATGTTTCCTCTTTCCTCGCTCCGCTCCCTATGGCCCTTAGCACCTTAAATTTCTGTGTTCTCCATATTTTTTCATGCTCAATCAGATGGTGTATGTCTGCATCTGATTTGCGCGACAACCATATGGTCCCTTACTTGTTAGGATATATATTACAATCACAGAGTAATGATAAAAAGAAGAAATAATATAGGTGCTATTTTGAAAAAAATGATTAAGTATTGAGAAATGCTATTTTTCGGTATAAATTTTCTACCTCCTTCTTTTCAGAAGCGGATTTAGAAGGTAAAAACTGGAGGGGGCAGCCAGAACTCAGACTATGATAGGTATATAATGAGTTTACTATTAACTTATATATATACAGGGTGGTTCAGTAATGTTGGACAGCCCTGAATAAATCGAAAACCAGAAGATATATTAGCAAGAGTTTGGTGGATCCAGATACTTGTGGAAGGGGGGCGTCTTTTGAGGTACCACACAATGTTACCAGGTCAAAAGTGTTGCCAGCTCAGTACAAAGTTGTATTTTTTTAAATGGAACATATAGAAGTTTATGCCATCAAAAGAATTAG
This sequence comes from Thermobia domestica, assembly GCF_964235325.1. NCBI lineage: Eukaryota > Metazoa > Arthropoda > Insecta > Zygentoma > Lepismatidae > Thermobia > Thermobia domestica. The sequence continues at coordinate 250,619,237 of NC_137461.1, forward strand.
TACAGAATGTGAATACCAACAAGCGAAACCACACCTGTCGGTGTTGCCAAATAAGGAAGTTATAAAGCTTCAAAGATCAAGAAATTAAAGTGTCCGTAGAGCAAAACTAGCAAAAAGGCAAGAAAAATAATACTACGGAATGAAAAGGAGTAACCGAAAGAGTAAACCAAAGAACGCACAGCATCCAGTGAGTAACAGGGTTGCCACAGTAAAGGGGGGAAAAATTGAAAATTTTGCAGTTGCTATAGGAGGAAAAGTGCCCATATGACATAATGCTGGAAACACCATAGAAAGTCTATGTAAGATTCAGGAATCCTAATAGCGTTTGATCGAAAGCGATATCTCTAACCGTTTCCGAGATACACCAAAGGTGTGCGGAGTTTGCAACACTGCATAATAATTCCCTCGCCCTCCAAACTACAGGAACGAGTAATGAAAATGATACGCCCAACAAAATGTAAGAACTACACGAATCGCTTTCGAACAAACGCTATTAGGATTCCTGAATCTTACATAGACTTTCTATGGTGTTTCCAGCATTATGTCATATGGACACTTTTCCTCCTATAGCAACTGCAAAATTTTCAATTTTTTCCCCCTTTACTGTGGCAACCCTGTTACTCACTGGATGCTGTGCGTTCTTTGGTTTACTCTTTCGGTTACTCCTTTTCATTCCGTAGTATTATTTTTCTTGCCTTTTTGCTAGTTTTGCTCTACGGACACTTTAATTTCTTGATCTTTGAAGCTTTATAACTTCCTTATTTGGCAACACTGACAGGTGCGGTTTCGCTTGTTGGTATTCACATTCTGTACTAATTCTTCTGATGGCATAAACTTCTATATGTTCCATTTAAAAAAATACAACTTTGTACTGAGCTGGCAACACTTTTGACCTGGTAACATTTTGTGGTACCTCAAAAGACGTCCCCCTTCCACAAGTATCTGGATCCACCAAACTCTTGCTAATATCTCTTCTGGTTTCCGATTTATTCAGGGTTGTCCAACATTACTGAACCTCCCTGTATATATATATAATAACTTGAATTATTTTATCCTTAGAAAACTGGGGGCCCCGTCTACAACTGCCATTGCCTTTTCTTAGGATACGTATTTTAATTAACTTAAAATTATAAAAATCTGCTTGAGCCAAGTGCTTACTATGTTCTAAAATTCATTTCAAACTGTACTATACAGCAGTTTTATCGTGATGACGAGATAGAAGAAAAATCACGGAAATCTCTGCCTCCTTTTCAACATTTAGAAACTGAACTTTTAGCAACGCTTGATTACGTTCAGCTTATTGTTAGCGAAGAGCAGTGGTCTATTCAGCCGGCTCGCTAAAACCGATTGTTAAAATGGGGCCGCAGTGGCTCAGTGGTAGAGCGCTCACCTCTGGTGCTAGGGGTCCCGGGTTCGATCCCAGCCACCGCCAAGTGAACTTTGTTGTGGACAAACACCGTGTGCGTGGGTTTTCTCGGGGTCCTCCCGTTTCCTCCCACTTTCTTCATTCCACCATTTCATTCATTACACATCATCACCGTCTCCTTTAGCCTAGCCGGCATAAGCGTGGGACGTAAAACTCAAAGATTTCATTTCATTTCCATTTTCCGATTGTTAAAATATTTCCAGTTCGCAGCACCGTTTGTTATACTCACGGTCAGACATAAACACAAACATGCATGCATACGCATGATCTAACCAGTAGCGTCATTTCAGATTTGGCTTGTGGGGGGCAAGACCCCTTGATATAAGTAAAATTCCGAGTTTTTCACTGACTTAGTACTATTCTATTGATAAAATCTACTGTACATAAATCTTAAACTCAGGGGGTGCAAATGCCCCTCCCTGCACCCTAAATGACGCCCCTGGATCTAACCGAGAGTGAAGGAAAGAAGTCTTAACAAATTTGTGAAAATACCTCTGTACTTTTCACTCTCGTTTCCGCGAAAAGAAGTAACTGTGAAGGCAGACAGAAATTTCAATGGGTGGGTGCCGAGAACTACTGTGTGCGCAAGGAAAGGTGGCTTCTGAGAGTTGAGTAGAGCACGTTGAGTACTGGAAGCGCTGTTGCCAGAAGATCCACAACAGAGACAGCAGCTTTGGCGACAAACTTAAGACATTTAAAAGTTGTCTCAAGTACCGGCAACAGCGCAGTCAGTGACCTTCGTTGCCTAGCAACAGCCTGAAAGAATACTGCTGTGATTGGCGAACAATCCTCCCTCTCGTTTTGTTTACAACATGTGCAGCTATCTGTCAGAGGCCACGTTTCAGTAACTCGATAATATGTCTAAAGTGACAGATAAAGAGTTTCCCAGTCATGTTAATAAAAGGTTTCCAGGTCTTAATTGTAAATTATTTTGAGTGCTCCATATTTTTTGATCAGAATAAACACCTGAAATTTTCAGATAACAAAAGACTGATTCAGGCGCTACAATCATCAATTGAATTAGAGACAGCAAGTCAGTTGCAGAAACCGCCCTGCAGAGGCCCCACCGGTGCATGTGAATAAAACGCATCGTGCGTGTACTGCTGCCGTGTGATTCCTCTCTCGGTATTCGTGTCAGTTCAGTGTTTGATGGGCAAGACGATGGACTTAAGTGCATTTGACCGTGGTCAAGTTGTAGGGGCCAGACGACTGGGTGGTTCAATTTCGGAAGTACCTGTGGTACTCGGATTTTCAAAAGAAACCGTGTCAAGGATGTATCATGAGTACCTAGCTTCCAGTAAAACCCCATCCGCACGGGCAAACTGTCGCGGTCATGGGCGTGTCGACGACAGGAGTAGTCTCCGACAGGCCCGCATCGTAACAGCCGAGAAACGGGTCACAGTGCGTGAAATTCCGGAGAGGTTCAATGCAGGACAACAACGCCTTGTTTGCAGCCACACAATCCACAACCATCTACTCACTATGGGGTACAGAAGCCGTCGGTACACGCAAGTTCCCCTTCTAACCATACAACACAGGAAACAACGTCTAGCATGGGCAAACGAACACCGCCACTGAACCGTGGAAATGTGGAAAAAGGTTCTCTGGACAGGTGAGTCTCGTTTCACATTGTTACATGCCGATGGACGGGTAGGTGCGTCGCCAACCACACGAATCAATGTATCCATCGTGCCAGCAGGGAACTGTGTAGGACGATGGTGGTGGTATTCTCATCTGGGGCATGTTAACGCGGACTGAAATGGGTTCCCTAACACATGTGACACAGCCCCTCACAGGTGAACGCTACCGCGATCTTTTGCATGACCATGTCTTATCATTTGGTCGGCTGCAACATCCGGATGATGAACTCATCTTTCACCAGAAAACTGCGCCGGTCCACCACTCTAGGATAGCAGCAGACCGGTTTGATGAGCACTTCTCTGACCGGCAACACTTCCCTGGCCATCACGGTCACCGGACCTCAATCCCATCGAACACTTCTGGGATCTATGGAACGACGCCTTCGAGCTGTGGACCCTCTTGCAACCAACCTGCGAGCTCTGTTGGAGACTTTGTAGCAGATATTGATTGAGATGCCACAACAATAGTGGGTAACCCCTGTTGTTGGAGTGAAACGTGGTGCTACTCGGTATTAGGTAGATGTCTTTAATTCAACTGGTGATCAATGTTATAGAAACAGTTCTTAGTTCGAAGCCAAGGTGGTAAAATTGATGTTATGTTCTACAACGTAATGAACTCTTGTATCTACCTTGCATAGTTTGTTTCCTAAGAGAATTATCTATATATCTATTCATCTACTATCACTCTTTTATATATATATATATATATATATATATATAGAGAGAGAGAGAGAGAGAGAGAGAGAGAGAGAGAGTGAGAGAGAGAGAAGAGAGGGTCTAAATACGGGCTACCATTTTTATTTTTCGAATATCAATAAAATGTTCTAAGGAATGTACGAAATAATAACTCCAAATGTGTTGAGAGACGTTAACTTTATAACAGAGTTACAATATAGCTGAAAATTCTAAGACTAACAATAATAAACACAGTTTTCTGAGAGAGGCCATAATGTTAAGTTTTGAAAGTAGGGTCTAAATATGGGCTACCTTCGTAATTTGCCACAAAGAACTAAGAAAAATGCTTGAAGGTACAAAATAAGGTGAAAGAATAATGTAGAGGTGATGACTGTCTATTTACAAAAGTCACAGATGTAGTCTTCCTTTTCCGCACCAGCACATTCGTTATGTGTCCACATTGAACACATTATACATCTAACCCATAGCTCCCCTCGTGTATCTTCAGAGAATTTTCTATCGCAGAATATACAATTTGTGTCTTCGTCATCAGGCTTTTCGTGTCCAACAGGCATATCTAAGTTAGTATCTTCATCATCACAAAGATTTAAATCAGAAATCACCATCCTACATTCTTCTGAATCTGATTCTTGTCTTACAAATTCCAGAGATCCTTGTCTTCTTTTCTGTCCAGATGTATTCCTTTTTACATTTGCAGATTTGTGGTCAACGGTAGTCAAGGAAAATGACTTCTTGCATTTACGGGACGTTTGTAAGGAAGTAAGAACTGGTTCTTTGTGAGGAGTACCCGTTATAACAGTAGCACGTGCTGCTTTTCTACCTCGATTGCTGAGCCTTTTTTTAATTATAGGAACTGTTGAAATATGAAATTGACTTACTAGATTTGAAGTACCAGATCCTGTGTTATGAGTATCTTGAGATGTAAGGCAGGGAAACTCTTCAAGCGATAATGTAGAAGGGACAGGATCTTGGGCATTGTTGTTTTGGCTCGGATCTTGGGCCGCAGTAGGTTTAAGGGTTGGGTTGCATGTTTTTTGTGTTTTAATTTCAGAAGTTATGAAATCTGCATCACTGAAAATATTTGGATTCAGTGGGAAAATTCCTGTGACTTAAAACTATTTACAGCTATTTCCCCAGTTTGAACTTTAAGGTATGCTCTTCCAAATATCTCCATGATGTCATAAGGAGTAACTGGTCGTTGCGAATGTCGAAGCCATTGCATTAATTCCTCGCTATAATAAGCCTTTAAGGCACCCATATAGGTTTTGTTTAGTGGCTGAAGTTTGTGAGTTGTGTGTGGTAGCAATGAAATCATGGTAACGTGATAATTACGCGCCATCTCAATGACGTCAATATTTCGAACTTGACTATAGTGTCCATCAAGAATCAGCAGAACCGGTGATTCTTCAGTCGGACGAATTTTCTCAACAAAATGATAAAACCACTTGGTGAATAAATTGGCTTGTACCCACCCACTAGGATGCGCTACGCCAACGGAACCTGAAGGATTTCCTTTCATTAGCTGACTACTCATGTTCGTTCGCGGAAATATTACCATCGGAGGCACAAATTGTCCAGCGGCACTCATACACGCAATAATTGCAGAAGTTAGAGCTGCTATTTGTCTTTTACCTTTCCTTCCAGTTATAGACGGGAATTTGCATTGAACAATTGTAAGGGCCGTCTCATCCACATTGTAGACATTCTCTGCAGGATATTTTTTTCATAAGCAACTTCGAGCAGACGAAAAAACTGCTGAACAGTTTCCTTGTTGAAACCAAAAGCACGAGCAAAAGACGTTCTACATCGTTTACGAAGCGAAATAACGTTTTTGTGCCGACGAAAAAAAAAAGATCAAACCATGATCTTCCAGCCTTTGTGTCCCTAAATGGATGTTGAAGACCATTTCGTGATGCTAGTTGATACGCCATACGTTGCAAGTCGCTCCTGGTGTATCCAAAGAAATTTTGTTCCATGAGGAGTAGATATTCTACCAATTGCTTTTCAAGCTCGTCTCCTAATATCGGTTTTCTTCCAAGTTTTGTCGTTGCTGCTTCAATCGGAGTTACATTGTGTTTCTTGCTTAACGTTTGCAGAGTTGTACGTGGCACATTAAAAGTCTTTGCTGCTTTCAGCGTCCCTATGCGGTTTTCTCTTACGGCGGAAATAACACTCGCCATGTCTTCTTGCTTCCACATCTTTCTCTTGCCTTCTGGAGTATACTTTGGTTTCGATCTTGGCATGCTGAAACAAAAGAGATAGTTTTGAGAATTTTACAATGATGGTCCAAATGTGGGCTACTACCTTATATTTAGACCTAGCAAAGTATCCTGTATTTAGACCATTCGTAGATTTTGCTTTGTCACGCAACAGTACTCATACACAATATTAGTTACCTTTTGTTTTCTACTAACTACAAGTGCTATCCCCGCATAATACAACTTACCTGTTACAATTTTTCAAACTGGGTTTTCTTATGGTCAAAAATAACACAAAACACATACCTGATAAAACTTTCCCACGATTGCACACAGACAAAACACACAAGTTGATCAACCAGACCCAACTGTTTGTCGCCAACTGAATCACGCCACCACCTTCGTTCTTGAATAATGGTTTCACACTTTTGTCACTAGGTGGTAGTACTACACAAGCATACAGAAGTCTAGAACGTCACCTAACCCATATTTAGACCACTGCCCATATTTAGACCTCCTCCTCTATATATAGGGTGTTTCAAAACAACACCGACAACGTTTGGGAGGTGGTTCCTGACGCCAAGATAAGACAAAAGTATAGACCAACCTGGATGCACAAATGCTTCCTATCGGAGTTATAGGCTGCCGATAACATAAAAAATGAACTTTAAAGGTCCATAGCTCCAAAACTATGGGACCTACCGTAGTCGGGTCAAGACTTCACTTAGGAACTAGTGTGCATACTATCCAAATATCCATGTTTCAGAATCCTAAGATACTCATGCAACAATTTTTATGGAGCGAGTTTGGCTACGGACATATAAGTTGAAGTACTCACCAACTACCTCTATAAAAATTATTGCGGAAGTACAACAGAATTCTGAAACATTTATATTTGGATAGGGCAAATACTAGTTTCTAAGTGAAGTCTTAACCTGACTACGATAAGTCCAATAGTTTTGGAGCTATGGACCTTTAAAGTTCATGTTTTCGGCAGCCTATAACTCCGAAAGGAAGCATTTGTGCACACAGGTATGTCTATACTTTTTTCTTATCTTGGTGTCAGGAATCACCTCCCAAACGTTGTCGGTGTTTTTGAAACATCCTATATATATATACAGGGTGTCCAACAACATACAATTCAACCCGGAGTTTGGGATAGTAAAACTTTTAAACCTGAAGTGATACACAAATAATGGTTATACCAAAATGAAGCCTTGTTCATGTATATATTTTTAAATTAGAAATCAACGATTGAAGTACACAAGGAACCACACAGTGTTGCCAGATGTAACTGAAGGTGTAAATCTTTCTTTCTTTTTTTTTTTTTTTTTTACAAAACATGTAAATTGACTCATAACTTATACGTATGGATGTTCTGTCGTTAATTTTCAGTTTGTTTAGTTGGAATAGCTTGGAAACTATGGAGCAGAAAAAAAAAAGAATTTTTCATTTCCACAGATAGCTAATCGGATGAGAGCTTCTGTAAGGAGGAACTAGGCAAATCGTAGTTTTCATAAATTAACACTCTGAATTGGCAATCCTGTTGATGTTTCAGTGTATCAGAAGGTGTTTTAAGGATCTGTCTACATTATGCAATTCCTGAGAACAATGAAAAACAAACTTTGAAATTATCGTGATAAAATTTTTACTTACATGCACCCGGCAACATTACTATGGGACTATTTAAAGCAAGAGGTACACAAGAACAATTCTCGAACTATTCAAGACCTGGAAACGAACATTCGCAGTGCCATTGAGAACATTAACACTTCTAATCTTCTTAAAGTTGCTGCCAACCTGGTGAAACGTGTGAACCAATGTTTGAATCAAAACAGGGGACACTCCCAGCATCCGCTGTAGAGCTGGTAACTCATTTCAGATAGTAGCAGTGTTTCCGGGTGCATGTAAGTAAATGTTTTATCATGGTAATTTCAAAGTTTGGTTTTTATTGTTTTCAGGAATTGTATAATGTGGACAGATCCTTAACACTCCTTTTGATACACTGAAACATCAGCAAAGTTGCCACTTGAGAGTGTTGATTTATTCCTTTCGGCATCCGGGGTTTTTGGGGTATTTTTTAGCTTTCAGTCAAGCACCTACTGCTTCCTCATTACACTAGTTAACAAAGGTTTTGTTACATAAAAGGAAATACCTGTTCTTAAAGGAACTTTTTGCACTGAATTCGAATATGCACTCGATTTTTCTCCATCACGTACGATTTTCCCGTAACAGAGGGATTTTCGGGAAAATCCCTCAAAAATTTCCCTTTTCGTTTATTTTACACCCCAAGATCTTGTCCCCTTGCATATACTAACATAGAAAATATACCTAAGTATACTTTGATTCATATTTAACAAACCCTCCAAGTTTCGTAATAATCGCTTTATTCTTTCTAGAGAAATAAATATGTTTGTATGTATACTGTGTGTACTGTTTATTGCACCTTATAGTAATGCTTTCAGATCTCTTAAGTTGAGGTAAAACGTTTTGCTTTATTACCACAAACACATATATAAAATATAATACAATATAATTTACAAGTGTGACAATTTACAATAAACAATAATACAAATGTACCAAAAGGTCATGAAAAGACAATCAAAACTATCACAATATATGAAACTTCCATTGGGTTACAAAAACGTACACTACTTCCTTCTTTTGTAAGAAATGTTGCATTCTCTAACAAGACCCCAACAATAGTCCCCCATCATTGAAGGATCCCATCGTCCCTGGTACCTTTTCTCCATTGCCATTATATCTTGGTGGAATCTTTCCCCCTGTTCGTCGCTGAGAGCACCTAGGTTAGCAGGAAAGAAGCTGAGGTGGGAGTGCAAAAAGTGGATTTTTAAAGACATCCTACAACCCAACTCTTTGTATTTCTGTATCATGTCCTGTACGATTTCTGTGTAACTCTCAGCTTTGTTATTGCCCAGAAAGTTGCCCACAACACACTTAAATGCTGTCCAGCCAGCTAGCTCAGCACTGTTTAACTTGCTGTCAAAACTATCATCAAGCATTAATTTCCTAATTTGGGGACCAATAAACACTCCCGCTGAAATCTTAGCATCACTCAGGTTAGGGAACTTATCTCGCAAATACTTGAAACCTTCACCAGATGTGTCCATGGCTTTGACAAAGTTTTTCATAAGTCCAAACTTGATATGAAGTGGCGGTAGTAATATCTTATTAGGATCTACCAAAGGACCGTATTTGACGTTGCATTCTCCAGGTACGTAATTCACTCTAGGTTCCCCTTCCTTCACTTCATAATGTTTGTCATCAGCTCGGCTATCCCATAAACATAAAAAAACATTGGTACTTCGTGTAACCGCACTGCAGTCCTAATAAAATACCAACTACCTTGAGATCACAACATATTTGCCAACAATGGTCCTTGTAATTTATAAGATTTAGCAAAGTTGACATGGTGTCATAGGATTCCTTAATCTTCACTGAGTGCGCAAGTGGTATAGAAGGTTTTTTATTTCCATTATGTAAAAGGACAGCTTTAAGGCTGACCTTTGACGCGTCGATAAATAACCTCCATTCTTCTGGAACGTAAGGAATTCCTAGCTCCGCCATCAACCCATTTATATCCGTACATACGCACACATTATCTTGCATTGAGAAATAGCTTGAAAATTGAACATGCCTTTTCCTGTACACTGATATGTTCGTTTTTGCATCCAATAAGTTCCACTGCTGGAGCCTTGATCCCAGAAGTTCCGCCTCTTGTTTTGTCAGGTGCAAATCACGGACTAGGTCATTAAGTTCACATTGCCGGATGAAATGTGGCTCGCGAACACAGTCAGGGATGAACGTTGGATCCTTGGATGTACATGTTGATGTCGATGGTTCATCAAGGTCATGATCATCATCAGAGTCTTTTGGCCATATCTCTTCCCAGTTGGTAGGGGGCTCGGGAAGTGGAAGTTCATCCCCGTGAGGAATAGGTCTAATTGCGGATTTAACGTTGGGATAACTTATTGTGTATTTGCTTTTTTTAGAATGTCCCTTAACTACTGTGAGACAAAAATAACAATGATCCAGATGGTTGGTGGGTTCTCTCCACACCATTGGTACAGCAAATTTCATGAACCTCCGTTTCCCTTTGGCCCATGCAAGTAAAGTGACGTAGCACGACGCACAAATTATGTTGGGTGCCCAAGTTTTGTCCTGATCTCCCACACGACATCCGAAATATTTATAATATGCTAGTTTCACCGATGGCGTAATGGATCTACACTGTCCTTTAACTACAAACTGGCCACACACATAACAAAAACTATTTGGTGAGTTAACACACGAACGCCGTCCTCTTGACGCCATTGTACTGATCACAAACTAAACTTCTGGTCTTAGTTGGGTATAATGCAGTTAAGATCAAACATGAAAGCACTCTTAGCAGCAAAGACAACTTTGAAAGTGAAGTAGTGTTAAACCACACGTCAATATAAAAATGTACAAAACTCCCTCACCAGGTGTCAAGAACACAAGAAAGAAAGAAATGCGCGGGGGGAGGGGGGAAACGATACCGTAGTGGAAAATTCAGACTGCATTAGTTCATTGTTGTCAACAATGAGTCTGTATTCCATTCTTTCTTTCTTTTGCATTCTGATACATTTGATAACAAATTTGATAACCATTTCATGAACAAAACGAAAAAACTTGGAGAATTGTATATATATGTATTAAGATATATATACTGTACGTTTAAAAAAATATACGTTGGAAGTACATTCTATTTTTATACACGTTTCTTAGAGCAATACAAGTGTGTTGTTGACTATTGTAAATATTCATTTTTATGTCTGTGTTTGTAGTAATAAAGCAAATCGTTTTTACCCCAACTCAGGAGATCTGATAGCATTACTATCAGGTGCAATAAACAGTGCACACAGTATACATACAAATATATTTATTTCTCTAGAAAGAACAAAGCGATTTTTACGAAACTTTTAGGGTTTATTAAATATAAATCAAGGTATACTTAGGTATAATTTCTATGTTACTATATGTAAGGGGACAGGAGCTAGGGGAATAAAATATCTGAAAAAGGGAAATTTTTGAGGGAATTTCCCGAAAATCCCTCTGTTACGGGAAAACTGTACGTGATGGAGAGAAACCGAGTGCATATTCGAATTCAGCGCAAAAAGTTCCTTTAAGATCAGGTGATTTTTCTCATGTAACAAACAAAAAGTTTAAATTTGTTAACTAGTGTTATTTATCCTAGGATCATGGTTCATACTTCATTCTCTTCAGAATGGAGTTGGCTTTCAAATGGTACCACTTGCATGCTCATACCATATACCAGAAGAGGGAAAAGTGATGTCAAAGGGAAAATTTCGGGGGGGGGGAAATTTCTTTTCACACTTTGGGACCCTCTGGAACGGCCCTGTGTGAACGTAGAGATCTCTAAAGAATCTTATAAATAGTACTTGGTATACTGAATGTGTCTGCCAAATTTCAAATTTCTATCTTGAATACTAAGGACGGGAGAAATTTTATCAAGAATCCCCACAATGCCCCAAATTACCGCAAAATACCATGATCTCAGGTAAAAAATTCCTGAGACATCTCTATTTACCCTAGGACTATAATCCGCCAATCATTCTCTTCAGAATAGAACTGCCTTTCAGGCGGTACCATTCACATGCCTCCATCGTGTATCTAAGGCGGGAAAATCCCGAAAAATAGGGGTTTTTGATCTAAATATATCCCTTTCTTCAACTTTTAGCCCCTCTGGACCCCCTGTTTTAACGCAGAAATCTAAAAAAAATCTGTTAAATACTACTAAGTGGACTGAATGTTTGTGCACAATTTCAATCTTCTAGGTGCAAAAATAAGCCCGCCAAAAGAAATACCGAAAATGTCCCATATTCCCCTATACAGAAGTATATTTTGATAAAAATTCCGACATATCCCTAATTACCTTAGGGTCATGTTTCGCCCAGCATTCTCTTCAGAATAGAACTGCCTTTCAGATGGTATGACACACGTGCCTCCATCATGTATCTAAGGCGGGAAAATCCCGAAAAAGGGATTTTTTGGTCTAAATATCCCTTTTTTTCAAGTTTTAGCCCCTCTGGACCCCCCCTGTTTTAAGGCAGAGATCTGAAAAAATCTGATAAATACTACTAGGTAGGCTGAATGTTTATGCACAATTTCAATCTTCTAGGTGCAAAAGTAAGCCCGCCAAAAATATATATATATCGACAATGTACCATATTTCCGTATACAGAAGGATATTTTGTAAAAATTCCCTGAGACACCCCTAATTACCCTAGGACCATGGTTTGTACATCATTTTCTTCAGAATAGAACTGCCTTTCAGGCGGTACCATTCACATGTCTCCATCAAATATCTAAGGCGAGAAAGTCCCGAAGAAAGGGATTTTTTGGGTAAAAATATCCCTTTTTTCAAATTTTTGCCCCTCTGGATCCCCCCTGTTTTAACGCAGAAATCTGAAAAAAATCTGGTAAATACTACTCGGTAGACTGAATGTTTGTGCAAAATTTCAATCTTCTACGTGCAAAAATAAGCCCGCCAAAAAATAATGAACATAGGCTTAATAAAAGAAAATATAATTTAGAATTATGACGTCATCACCATAGGCGCCGACTTTGGGGGGGCAGGACACTTTTGGCTCCCCCAATATTTAAAGGTGGGGTCCTCGCCCCCCCAAATTTAATTCAATCGAGAAAGAATTAGCAAAGAGGAACAATAATTCCTGTCGTAAACTTCGTCGTGTCATTAATTCAATATTAGTAATAGCCTTCTCATTCGATAGACAATGCCGTTTTCGAAATCTTGTTTGTAATAGAGCACTGAAGCTCAACCGACACTCTGGCAGCACTGATATGAAAAGTAAAGATCAATGTGGTGCACAAAGTTGCAGTGAAGTTCCCAAATTTTGAACTTGAATTTGTTTTAATGCCTTCAAGCGAATTTGATTTAGGTCGTGAATTCCGCAGCGAAGCGAAAAATATGAAATGAAATCTTTGAGATTTACGTCCCACGATTATGCCGGTTAGGCTAAAGGAGACGGTGATGATGAGAAATGAATGAAATGGTGGAATGAAGAAAGTGGGAGGAAACGGGAGAACCCCAAGAAAACCCACGAGCACGGTGTTTGTACACCACAAAATCCACACGGCGCGAGCTGGGATCGAACCAGGGACTCCAAGCACAGGAGGTGAACGCTTAGTGATGAGTAAATTCCCGGGAAAATATTTTTTCGGGAATATTCCCGGGAAGACTCCCAAAATGGGCATTTTTCCGGGAATTTATGTACAATCACAAAGAAAATTGCATTCTATTACTACATTATGATTTCAAAGTTAAATTCGTTTTTTTTTTTTTATCACAGTATATTATTACAGTTGTTTCCAGAGGATTCTTTAAAATGTATATTCTGAACGGTACTATGTTACTTTATTAATATTTTATTATATTTAGAGAGTGTGCATAAATGTATATTTACTTACAATATGTTCCATGAAAGTAAATATGTGGAAAAATGGTATAGTAAGTCCACATACTTTTTACACCGCTAAACAGTTTAAATTTATGAGTAAGTGGATTTTCTAAACTTCACTCTACAACTGATATTATAAACATATTAAATTTTTAAATGTTATAAACAAATTAGATTGGGTAACTGCCAGAAGATACATGTCTAACCAATTTATCAACATTTGCGCATACATATTTATGTTCACAAAATTTGCAAGATACTGACATCTTTATAATTTAGCACGTAACATTGCCACACACGACCTTTCTTCCTACCTATTTCTCTAAATTCCGTGCGTTAATTCACATGTAAGAGAAGTCCGAGTACCTCTTCAGAAATTTGAATCAGAGATAGGAGACAGACCTACGCCTATTACTAACGATAGTTCGGGGTGTGTTAATTGTACTTCATCTCTATTTCTACATAATTTCTACATTACTTTACAAACTGGTTCTTTTTCATCATTTGTAAATTAGTACTTTGCTACATTTTAGTGCAAATGGAAATGGAACTAATAAATCATATGATTAGTTATATAAAGTACAGTCAACGAATTTTATTTTTTAACCTCCAAATTATTTAAAGCCTTGAAGTAAATCATAATAAATGAAAATAAAGTACTGTAATTAGTCATACGATTCTTATAATTTGGAAGATAAAATAATAAAGAAATGGAAATAAATTCCTTCCCGGGAATTTATATGCCAGGGGAAAAAACCCGGGAATATTCCCTTTTTTATTTTCCTTCCCACCGGGAATATTCCCACTGCCCATCACTATGAACACTCTACCATTGAGCCACCGCGCCGCCCCCGCAGCGAACCCAGATATGGGGAAGGGAAGGGGGTCTTCGTCATGCAGTTAATAGAAATCAGCTGAATATGATATATTGATTCATTGTTTGCCCCCCCCCCAATGTATTCTTGAAGTCGTCGCCTATGGTCATCACCTCCTATGTCTCGACATAGGAAGGTGTGAAACCATACGTAAGGTCTTCTACACTGCCTCTGGACTTGAAAAAAAAAAACGGACGAGAAAGCTCAAATAGAAGAGTTATAACGCAATGTACCATGAAACACCCGTATTCAGAGTTGGCGTGGGTCAATGAAAACTTGACCCACGACTCACTGACCCACCACCCACCGTGACCCACGACCCACTGACCCACCACCCAACATGACCCACCACCCACCATGAACCACTCTCATCCACTTTGACCTACTCTGACTCATCAAAATCCATCGTCATCATCTCTGAACACTATCCACGGCCTCTTCTGAACTGACTAAAGAATTTACACTTGTAATAAAACAAGACTGTGAAATTGTCACTAATCGGAGTTTGAATTTCTAGTCAATCGCTCAAGCACCACTCTGTTACAATAACGGTGGATCTGACCTTTACGATATAAAATGGTAAAGTATTTGTCAGTGAGGAAATCGAAACAGTTCGAGGTGGGGGGAAATTAGTGTGCGCCTAAAATATACTTGTACTAAGAGAGTATTCTTGCAAGTGTTAATTTCTGAACGCATTCCACAAGAAACTTCTATTCGCAGGGAAATACCCCTGTACAATATGGAAAAAAGGTTATGGTTTCTCACAAGTAAACCTTATGTTTGGGTGAATCGAGTTGCTGACTGAGATACATATGAGAAAGTAGTACTAAATGTGGTCAGTATTTCAGTGAAGTTGTAGGTGCGAAGCTCCAGGGGTTTAGGGGCTACAGCTACCAGAACATCACATGCAAGTACAGAATAGTCTTCATACAGTTGGAGGTAAAGGCTCTGTAAGACCTTTTGTAACGACAAAAGGAGAATAACAAATATATGAGTACATATTAGGACTAGGGGGAAGTCCTATAGTAAGGGTATACCTGACGGCGGCCATCTTAAAAATCCGCCATTTTGAATTAAGATTAAGATTTTAAAATAGGAATAGGGTCATGTGATACATGATTTAAGGCGCAAATTTAATCAAAAGAACAACGGTGACCTTAATTTTGATTTACGCGCAATTGGTAAAAAGTTACAGGGAAATTAAATATTGTTGCAGCATATGTATTAGTCCTTTACCCCACCTTGTAAATTTTATGTTAATGATAATAATTAAATAGAAAGCAGGTGGATAAATATTAGGTCTATGGTAAGAGTTGCCTTGATGGCGGCCATGTTCAAATCCGCCATTTTGAATCAGACAAAAGTTTTAAACAAAACGCATAACATTGACACCAAAACGCATAACATTAATAAAATAGCAAATTTTACCATAAATCCAACGGCATAACCATTTTTGCTTTATCATTAACCAGCATTTGTTATCGCATAAACAAGTTGCTAATTTAAGGAAAAATGGCCAAAGTGGAATTGAGTCATAATTGAATTTGGGTCTTTCTTCCCGAAAAGTCCTCAATTAGTGCAATCAATATGTAGTTCAGATAAGAGTGCATGACTTGCACAAATGCTCTACTCACAGTGAGCACACCTGACAAAGGCAATCGAGTTACACTTGACACATTTGTCGTTAACAATTCCGTTAAAGCAGTAGTCGTAAGGAGCGATCCATTTAATTTTGTGCTGGTTAATGATAAAGCAAAAATTGTTTTACCGTTGGAGTTATGGTAAAATTTGCTATTAATAAGGTGTCACTGTTATGCGTTTTGTTTAAAACTTTTGTCTGATTCAAAATGGCGGATTTGAACATGGCCGCCATCAAGGCAACTCTTACCATAGATCTAATATTTATCTACCTGCTTTTTATTTAATTATTATCATTAACACAAAATTTACAAGGTGGGGTAAAGGACTAATACATATGCTGCAACAATATTTAATTTCCCTGTAACTTTTTACCAATTGCGCGTAAATCAAAATTAACGTCACCATTGTTATTCTGATTAAATTTGCGCCTTAAATCATGTATCACATGACCCTATTCCTATTTTAAAAACTTAATCTTAATTCAAAATGGCGGATTTCAAAATGGCCGCCGTCAGGTATACCCTTACTATAGGACTTCCCCTAGTCCTAATATGTACCCATATATTTGTTATTCACCTTTTGTCGTTACAAGAGGTCTTACAGAACTTTTACCTCCAACTGTATGAAGACTATTCTGTACTTCCATGTGATGTTCTGGTAGCTGTATCTGCTAAACCCTTGGAGCTTCGCACCTACAACTTCCCTGAAATACTGACCACATTTAGTACTACTTTCTCATATGTGTCTCAGTCAGCAACTCGATTCACCCAAACGTAAGGTTTACTTGTTAGTTCACAGTATTTTTCTCACAAAAGACTTGAAAAAACAGTTGTTCATAGGGTATAAAGGTGCTCGGGTACCCTATGTGAGAAAAATAGTATGCTCATAATTGTAATTTGTGTAGTCACTAAAACACCATGTTAAATTTAAGTTACGAATATGCATAATTGCAATTATGAATATTTATTCAAAACACCATGTTAAATTTAAGTTACGAATATGCATAATTGCAATTATGAATATTTATTCAAAAGTAGTTTACCTAAAGCAAAGAAGAAACTTACTAAAAAGTTGAATAACAGAAATAAGCCATTAGTAATACAAGTATACATTTTTCGTAACTCGTAATTTTCCACCTTAAAACAAATCTGAAATCGGATTTATTTCCTGTTGGTAACTTTTTCGTGGTAAATCATCCGCAGTGGAATGATGTCCATCCTTCAGCCAAGAAATAACTAGCTCGTCTACTTTGAGCTTGTCTAGCGGTGGGCCATTAACATTGATGAACAATAAGTTAGACAATGTTTGAGCACTTAATCTATTTCTAATATCAGACATCTGTAAATTCATAACGGGAAATCCCCGTTCGCACTCTATAGTGGAAATTGATAATAGTTCTACCCGATTTCTGCAACTTCTCATCGACAATCTACTTGTTAGACTTAAGTCTGATAACGATTTTTCTTGGTCAGGTTTGAAATACTCAGCAAGAAGTGTCATCTCTCTATCACCATACAACATCTTTTCCATATCGACCATGTCAGTTGGCAATATCGACCCATGTAGAAAAGAAACTTCATCTACCACGTATTTGATAGGGAATCTTGTGAATAAATCATCAATTAAAGCCTAATAAACTGATGATTTCTTATTTGTTTATAAATTTAATTTTTGTAATTACACATGAAGGTTTGATACCATTACCAAGTTCCCTCCCCCGTCTAGAAAGCGAAAGGGAACGAGGTTCCTGGAAAGTGTTCAGAGGTGAACGGGAATTTTCCTCCTTCTTCAACTTCAATTCCACACCCTCTAAGTTTCGTAATAATCGCTTTATTCTTTCTAGAGAAATAAATATGTTTGTATGTATACTGTGTGTACTGTTTATTGCACCTTATAGTAATGCTTTCAGATCTCTTAAGTTGAGGTAAAACGTTTTGCTTTATTACCACAAACACATATATAAAATATAATACAATATAATTTACAAGTGTGACAATTTACAATAAACAATAATACAAATGTACCAAAAGGTCATGAAAAGACAATCAAAACTATCACAATATATGAAACTTCCATTGGGTTACAAAAACGTACACTACTTCCTTCTTTTTTAAGAAATGTTGCATTCTCTAACAAGACCCCAACAATAGTCCCCCATCATTGAAGGATCCCATCGTCCCTGGTACCTTTTCTCCATTGCCATTATATCTTGGTGGAATCTTTCCCCCTGTTCGTCGCTGAGAGCACCTAGGTTAGCAGGAAAGAAGCTGAGGTGGGAGTGCAAAAAGTGGATTTTTAAAGACATCCTACAACCCAACTCTTTGTATTTCTGTATCATGTCCTGTACGATTTCTGTGTAACTCTCAGCTTTGTTATTGCCCAGAAAGTTGCCCACAACACACTTAAATGCTGTCCAGCCAGCTAGCTCAGCACTGTTTAACTTGCCGTCAAAGCTATCATCAAGCATTAATTTCTAATTTGGGGACCAATAAACACTCCCGCTGAAATCTTAGCATCACTCAGGTTAGGGAACTTATGTCGCAAATACTTGAAACCTTAACCAGATGTGTCCCTGGCTTTGACAAAGTTTTTCATAAGTCCTAACTTGATATGAAGTGGCGGTAGTAATATCTTATTAGGATCTACCAAAGGAGCGTATTTGACGTTGCATTCTCCAGGTACGTAATTCAATCTAGGTTCCCATTCCTTCACTTCATAATGTTTGTCATCAGCTCGGCTATCCCATAAGCATAAAAAACATTACATTAAATCTATTAGGAGAAATTAGTCTGTTAAATAGAATTGTTGGTTGATCTTGGTTGAGTATATTAGGTTTAGCTTTGCTTTCTTTTTTGTACTTCGTGTAACCGCACTGCAGTCCTAATAAAATACCAACTACCTTGAGATCAAAACATATTTGCCAACAATGGTCCTTGTAATTTATAAGATTTAGCAAAGTTGACATGGTGTCATAGGATTCCTTAATCTTCACTGAGTGCGCAAGTGGTATAGAAGGTTTTTTTATTTTCATTATGTAAAAGGACAGCTTTAAGGCTGACCTTTGACGCGTCGATAAATAACCTCCATTCTTCTGGAACGTAAGGAATTCCTAGCTCCGCCATCAACCCATTTATATCCGTACATACGCACACATTGTCTTGCATTGAGAAATAGCTTGAAAATTGAACATGCCTTTTCCTGTACACTGATATGTTCGTTTCTGCATCCAATAAGTTCCACTGCTGGAACCTTGATCCCAGAAGTTCCGCCTCTTGTTTTGTCAGGTGCAAATCACGGACTAGGTCATTAAGTTCACATTGCCGGATGAAATGTGGCTCGCGAACACAGTCAGGGATGAACGTTGGATCCTTGGATGTACATGTTGATGTCGATGGTTCATCAAGGTCATGATCATCATCAGAGTCTTTTGGCCATATCTCTTCCCAGTTGGTAGGGGGCTCGGGAAGTGGAAGTTCATCCCCGTGCGGAATAGGTCTAATTGCGGATTTAACGTTGGGATAACTTATTGTGTATTTGCTTTTTTTAGAATGTTCCTTAACTACTGTGAGACAAAAATAACAATCATCCAGATGGTTGGTGGGTTCTCTCCACACCATTGGTACAGCATATTTCATGAACCTCCGTTTCCCTTTGGCTCATGCAAGTAAAGTGACGTAGCACGACGCACAAATTATGTTGGGTGCCCAAGTTTTGTCCTGATCTCCCACACGACATCCGAAATATATATAATATGCTAGTTTCACCGATGGCGTAATGGATCTACATTGTCCTTGTCCTTTAACTACAAACTGGCCACACACATAACAAAAACTATTTGGTGAGTTAACACACGAACGCCGTCCTCTTGACGCCATTGTACTGATCACAAACTAAACTTCTGGTCTTAGTTGGGTATAATGCCGTTAAGATCAAACATGAAAGCACTCTTAGCAGCAAAGACAACTTTGAAAGTGAAGTAGTGTTAAACCACACGTCAATATAAAAATGTACAAAACTCCCTCACCAGGTGTCAAGAACACAAGAAAGAAAGAAATGCGCGGGGGGAGGGGGGAAACGATACCGTAGTGGAAAATTCAGACTGCATTAGTTCATTGTTGTCAACAATGAGTCTGTATTCCATTCTTTCTTTCTTTTGCATTCTGTTACATTTGATAACAAATATTGATAACCATGTCATGAACGAAACGAAAAAACTTGGAGAATTGTATATATATATAATATATTAAGATATACATATACTGTACGTTTAAAAAAAATATACGTTGGAAGTATTTACAGAGAGCAATACAAGTGTGTTGTTGACTATTGTAAATATTAATTTTTATGTCTGTGTTTGTAGTAATAAAGCAAATCGTTTTTACCCCAACTCAGGAGATCTGAAAGCATTACTATCAGGTGCAATAAACAGTGCACACAGTATACATGCAAATATATTTATTTCTCTAGAAAGAACAAAGCAACTTTTAGGGTTTATTAAATATAAATCAAGGTATACTTAGGTATAATTTCTATGTTACTATATGTAAGGGGACAGGAGCTAGGGGAATAAAATATCTGAAAAAGGGAAATTTTTGAGGGAATTTCCCGAAAATCCCTCTGTTACGGGAAAACTGTACGTGATGGAGAGAAACCGAGTGCATCAGCGCAAAAAGTTCCTTTAAGATCAGGTGATTTTTCTCATGTAACAAACAAAAAGTTTAAATTTGTTAACTAGTGTTATCAATACTTTTCAGTCCGAAAAAAGGATGAAATTTCAAAGTTCCAAATCAAAGTAAGTAGACCAACGTAAAGGGAAAAAAGTGTAAAATTTTCCATACAATTATGCGTACAATGAAAACTTCAAATTTCCGTGTAATTAAGCTTACAGTACAAATTTTATGCTTATTATTCTCACAACTTTATGGGTTAATTGCCCTGTGCTCTGAGCGCTCCATATAATAAACATAAGCTTCAGCAATTATTATAGCAGAAAGCAATGGATATATGAAGCCAAGCACTGTATTTTTTGTTTCTGATTTTTTTTCTTAAATAACATCGATCGTTTTCGATCATTTTTACAAACCAACTCACTACCAATTTTCCATATATAGAAAGTGCCCTCCCCCCGACATAAAGGAGAATTTTAAAAAATGCTAGGACACATTCTGTTTATTTTCAATAAAGAGTTAATACACAGAATTTCAGCTCCTTAAGTTTAACGGCTTGCGAGATACTCATTTTTTTTCGCAAAAATTTGGATCCTCACTACCTCCTTAGGATATTATGCATTATAATAAAAGCAATATAACATCCCAATTTGGATTAAGGCCTAACTATATACCAAAAGTAATTTCATTTGACTTTGCAATTTGACCGTGATGATCAGGCACACATAGTTACATTCAATTTTTTATAAATAATTTATATATTACAGTGATTCAAAAATGTATTTTTTCCAGTAGTTAGCTCTAAAAACTCACAGGTCTCGAAAGCCAAGTTGTAGTGTAAGTCCTATTGCTATTATTACTATTAAAAATATCAATATCCAAAAGTGCCTGAAGTTCTTTTTTCACTTGGATAGATATACTCACCTCAGGTAAGTAGACAGAAACAAGTAGAAAAGGAAGGGAAATGAAGGTCTTGAAAGTAAAACGGAGACAAATTTACCAATCTTCAGAAGATACTGCCAACAATGCAGTGAGCAGAGAGGGTCGGTAGATCATACTGAGTCGGTGGGTGATGGTGGGTCGCAGTGGATCATGGTGGGTGGTGGGTCGCAGTGGGTCACGGCGGGTGGTGGGTCACAGAGGGTCATGGTGGGTGGTGGGTCGCAGTGGGTCACGGTGGGTGGTGGGTCACAGTGGGTCACGTGCTGTTGACCCACGACCCACTGACCCACTCAGAAAACTTGACCCACTGACCCACCGACTCACTGACCCACTCCATCTCTGCAAATTGTACCATCGGATCCCCAAAGGGTTATGAAAACTACGATTTCCCTAGTTCCCCCTTACAGAGGCCTCATCCGATTAGTTATCGCTGGAAATGAAAAATTCTTTTTTCTGCTCCATAGTTTCCAAGCCACTCCAACTAAACAAGCTGAAAATTAACGACAGAACATCCATACGTATGAGTTATAAGCAGGGGTGTAGCCAGCAGATTTGTGTAGGGGGGGCCGTCGTTTTTGAGGGGGGGCCAGCTACAATGTACAAAGCCAAAAAAATGTATTGCTGCTAGTCTGCAAAACTAAAAACACTATTTTAGCTTCTTCTTCTTCTTCTTCTTCTTCTTCTTCTTATTATTATTATTATTATTATTATTATTATTATTATTATTATTATATTATTATTATTATTATTATTATTATTATTATTATCCATAAATTATATTCAAGATAGTTTTTATTATGCGTAATCCAGAACTACTGCCCGGGACCAAAGGCTATACTTTTGTGCATAACTATAAAGGTAACCAAGAAAGTTCTGTCCCTTTTCGTGGAGGTCTGTGTTCAATTGGACCTCACATCGTGAGTTGAATGCGAGTGGAGATAAGGCGAAAGTCAGTTGTTGTTGTCGGTATATCCAACATACTACCTGGTTGTGGCAATTCAGACACACCGTGAACTTGCATAAAGACGGAGGGAACATGGGACATTCACAGAGCGTCATAGGAGCATGTATGCTGAACGAGTTCAAATGGAGGTCAAACGCCGCTGTAGCGGGACAGAAGATATACCAGGCCTTTGGTGAAGGTGTCGTGATGACGCAGACATTGCAGCGATGGTTTAACAAGTTTAAGAACGATGACGAAACACCCGAAAACACCACGTGCCAGAAGACCAACACATGTACAAAGAGGAACTGGGACTACAATTCAGTGTGTGGAGAAACCATTCAGCAGCACATCCATCAACTTGTGAAGCACTACAAGTTGGGTCGATGGGTCTCTCATATTTTGACTCCGGGTCAGAAGGCAACGCGGCAGTAGCCTGTGTTTATTTACTGTTTCGGAGCCATTTCTGGACAGGGCGTTAACATGTGATAAAAAGTGTGTCCTATACGAAGCTCCACGGCGTCGTCATCATTGGTTAGTGTCCCATGAACCGATTTCAAAACAACCGAAACCAGCACTGTACCAGAAGAAGGTCCTTCTGTGTGTTTGATGCATCGTGCATCGGGAACTGCTACCAGCTGGTCAGAGTATCAATGCAACTGTGTAATGTCAGCAGTTGAGCTGTGCTCAACAAAAACTCAAAACTCTGGAGCCATCACTGCTGAATTGCAAATGTGTCCTCGTTTACGGGACAACGCTAAGTCCCACGTGGCTAGGATGACTCAGGACACCATTTTTCGCCTTGGATGGGAAACAATATTGCAACCACTATATTCCCAGCATATTGCACCGTCCGATTATCATCTGTTCCATTCTTTGGACAATCACATTAGAGGACGCCATTTCAAATCCCTAGTAAAAGCCCAAAATGCACCTGATACTTTATTCGTTTCACGGCCCACCACGTTCTACCGCGATGGATTCCATGGCCTTCCAGAACGTTTTCAGAAGGTCGTCGATGCTGATGGGGACTATTTTTCATCTTCCAGGTTAGGTGACATATCGATGTTCGAAGGCGGTGGGTGAAAAAGCAACAACACGTTTCTTGGTTACCTTTATATTTAAATTTAAGACATTGTATACAGAACCTATCTACACAAGATTGATTTTCTTTGAAATTTCACTTAATTTCTTTACGGTTTCCTGACAAATATACTTATTTATTATTCGTGACTAAAAAAACATAATTATTTTATTACACTGACGAGGAAACGGTCTTAAGTGTAAACAACCGATTTGGCTGGGGTCCGGATATGTGTTACGGAAGACCAAAGTAGGAGACACGTATTTTGGCTTTTCGGCCCATACCCAGAAATTTCCGAAATACGGGGCCCCAAAGTGGCCCTACATGCCATAACTAGGAAGCGAATGACGTTACTTGTACACAACCGATTTGGCTGGGGTCTGGATGTGTGTTACGGGAGACCAAGGTAGGAAACACGTAATTTGGCGTTTGGGCCCATATGCAGAAATTTCCGAAATACGGGGCCCCAAAGTGGCCCTACATGCCATAACTAGGAAGCGAATGACGTTACTGGTACAGAATGTTGGCTTGGGCTGGAATATGTTATAATATATCCAAAAGTATGAGACTTGTGTTTGTTGTTAGGTCCCACAAAAAGAAATGTCGAATGTACAGGGTCCGATATTGCTAGATTTTCAATAAGGCCATGAAGTTTGCGTATTGTTCAGCATGCAATTCTGAACAGATGTTCAGCTGGCACGAGCCGTCGAGGGGGATCTGCTGACCACGAGGGTGTCAACGGAGCGAAAGAATGTTTGCGTTTTTCGCTTGTATTTCTAACTTCATGGCCTTATTGAAAATCTTGCAATATCGGACCCTGTACATTCGACATTCCTTTTTGTGGGACCTAACAACAAACACAAGTCCCATACTTTTGGATATATTATAACATATTCCAACCCAAGCCAACATTCTGTACCAGTAACGTCATTCGCTTCCTAGTTATGGCATGTAGGGCCACTTTGGGGCCCCGTATTTCGGAAATTTCTGCGTATGCGCCCAAACGCCAAATTACGTGTCTCCTACCTTGGTCTCCCGTAACACACATCCGGACCCCAGCCAAATCGGTTGTGTACAAGTAACGTCATTCGCTTCCTAGTTATAGCATGTAGGGCCACTTTGGGGCCCTGTATTTCGGAAATTTCTGCGTATGGGCCCAAACGCCAAAATGCGTGTCTCCTACTTTGGTCTCCCGTAACACATATCCCGACCCCATCCAAATCGGTTGTTTACATTTAAGACCGTTTCCTCGTGAGTAGAAATAAACGAGAGAGCGAATGAAACCCAAATTGAATAAAAGCATATAAATGTTTGCTTTGTTTTATGGCTGTATTTGTAGTACCTTGTTAAAACGTTTGTCTTCAAACTGTCAAATATAAATCGCAGTAAATTGTGTAATCTGCTGTCACAAAAAGTATCCTATTTTTCGATCGGTATAAGGAAGAGATACTATACTATTTTTCGATCGGTATGGAAAAACAATATTTGTCCATACTATTTTACCATAAATTATTAATTGTCAATAAACTTTGTTACTTTTAAATGAATGAAGCGAGATAATTATACTATGATGTTTTAAAAGTTGGTCATTTGGGGGGGCCCGGCCCCGATGGGCCCCCCCTTGGCTACACCC
The DNA here is from genome assembly GCF_964235325.1 of Thermobia domestica. Classification (NCBI taxonomy): domain Eukaryota; kingdom Metazoa; phylum Arthropoda; class Insecta; order Zygentoma; family Lepismatidae; genus Thermobia; species Thermobia domestica. The sequence continues at coordinate 250,644,466 of NC_137461.1, forward strand.
CTGGTTATAAGTCAATTTACAGGTTCTGCAAAAAAAAAATCTTCGGTTGCATCTGGCAACACTGTGTGGTTCCTAGTGTGCTTCAATCGTTGCTTCCTAGATTAGAAATATATGCATGAACAAGGCTTCATCTTGGTATAACCATTATTCGTGTATCACTTCAGGTTCAAAAGTTCTACTATCCCAAACTCCGGGTTGATATAGGGGAAGGTAATACACAGTGGATCAATTTTTAAAACTTTCAGCATAAATCCGTTTAATGTAAGTATTACTGGAATTCGTTTAGTGCAGAACATGGGCACATGTCTCCACTACATTCGTAAGTAATTTATTAATTTGTAGCGCTGCTCTGTATCTAACAGTTACAATTAACGCTAATGCTTGTAAAGTGATTCACTGTGTACCACCATCGTACACAGTGGATCAAAGGAACAATGTATTGAAAGTAATGAATAGAAACGTATGATAAAGGGCCCCATCACTTGAAAATCTGCAAATCTACATAAAATTGTAAGCATTATTGTCAAAATCTGTACTATTACTCACAATACAATATAAATTTTAAAATTCTAAATAAAAGTTAGAATTGAAGTATTACAAGATTTTAATAGCATACTATTAATTTCAGGAATTGATTACCAAAATAAATAATACAAACAACTCTTATAAAACAAACGTTTTAGACAATTAAATTGATATATTGTACAGAGAATCATTGGTTCCGGATTAGTAAATTTAGAAGTTTAAGTAATTATGCACAATAGCATAAGCAATTTGTTATAAGAATGAAGAATTCAACTTTCTATACTGGATTCAATTTGTCTGATTGTGCAAATTATTAGTCAAGAGGTTTTGGAAGCCCTCTTACTATTCAAATATTGTGTATGGGTTAAATATCTCGATTATTTGGTTGGATGAAACTTTCAGGTAAGATACAGAGCGAAATCTAAAGTCGTTTTCATTGTTTTTCCTAGTCGTGATTTGACCAATGTAGTGTGTCCGTGAAAGAAATCTTACAAGAACGTAATCACCAGGTTGAACTTCTCTTTGACTGTTTCAAATCATCATAAGTAGTACAGTAGTTTCTGTCTCTAACCGTCTTCCTTAGCCTGAGGGACATAATCGTGTGACAAACTAAAAGATTTTGTTTTCTAAAGTATCATCATCATCTAAAGAATCTTATAAAACAATTGGCTGAAAATCGTCATTCTCCGTTGAACTACCATTTTCTTTTACTTTCTTCAGGACGGAGCGTCTTTCTTTTATCCTTTTTGTTTCAGATTGCTGCTGAATTTGGACTCCCCTTATTTACTGGCTTTGCCTTCAAAACGTTTGGCTCTTTCCGGACTGTCTGTGAAGAAACGACTTCTGCCTTTCTTTCTGCGATGTTTCTTGAGGTGACACAAAAACACTATTTAAGTTCTTTCTGGAAAGCATTTTCTTTCGAATCTGCATCTACATTCTCTACTTCTTGAATTAAAGGATTGTTGCTTAAGGAAGGTACATTGATTTGGTCTTCTATCTGTTTTTGCGTACATACAGCGTAGATAAGAACCATTATCTGTAAATACATTTTGAGCGTAAGGAAACATTCCTGTCTTTCTAAAACCTGCTTTGATGTTGATTGGAATCACTGCTCGTGCAAATACTATTCCCAAGATTGAGCTGCTTCGTATATTGAATGGGCACTCTTGGGTTTTGTAACAATCAAGTATCCACAGCTGCATTTTAATGTGCTTTCAATGATATGGAAACAGGCACATCCAACTGATTGTATTTTATTACTGGAATGTGGTAACAATTTTTCATTCATCCATCCTGATGAAGTTCTCAAACTAAGTGGGTTAGGCGATGCCTCATCTATATATATAAAAGAGAACGTACAAATCCTTTGTCCGCTCATCACGCTAATACGGCTGAACCAATTTCTTTCATTTTTGGGGGGTTATTAGGATTTGGACCCTAGATGGTTTTTATCATATCACTTTAATTTTCAATTACCAGTGTCTTGAGATAATTGACCATTCAGGTGTCCATAACGTACAAATCCTTTGTTAGTTCATCATAGGTAAAAATAAACGTATTTATATGCAACCCACATGACCGTGTCACTCGGCGGGTTAACATAAATGACAGGCGATATAATGTTAACATTTAGTGCAATCTTCTATGGTTTTTATCATATCACTTGAAAGCGAAAAAGTAAAAATTATCTAAGTAACAAAGTTTATTGCGTTCGGGGGTGACTGCAGCGAAGCGGGGCGGGTTAACATAAATGACAGGCGATATAATGTTAACATTTACTGCAATCTTCTATGGTTTTTATCATATCACTTGAAAGCGAAAAAGTAAAAATTATCTAAGTAACAAAGTTTATTGCGTTCCGGGGTGACCGCAGCGAAGCGGGGTGAACGCTGCTAGTCTATCTATATATATAAAAGAGAACGTACAAATCCTTTGTCCGCTCATCACGCTAATACGGCTGAACCAATTTCTTTCATTTTTGGGGGGTTATTAGGATTTGGACCCTATATGGTTTTTATCATATCACTTTAATTTTCAATTACCAGTGTCTTGAGATAATTGACCATTCAGGTGTCCATAACGTACAAATCCTTTGTTAGTTCATCATAGGTAAAAATAAACGTATTTATATGCAACCCACATGACCGTGTCACTCGGCGGGTTAACATAAATGACAGGCGATATAATGTTAACATTTAGTGCAATCTTCTATGGTTTTTATCATATCACTTGAAAGCGAAAAAGTAAAAATTATCTAAGTAACAAAGTTTATTGCGTTCGGGGGTGACCGCAGCGAAGCGGGGCGGGTTAACATAAATGACAGGCGATATAATGTTAACATTTACTGCAATCTTCTATGGTTTTTATCATATCACTTGAAAGCGAAAAAGTAAAAATTATCTAAGTAACAAAGTTTATTGCGTTCCGGGGTGACCGCAGCGAAGCGGGGTGATCGCTGCTAGTTGATCATATGTTGTTCAAACTATTTCCTAGGATAAACCATAGCTGGTGGCAAAAATATATCCGATGCTCACAGTCACACACGTCATAACGAGGATCCCATTTTCGCCACTCGTGCATAGGTTTAATTGCTTGGCTTCTTTCTCTGCTATTACTTTCTTGGATTTCTGAACTGTTCTAGTTCATGTTTAAGTTGGAAATACGTGAACGACTACAGAATTTGGGATATTTCGTAGATAAGTCACATAAATTGCTAAAGAATAGTTAAACATTGTGTTTGTTGAATGCCAACAATCTTGAGAGTCCAAGATTGACGCTTTCCAACACATCTTCGGGATTTCTAATACTAACATCTTTATAACGATGCACTCTAGACCTGAAATTTTGCTTTTTTCCCACGAAGCAGGTATCGATATATTGTTGTTCTTGGCAATTTCATACTCCAAATGTCTCACGGCCACGGTATAGTAACACATTTGGTTGCATATTTTTTTTATATATATATTTCGGAAATAAATGCTCCAACTCTGAAAAGACAATTTGTCGTATAGAATAATTTGGTTTCATTTTAGCATTGTCACCTAGTACTTTCTTATTTTTTGACATGTCTGTCCGAAGTTATGTAATCAATGTTTTTCAATTTACCAACACATCTAATAGAATATCACTGCTCTACCACTAATTGCACTGCTTCTCTCATCGAAATATCTTTCATGTTGCCTTGTGTGTATTTCCTCGTGGTCAAACCATTCATCTGTAACGTGATAGTAAAAGTTCCGTAAGATCCCAATATTATGATGTGTTTCTAAATGAGTATGCAAAATACTTGAACTTCTATAAACACAATGAGGTACAGAGTGGATCGGTCCACTGTGTATGTGTATCACACCGATGTGATCCACTGTTTACTTGTTGCTGTCAACCCAAACAATTTCCCACGCCAAGGAACTATTAAAGTAGAAGAACAAAATAAACAATGCTATATTACAAATACATTCTTACCTACTTCCCATGTCCATGATATTCTAAATTACAAGATAAATCACAAAGCCAGAGCATTCACTTCTGTTACTTAATTTGATTTTTCACTTCACCACAAGTTAGAAGCATCCATAGTTGTTGCCATTTCGTTAATAAGTGTGTAGTCTGAAAACAGAATTCGCTAGTTGAATTTGTGTAAATGATCCTTCTGATCCACTGTGTACTACTTTCCCCCTTTTATATATATATATATATATATATATATATATATATATATATATATATATATATATATATATATATATATATATATATATAGAGAGAGAGAGAGAGAGAGAGAGAGAGAACCGGTTGTTAAAAAAATTAGAATAGCATCACTGACGAAGAATTTATATAAGTTATCAGATTTCATCTGCTTAACTTGAGGAACGTTTGAAATACTCAATTTTAGACAAATTTTGAAACTTCTATTCATTGGCGTTAGTAGAATACTTCGTTAGAGCGGCTGTGGCTCTTACTTAGGATTGCAGAAGCGACCGCAATTTCAGCGGTATTCTATAGACGGGCCGAGCCCCGTCTCTAATTTCTCCTATACCTTCTTCCCTTGAGGATGTGCATTTTAATGAGAATAGCTCAATTAACCCGGTTCAAGCCAAGTGTTATGTTCGAAATCACATTTCAAACGCAGACACTATATTTATTTTGCAGGATTAAATTTTGAACCACCAACCCCTTTAGGGTAGTGATAAAAACCCGATCCAGTCAAATGCTAAATGCTTTCTTTCAGAAAAGTTGGTCCAGAGAGAAGCATAATCAAATTGTGAAGGCCATGCACTGAGATATTATTTGCAATAGGAGGTGCGGGAGGCAGTTAACCAAATCCAGGTCAGGAGAGGCAAAGCTCCCCGGAAGTATGCCTGGAACAGTTTTGCTATGTTCCAAAGTTCATTTCAAACAGTTCGGCCGTTTTCTCGTGATGATGAGACAGATAATACCGATTTGAGTGTAGAGGAAAAAATTATACAAAATTTCCCCTTCCCCACTTTAGAAGTGGAACTTTCGAAAACGCCATAAGTAATAAGTTATATAGCAAGTTTCATCTGCCTAAGTTGAACTAGACAGGTAGCGAGCCCAGCCTTGAAAACGAAATTAAATGGCATCTGAAAATTGATTTTTTTTTTTTTTTTAGTTTAGTGCCCCGCGTTATGCCCTTTAGGCTGAAGGAGACGGCGATTAATGAAAGTGAAATTAATCTTTTGGTGTTCTTCCACCGGGAACCTAACACGGGTCCACATCAGGAGCGTCATTTCAGATTTTGCTTGGGGGGGGCAAGACCCCTTGATATAAGTAAAATTTCGCGTTTTTCACTTATTTACTATTATTCTATTGATAAAATATATATACATCTCAAACTCAGGGAGGGCAAATGACCTTCCCTGCCCCCCCTAAATGACGCCCCTGGTCCATGCAAGGAAAGTACAGGCACTAGCCACTAGACCAGCAGCGAGGGCATCATGGGACCTAGTGTGTTCACCACAGCTCTTATTGGATGATGAAATCAGTTGTTTTTTTTTTTCTTAATTAATTCGATGTTTACATGTTCTTTTAACTTTACATGTTCTTCTGGTTATATGAGAAGCAGAAGAGGACCTACATATTAACAGGGGATCTGAACCACCTCCCACATGAATCGAAACCGGTCTTCCGTTCCGAAGATACCCATATTATCGATGTGACCAGAAAGATGCTCGATGCCAGAGAATGTTTTAGTTTTTATTTCTAAACCCATTTCTGTTACGACAGCCAAGTTAGAAAGATCATTCGATCAAGATATATAATTTTCATCATATAATCAATTTATAGAGTGTTCCCTATTGTGTATTATTGAGCTCCCTATTTGCCAATGCCGTGCAATGGAATATCATCGCCCAAGGCGACAATATACGACGGCGCACCCGTACATTTGAATGAGGTCGACAGACCAGTCGCGAAGCGCCACCATAGTTGGCGTGAAGAGTAAGAAATTTTTCAAAACTTAACCCTCTTTTCCTTGATTTTGACCACTTTTTATTATTTTCCCTTCTATTTTATAAATATCTTTTCTTTTTCATTCCGAAGTTTGCGTCCCCTTACTTCGGGGCCCGGGTCTTGTGCCGCTTGCCCTCCCTGCGGCACGACACTGATATTTACAAATATTTTTTAAAAATAATAAGCTTTAGTTTAAAAAAAAAAATAAGGGCTTAAAAATGTCTGTTTGTTCCTGGCAGTGACGGCGGTTGGACGTTATTACTCTTAGGATGACAGTAAATACTACAGGCATATGCTACGACATTTAAAGAAATACTTTTGCAGCTTCCCGAAACATGTTCGCTGCCATTAAGTACAGTTTTCACTTTCTTGGAATATATCAAAACTCAGCAATACTTAGAGTCACTCCACATTTCAGTTATACAAAATAATTCTAAAACCTAGAATTATGCTGAATTTACTAAATTTAATTGTATATTCAAAACTGTATATGTACACCCCTAAACTCCTACATTACACTGCAAATTTAATATTCCTACTGGGCTCCTTCGTGGCTAAGGGGTTAGCGTACACGCCTTTGACGTGGGAGACCCGAGCTCGATTCCCGGGAGGAGCTCACGTGGTTCGGGCTCCACGTTGATCATTAAGTCCACGTCTCATAAAACTTCGCTGCTGAACAATTCCACGGGAAGACAACCAATACGTACTCATGGATCGACAAATATTTTATGGCACCATTTTTATTCTATGAACCAATAATACATACAAAACTTTATATTTCCAAATGAAACTATATACTTTAATGGGTAATTTCAAAAAAGTAGGGGGGAGAAACTGCCCCCCCTAATCGCCGCCCATGGTTCCTGGAGATTTACTCAGCTTTCATTACTATGCCACTCCTTTACTATTTGGGGGTTCGGGTTCAACTCCTAGACGCGCCCCTTGAAACCGTAACGCAACAGCCGAATTCTGAATTGTAGCTCATATTTTATATCGTTGTAGTGATTCTTTTCTTGGTGTTTATCCCAGAGTAAAAATCATGTATAGAGAATTGTGTAAAATAATGCATACAACGTTTAAAGAATGCCAAATGATACATGAATGTTTAAAGCACACACCTGGCATAAAGAACAAGCCTAAACCAGTGATGCAGCTGTGTGTCTCATTATTCGGTATGGAACTAAGCTACTGCGAGAGGTCTTTGATCCTGATAAAAGCCAGATAGTACTTGCTACTAGGTCTTCTCTTGACCATTCTTTAAAAATTAAAACAATTTTTTATAATATAAAATGAATCAAGGAAGCACGAATTACATCCTAACACATGAATTAAATTTGTATATAAACGAAAAATATAAAATAATATTTAGAGCTTATTTTTTACTTCTTTTTAAGCTATTGGTTGTCAGAAACCCGCCAATTCCCAATATTCTTTTCTCTCTTCTAGTGATCTGTTAGCGAAGCACATTGAAGCAAATGTTCTCTCTCTCACTCACTCACTCTCTTTTTTCTTTTCTTTCTTTTGTTATTTCTCTTTGAATTTTCCCACTACAAACTTCGGCTAACCGTGCCAGTTGCCGCACACGGATGCCCTCTATTGATAAAATTCAACTTTGGAAGAAATGGATAACTAGAAGTTAGCATAATATAACGAAAGAAACAAATCGTTTTCTTGTTTACCTTTAATCCTTAATACTTAAGAAATTTTCTCCCTATAACCCAATACAACACAATTTTCGGATGCTCGTTTAATTTTCTATCCTTATTTGCTTAAAAAATGTTATTCATACTACGTGGCCTAAACCGGAACTACGTAATTTGCGGGAAATACAAGTTCGCGCCACTTATTGTTGTTACTGGCTAAAGACGGCAGATGGCTGGTTTTTTGGGGGACGCGAGTCTGACTGCTTGTGGCGCTTTGCATGTGGTGCTGTATGGTGGCCATGGTTACGTCAAGGTTTTGGAGAAGGATTTTGTGTGAAGTTGAACAGTTTTGTGATATTTCTGTACTGCAGTTGACTTAAAAAGTGGGGTTTCATTCGTGTTTTGTTTAAATATTGGAGTATGTTATGGAGTAAAGTGTTATTTGTAAAACAAAAGACTTACGAACTTCATGTCCGGGAGTATGTCCCAAGGAAGTGTATTATGAAAGAAATTTTTAAAAGTTGTGAGAAATTCAATCACTGATGCAATGAGTACGTAGCAGTAGGTGAGTAACTTACAATATATTTCAATTATATTCTATATTTTCACTTTTAATGCAAATTACATTGAAGGCGTCACTTGGAGCTAGCGTAATGGTTGGTTTAAGTATTAAAACGTCAGTTTTTGCTTTTTCTGTGTTAAATATAGCAAATATTTCACATACGCAGACAGTTGTTTCTTCCAGGATAGTTTTTCTATGTGCAGATTGTACTTATTCTTTTACAATTTTGTACTCTATTGAATTAGGTGGCGTCGGCAGGATTCTCAACGGTTCACTGTGGGTGGAAGGTGGCTGGGCTACTCCTGTAACGCGAAAAAGAAAAAAAGTACACGCGATAGGACATAGGCGCTGTATTTGGTGTATGTCTATTATAACTGGATTGAAGTGCCGTATAGTTTAATATTCAATATACCGATGCAAGTTTGAAGCGTGCTTGGACTTGAAAATACTTGAATAGGCCTGCGCTACCATGTGGTCAATATACTGATGTAGTTCGTAGATTGCAGTGAGTCTGATTCTATGCCATATAGCTAAATTTTTCAGTATTATCTCAGTTTGCGCTTCTGTAATCGCATTTCTTCGTGATTTGGAGCGACCAGTAATCATAAATTACACAAAGGATAAGTTTTACTCGCAACTAATTGTATTTCCGGTCTTAACTTTTTTTTCGAAATCAGTTTTCTCGTGTTATTGGTGAGTTGTTGCCGTTTATAGTATGACTTTTTTTTTCAAGATTTAATACAGTTTTGCTGGTCTTTGGACAACTTACGGAAACTTGACTGTTGTCCAGCCTCGTGAGCACATGCTGGTATATGAAGTGTCAGGTGTTTTAAAGTAGCATTAAGTATGTAGTATTTGAAGGTACTTTCAGAAAATGTCTGAAACTTGTATTCTCGTAGCTTAGCAGAATCCTGGTCATTGAAAATTCAGTAAACGTAAATTCCACAAATCGAGTGATTGACAGTGATAGTTTATGTGATGATGCCTTTCTTAATGATCGGGTTTGCTTTCCACATGATACCGGTGTTTTAATATGTCCATACTGTTAGAGTAGTGAAATGTTCTGTGATTAATATATGCGTAACTATCACATTTGCACTAGCAAACAATAAAGATGGTGAATTTACTGTTGCTCAGCTTCGATATATGATCTCTGCTCAGTGGAGTGGGTTACGCGTATCGCAATGAAGTTACGTTCCAAAAATGTGAGAAATGCGTGTTTCGTCTTCGTACTTTTGTATTTGCTGACAAGGCGCTTTAAAATGAAGGGCCCATTTTCTTCTGTCAAAGCAATCGGTATATTGCTTGTTAATAGTGATTCAGATCAGGATGACTGTTTCGCCTTTCTTCACATTGTCAGTGAAGCACATTTTGATTTTGTACATTATGTGAGAAAGATAAGTGCGAAACTGATTCGCTGGGTTTATTTGGCTTAGCGTAATAGAAAGTACTGACCATACAATCTAGTTTTATTTACATATCGGTATTGATTTTAATAAGTATGATTAGCTAGTATGATCCCCGTGTTCGATTCCCGTTTTACCTAGGTGGTTTACGCCCGCCCAACTTGTCTAGTGACTAGCACACCCGCCTTTGGTGCACCTGGTTTTATGTTCGATTTCTGGTGGAAGAACATTGATATTTGAACGTATTACGGGACAGGGTTCTAGGGCACAGGCCCCCCCTTCCCCTTAGCTGTAATAAGAACAACGTGCCCTGCGGGATACTACCCCGCCTTCACTCGCTCACGCTCGTTCGGCAATATATTGATATTAAACTTTGGTACAGAAAGGAACGAACCTGCCTGCTAAACAATATGGGGGACCTTTCTAAAACCTTCCCGTGTTACGGTAGTTGCAATTCCAACTTAAGGCTCTTTGCAAAATTTACTCCCATTTTATTTTAAACTTAGGTAATGAGGATTATTAGAAAAATTATAAAGCGAGATAGCATCTGAAAAATGCTATTATATGAACTACTGGTAGTGATTATTTTCTTCACATTTTGTTTAGTGTATACATTTGAGTATCCAACAATTATATGATAAACCAATTCTATTTTCCGGTTTGTAAGAAAGTTTTGAGAAATGAACTTAATGGCATTTGTAGATCCTATCTGGCACTTTTTTTATATTCTTTGTTATCTTTGTTGTTCACAAGATTTTAACACACGCTAGAGTTGAGTGCGGGAGCTTAAACCTTAATTGCACATCATATATAGCCACAATGAAAAAAATATATAAGAATGGCATTTAAAATCTCTCCCGAAGTCCGTTAACTGCTTCGGAGCTGGTACTGTGACTTGCGGTGAGCCATTGTGAACAACCACTGTCGCTGTCGCGCCTGCTCCGTGCGGACACATTTACTCGCTACAACTCTGGCCCCGTGTTGCGCTCTTGCCCTGATTTGATTAGGTGGCATTCGTGCTTTTGTGGCCACCTAACACAGGTTTGTTCTTGTTTTAATGCGCTGTAGTTTCTGTGCTTTGTGTTCACACTGTATTTATACTCGTGTTTGCATCGCACTTGCAAATATCGAACGTAATGACTACTAAATGAGTCAGTCACTGCCAGGTGATTTGGGAGAGGAACTCAGTAACACTAAAAAATATGCTAAACTTAAAGCAATATGCGGTTTGCATCATTCATCGAGCTAATGACCCAATGTCAACCTCGTGCAGAATAGAAAGTCAAACTACAAGCGCATTCCAGTTTATCTGACGCTGCTCAATCGTCCCTATATAGGGAAGGTTCTAGAATGCTGTCTGCACACCTAGGTGAGGGTGAGTTAGTATCCAAATTGCTTCCTTTATCAAGGTCTAATACTCTATTCACATAGTAATGCCGAGCGACTAAAGGTATATTAGTATCCAGGTTGATTACTTCCTTTATTACAAGTCAGTGAGAATGCGGACCAATTTTTTTAGGTGTGCTAGGCCAGGACCTTATTCGTAATTCCTTATGGCATAAAACGTCGGATGCTTCAAAGGAGAGACAGGGAAGACTGGGTTTACATTAGCATAGGGGCCGAGTGGGGTCAGTGGTTAGATTCCAGCTCCCGCTAAGTCGACTTTGTGATTAGCAACCTTCGTGTGCGTCGGTTTTCTCGGAATTCTCCCGTCCTCTCAACTTGAATCATTTCGCCATTATTATCCATCTCATTCACCACCTCGCTGCATAATCGTTGGACGTTCAACTCCGCAATAGCATCGGTTGTTGGACGCAGATATGAAAAGTGCTTTAGGCCGTGAGAAGGAAGTCTTTAGGCAATGAAAGGACTAATCTTCCATTTTGCATATACCCACCTTCGCTAGTGCGCCTGCTTCCTGCACGGGCCCTGTCTTAACGTGGACTGTATACAGTACAGGTTGATACATGTTAACTTGCACTGTAAGAAAGATTGCATGTCGATGCTAGTTTCTGCAGCGGAACGGCAGATGCTAACATCAATTTAACCCGGACTGAATAGTGATTGGCATCTGACATTAAGGTAAGTGTAAAGGATCGATTATTGCAGCATCCTATTCCATATCGTTCCAATGTGTTTTGTATGGAACAATAATATTAAAGATACTTCAATCAAAATTCGACATGAATATTTATGTATAAGTATTTCGAGATATTTCTTTGACAAAACCCTTCACACTTCAGATGACGTCCTAGTCGAGCATAGAATCCAGGAAGTCTGGAAGGAAGCATCTATAAGTTTGGGTATCATCCCAGTATTTGCCGGTTTAAATGAGAACCTCATTTACGATAACTAATCTGAAAAAGCTCTTGGACCGAATAGTCACTGGGAATCGAACCAGGGACTTCTCGTATCAAAGACGAGAGAGTTAGCAACTACACTAGATGAAACCATGTAAGTTGAATGTTCCAACTTTGCCTCAAAGACAAATTGAACCAGTAATCAGAGGATAATTCCTGCGACTTTTAGACTCTTTACTCAATGCAGAGTCTACCAGGAGGGCCGCGGCTCAATAGTAGATCGTTCACCTCTGGTGCATAGGGTCCTTGATTCGATCCTAGCTCGCGTTTAGTGAACTTTGTGGTGGGCAAATTCCATGTAAGTATTTTCTCAGGGTTTTTCTTCTTTCTTCATTCATTTATCACAGTCTCCTTTAGCCTAGCCGGCATAATCGTGAGACGTAAAACTAAATGATTTAATTTCGTTTTTATTCTTCAGAAACATGCTCCCAACAATGACTGAACAAAGAAAAGAAAAAATATAAAGTAGTGGAATATTCTGATTATTTTTGTTCTGCCATCTATTGGCGGGTTAAGCCTTTAGTCACATTAAGCAGTAGGTCTGTTGCGTCATAAGTGTTGGGAGTACTTTAATTGATCAGTGTTATTGTATATTGACTACAGTTCTTGTTTGCTATTCCATTTCTGACCCCTTCTCCCACCTTGCCTTATTGTTTGAGCTACAGAGTATTTTGTCAACTAATTGACACTGTAAGGCAAATTTTACCAACCTTTTTGTATCCTTAGTAGCTAATATCTCGAATATTTTAGGGAATATCAATTTCTAAGATCCACAGGGGCTTAAACCATGTTATACACCACTTTTAGCTTCATCAGTAGAAATTTTTGGTTTCTATATGAAATAACTTACACATTTTCACTAATGTTGAAGTTTAAAGTATGTGAAGATCTTGCTTCTAATGTTATTTGACGTGACTTACGGCTATGAAAATTTATACTATCTAAAGTATCAGTAATATTGGAGATTCTTCACCTACTAAGAGTACAAAGAAGTTAATACTATTTGTCACGTAAAATGTATTTCATATGTTCTGTTTATCTGCTCGAAGTTCCAAATTATTTTTATGTTCACCGCTCTTTCAATTAATAGCAAGTATCTTACGATTATTGCTGGCTGCGTGCCATAATTTTTGCGACTGCTGCTGATACATTGATATCGAAGTCAGTTTTCACGGGAAGTCATTTCTAACTTAACCAGTCCTATAACTAAGATAGAAGTAGTCTTCACTAGGGATTAAAAACTAAACGAATATTCATTAAGAGAGATAGCTTAGATTATTTGTGTGTCGTTTGGATGTGTTGATTCTGTGCTTTTGTTGGTTTTATACGTTTTACTTTGCGTAAATTTATTATTTATTGCAGGTGATGCTTAGCCTTAGAGGTAAGTTGTTCATAGCAATCGATTGCCCTAGGCTATAATTGAACATAATAATTAATGTTGACTTAACTTCCCCAGGTTTCTTCAGTGGCTATATCGAAACTTCACCTGTTAATCCGACTCGCTTGGCTCATGGCACGGACCCAGTTTCTTAAAACTTTACCGTTATACAGACGCGTAATCTGTCCGTCAACATGTCAGATTCGTCTCTCAAATAGCTTTAATTGGGTGGAAGGATGTTTTATTGAATCTTCTTGGATTTCACATGTAGCATTATTTTTATCTTCATTTTGTCAAGGTGGTTCATCTGTACTATAACTGGTAATATTTCAAGATAGTTTGTGCAGTTAGATGGTAAGACGGATTATCAGTTGAATTTCTGTTTAACTGCTCATAGACACACGAAAGCCTATCAAAACTGATCGGTAACTTAAGTGTCACAGCCCTTTCTGAAGTAAACTTACAAGCTATGTCGCATTCATGCATAAGTTGTTTCTCTTGGGGATTTTTACATTCAGATTGAGGGAGAACTGATGGAATGAATAATAGAATTTTTTGTACCAAACGATTGTTAGTAGAAATTTTCTCTATCATAATATCCCACAGACTACTGGGATTTGAAGAATCTCTTTAGTTTTGAAGGGAAGAAAGTAAACTGATAGAACAGTTCTGTTTTCCTAACGTTTCAGCTGTAAAAGCACGACCACCAACCTGTTTCCTCATGTGGTTTAGTGGTCTCTTACCCTCCATGAAGAAAGTTCAGTTGGCTTTACTAGTAACTTCTTCGGAAGCGGGATTTAGTCCAGGTATTTCAGATTGATGTGGTAGGGAAAAATCGTGAAGTTTGATACTTTAATACCGACAAATGCTTTATCTTCCTACTGGGTGTGGTTAGGATGCTTGTGTAACAGCTCGATATTTGTTCAAGTCAGAATATTTAGCATATTTAGGTAAGATTTCGCAAAGGCACTCTGGCCATTGAACTTCGCAGTTTTTAGATCGCAAGGTATGTGGGTTTAGCAAGAAGAGGGGGTTTTAAGGTTAGATGAAGTTGCAAGTTTTATTTCCTATATCATTCCCAAAACAATTTATTCGTTCTAGTAAAACCATATGTACAGATTGTTTTCAGTTTCTAAGTTGCCATGCCTGTGCCGTATGTAATTATGTGACCTTAAGTCTGGTAATTAATGAATCTTCTTCAGCATGTTTAACTTTTCAACTAGCGCTGACAGGGTTTTGTAGTTTTTAAGTTCAGTGTTGGAATATAGTTGCATCAGTTCGTTGCACGGCATTTTCTTGAACCAAGTTTATAGAACAGTACGGGTGAAGTGTTTGCATTTCTCATTTCATGCTAAAATAATACTAATAATACATTGCCGCATACTTCGTGATAGAACCTAGGAGTCCTATACGTCATGTATTCTAGGGTAAAAAGTACTTAAATATGTTTGTTGGTTTTTGTTCCCAATTTTAGAATTATAAGGAAATGGGCGAATTCAAGATAATCGTTAATCTATTTTTCGTGGATTGCTGTGTTACAGGAAAAATAACCAGGGGTAGTACGGGCTAAAATATTCAGTCTTGACCTTAGTAACGTAATTTTGGAACTCGTTGACTTCTTCACGTACACTGTTTATAATGTCCTTAAATTTTCCAGGGTTATATATTATCGTTTTTCAAACTAGTTTTCGTTTTCTATTTTAAAGATGTACAAGGAATTTCACTTAAAAATGCAGTTGCGTTTACATAGTACTTTTCAACGTGGAATGCAGTAATCTGGGATAAAGGAATTTTAAATATTGTGTTCTGTGGTTTGGTAATTTTTCATTTTTAGCCACTTTCACATGCACTATAGGAATTTTGCCTTAGGCGTTGCGAACTTTGAACTGTCATTGAACTTTCTCCAATAATTTGAGGTAGAATTTACTAGTCAGCTTTAGAAGTTTTCATAAGCAGATTACGTAAAGCCTTTTTACCAGTGCTACAATTACTGTTATTGATTTAAAGAAGTAATCTGAAAGCCAAGTATGGAGCAATGAGTTTGCTTATATCTTTGGATCCGAAATCTCAGGAAAGCTGTGAGCATAATATACGGGATAAACGTAGAATTTAAGAAGCTGAAGTAGGAAACTGTTGGCCAGATGTATACTCATGTCCAAAATGATTGTCGCATATCTATAACCGTCTTCTTGTAAGAATATAATTTGATAATGATCTTGCAGAGTGACTTTTAATACTGATACTATGTGTATAGTCGGGAAATGTATATTTGTGGTAAATTTCATAGGAAAAGAATTATAAATACGAAAATTAGAATGAGTAAAACAAGATGCTCTTAAATGGACAAAGTTTTATTTTCGTTTTATTATTCTCATTTACTGCTCTTTTGAAATGAAATTTGCCACATATATGTCTTTGCCGATATTACACATACTAACATTATAAGAAATACCGGGCAAATTAGTTATCAAATTATATTCCTACAACAACAAATTTATAGACATACGACAATAATTTTGGACATAAGTGTACATTTTGTTACTCCTTTAATTTTTTGCTGTTGTTTGATAGGCAACTTTCTAATAGCACATGAGATATTTTGGTACAGAAGTTAACAGATTGGAGGGAAATGAACTGATAAACTTATCCATATTAGTAATTGTCCCTGAATACTTTGAGTTGTTTTTTACTTCCCGAAGACATTGAATCCTTGCATTGGAATTTGGGGATTCGTCTTCCATAATATGGTTTATTCTCATTCCTCGTTAGTTGATACATACAAAAAGGGTCATTCGAACTAGTACTATGAATCTGTTCACAGGAGTCACTTTTTATAGCGAGTCACCTTTTATATATATATATATATATATATATATATATATATATATATATATAAACTAAAGTTACTTTTTAGGGTGGTAAAGTGCCTTTTTCGTGTGATTTGTTTTGCATTGGCAGTTTTCTAATATATATATATATGTATATATATATATATATATATATATATATATATATAATATATGAATAAATGAATAAATGAAAAAAGGCAGCAACTTGTTACTCATTACTCTTCTGAAAGCTTCAGTACTTGCTTCATATGTGAACCAGTCAGCTTTATTCTCACTTCAGCTTTTATTCTTTCTAAGGCACAGTGGATGGTTGGTGGATGCTTAAGCTCTCAAGTTCGGGTTGATAACCCTTCTGTGCTTATTCTTTCTTCTATCGTATTAGTCTTTTAGTTTTCCCTCGTAATAGTTAACGCTTCGTTTGCGTGCTTCATCATGTTCGTCTTGTTATGCTTCTTGTATGTTCTTCTTAAGAGTAAGTGATGAATTTGAATATGTCATGGCTTTGAGAACTCTGAATGTTAATAATATATGGGATGAAGAAATTCGCAAATGGGCCAGAACTGGTTCCACTTATTCAGAAGCTTCTTAGATCTGCTAAATCTGTTTACCGTAACTACAAAGCATACTTAGAAAACCAAGAAAGGAGAAAGCTCAAAAACTAAAGATGAAACAACAACAAACATAGAGGTGGTGGAGAAATTGACAAAGGGAAAAAGGGGCATGATGTGTTTTTGCTCACTTTTCAACTATTTACAAGAAACCAGACCACTATGAGCCCTGTGTTCACTGTAATGAAAGGACTTGTGGTTCGATGGAAGCCATGAGGATACCTGGTCCATGGAATGTTTCCCTGGTTATTTAATTTCCTACTACTTTATTCCACTATTAACTTGTACTTATTTTTTTAATCTAGAGGTGTTCAACGGTTGTTTCTGTAATACTTCCATCATTGCTTTCTTGCAGTGATTTCTATAGTTACAAGAATTCATAGTTTATCTCGTTTTGGAATCCTAAGATCGATCCGGTGCTTATTACTTGGTTTTCAGAATTGTCCTCTTTGACTGCAAGTTTGTTGTGCAAACCATCTGGGCAGTGTAACTCACCTTCTAGTGAAAGAAAACTCACGAATTTCATACCTAAATGTACTTAGTTTCATTTTTCAAAACTGTTACGAATGACTTGCTGCAGCGATCCACCAATTCATGTACAGAACTTTGTTGACCGTGAAGCAGCTGCTTACCTTAAACAAAATTCTACGATCTTTAACAATGCCTGATTTATGCACCTTGTCATTTAGGTTTTGTAGATTGTCTGGCTGCACGCTTGTAGGCAAGGTACAGTTGTTTTGGAGTGAAAGGTACGCTTATACAAAGGTTGGTGGAAAGGTTTCTGCAATCTGCTTACACTAACGCTTGTTCCGATATTACAGAAGTCGGAAGAATAGACCTTTCAGTGTTTAAATCTATTAGTTTATTTTTCACAGCAGTTTATTCGCAGCAGCACAGTCTATTCGCTTATTATATCCCGAGAAATCGCTCATCACACATAGATTTTCAGATGTGGGAAATCATTAGATCATCAGATGTGGGAAATCATTAAACGAAGTCATTAGATAATAGTTCAGGTTGAGTACAAGGAATAAGTCATTAATTCGACATTTTTACTGGACAAAAATCAACAGTTTGATGCGCCAAGTGGGAACTTGCGTTGTGGTAAAGAATGATGCGACGGTTTGAGTTTTATGCAATTCAGTGATGGCCTGGCAAGCAAATTTTTGTGCATCAGTCAGCATGTACAGCCTTTCGATCTTCTAAACCAAGGGTTGCCACATGTCCAATGTAATCGAAGAAACAAGCCATCATTTCTTGGCACCACTCTTCGAACAACTTTTTTTTGGTTTCGGATTTGTCCGAGTACATCCAAGTTTCGTCCTTTATAACAATGTAGTGGTTGGTTGGTTTTCTCGGAATACTCCAATTTCCTTCCACATTCTCATTCGACCAATTCTTCTATCCGTATTATCTTGCCTTAATCAGTCTCCCTAACCTAAAGGGGCCGGGTATGTTGGACGTTAGACTGAAATTTTTCATTTACAATCTAGTGCATTGGATTTGATGTTCCTCAGTTGATTTTTTATTATTATTTCTGTACATCAATTGACATGTGCCTATTTTTGTGCTTTGGCCAAGTTTGTGGAATGTAGGTGACAATGCAAAGTCGTATGTGAGCGATTCCATTTCAAATCGTCCAGGGTGGTCCACACGACTATCTCAGATTTAGTTTTTTTTTTTTTTTTTTATTTATGAGAAACTACATACAAAAGTGACCCATATTTTCTTTTTGCTGAAAATATTCCCTTTCGATATGCATCCTTCCAAGATGGCGGCTCTCCTCGGATTGCTCGAAACACTGAAAGAGATGTCAAAAGTTTTATTGTAGAGAAACGAGTGTACTTAGTAACATAATCGCAATAGTGTGTTTCGGTGGAGGAACAAAATTCGTCTGTTGACCCAATAGAAATCGCGCGATTCACTCGCAATGTTGCTAACTTCAAACATTTTTTATTTCTGTCCGAACCATCTGCTTCTAGCATCGAAAGTTACACAATAAGGTCTCTTGAAAATGTAAAGGACTTAAGTTTCTGATTATTACATCCTACGTTATCTATAGTATAAAGAAAAGCTAAAAATTTCATTAAGAGCCATGTTTGGACGCCATTTTCTCAAAATCATCATTTAAAAATCTGAATTGTTTTCAACTTTTGAAGTATTTAATATCCGTTAACCTTTCATGCGACTGCAGCCCCAAACGTTCGCAATTAATTACTGGAATTTCGATTTTTGTACTTGAAATGTAAATATTTCCAATGGACATTTGGATCGTGTATACAATTGGCAATTTGAAGAGCATTATGAAAATTTCGAGTTGAATCCTGATGTCAAATCAAGTAGAAAGGTTCCTATAAACATGAGCGGGCTTCTGCTTCGTTTTCGATTTACAGGGTTTCTAACTCGGGACCCAAAATAGGCTCGCGACAATGGAAAATAAAGTGTATGTTTCGCGTTAAATCGGAACCTATGCATTAAAGTTAAGATGGAATTCAGAAGTTTATTTGTATCTGTGATGATTTTTACGTGCGTAAGGACGATGCAATTCGGTTGAAAGTGTTGTCAACTTTATAGAACTTCTATTAATTTCCAAATGACACTACATGGTTTTTATTTGATTCATTAATGATTGTAAACATCACATGAAGCGCAGTTTTCCTCACACGTAGGTCACATCATGATTTAAGAGGTTAAAAGAAGGCATGTCTTCATTTAAGTAAATACGATATGAACAAATTGTGACCAGATATAAAGAACAGAACTAGGGTTGGTTAGTTTTCTACATCTGATAACCTGCCTAACAAGAAATAGACAGTACTAATCATAGATTTAATAGAGTAAACCTAGATGATGGTTGAATATTTTTATGCGAAAGATTTGAAAAGCCATAAGAAATTATATACGGATGGATATTTTACAGGTGTAGGGAGACTGTTCCATTGAATTGAGTTTTTCTCCTTTATATTTTCGTGGCTATGTGAGACGTGGTTCTGTAGGCTTACGTGGGATCTAAACAATGAGATTAAACGTGGGGATAAGGATAGGTTCGTGAAAGGAACGCAATTGATTGGATAAATTAAGCCCCAACTTGTATGTATTTTCATAAATCCTTCATGGTAACTTGATAATGTCCTACTTCGGTGAAATTGTGTTGTAAGGTTCACCAGTTATCGATTGGAATTGAAATTGAAGGTAGTGGGTGACGTAACCCTCTCTCCTCTTAACTTTAGTTCATAGCTCAGTTTTGCTGTAAATGAAATGTATATAATACTTTGATCCAATTTTGTTTACTTTTTCAGATGTATTAGAAATTGTAGGAATAGGTAAATCTAGAGATTTATATTTTGAGTTGAAATTCAAGCCGCTCTGAAAATGTTAATTTACACTTTCTGTATTTGTAGGTTTTTGTTTGCGGAGTGCTGAACTTGCGCCGGTGCACTTGACGTTGATTCTGCTGGCCTTGGTGCACTGAGACATGCCTCGTCGACGTTCGCTCGAGGGGACGCCGGATGTACAGAAGATCACAGCTCTTGGAACGTTGGACTTATCGTCTGAAATTATTATTAGCCCCTCGTATTTACAGGACCATGAGTATGGTCAAACGCCTCAACATCAGATCATCAGGAGACCGACGTTACCTGCAAGATCAGAGGTACCATTTTAGTTCTTTGGCCACATTTCGTCAATCCTTAATTTGACTACTACCTTGGATTTTATTATTCTTAATATTTCGAAACAAATATTTGACTTCGTGAAAGGGTTTCTATGGAACTGAATGTACAACTGCAAAGGTCACTGTCTAATGAAGGACTAGAAAGATCGACTTGTTGGAACTGTATAAGAGGAAGGAACATTCGAAGCCATTGTTCATGTTCGAAGGAACATTGTTTGGAAAACTATAATGAATTCTATGTGTGATTATAGAAAGGTAGAATTTGATCAAGGTAGATTCAAGTATAGGTAGAATTTGGTCTATTCACGAGATCTTCTGTGACACTTAGAAATCTTATTTTAAAACTAATTTTTCTTCTAACAATAGATGCTTTAATTTTTCTTCTGTTGTATTTTTATTTTTTATATAATTTCTGCTCACCACAGTAATGTATATACACACACATGTGCGTGGAAGGTCAATTTATTAGTCTCATTTTTTGTTTTTAACCACTGAAAGACCCAACATGCTCTTGTCTTAACGTAATTTTTCAGCAAGCGTTTTTAATTGAACTTACGCATTGTTTGTATATTTATGTGCAGGGTTGGCTGGTTTAAACCAAAAAACTGAAAACGTTTGTAAAGGTGTGTGTTCGTAAAATCTTGATGAACATACATTTGTGGTTATCGCGTGTCACTCCCGCATATTATATTATATTCAAACCTAAATTTTCCATTCATTACTCAGAGATAATATTACAAAAGCAACTTTTGTTTTATAAGTTTATGAATGTTTCTTTTGTAAGTTTATTATTGTTATGCAATTGCAATCAAAGAAAAATTCCAAATACTGTTTCGCTTTAATAATGTTTATACATCGAAATACCGTACTTTTTGGGAGGGGATCATGCAAACCCCACGAAAGGCATTTACTGAAATTAGAAGTGTCTTTCGTATGTATTTATGTATAAATGTACGGCTCATAGTGTTATATATATATATATATATATATATATATATATATATATATATATATATATATATATATATATATATATATATATATATATATATATATATATATAAAACTAAAAGTTATTATTTCAAGTTGGTTACTAAAACTTTTCAAATTTTACTAAACGTTACTTTTTTGGGTGGTAAAGTGGCTTTCGTGTGATTTGTTTTGCATTGGTAGTTTTCTAAGAAAAATATGAAAATAAATTGAATAAGGCAGAAACTTGTTACTCATTACTCTTCTGAAAGCTTCAATACTTGCTGCCACACGTGAAATAGTCAGTTTTATTCTTTCTAAAGCACAGTGGATGGTTGGTGATGCTTAAGCTCTCAAGGTGAGGTTGAGAGTCCTTCTGTGTCTATTCTTCTATCATAATAGTCTTAGTTTTCTGTCGTAATAGTTAACGCTCCGCTCGACGTTTTGTGTGTGTCTGTGTGTGTTTATCATGTTCATGTTCTCTTATGCTTGTATATGTTCATAAGAGTAGGTGATGACTTTGAATATTTCATGGCTTTGAGAACTCTCAATGCTAAGTTAAATATAATGTCTGGGATGAAGAAATTCGGAAATAGGCTAGAAGTGGTTCCACTTACTCAGAAGCTTTTTACATCTGCTAAGTCTGCTTACCGTAACTGCAAAGCATACTTAGAAAACCTAAGAAAGGAGGAAGCTCAAAAAAGAAGTAGAGAAGAAAAGATGAAACAAAATAACAAAGAGAGTTGATGGAGAAAGTGACAAAGGAAAAAGGGGCATGCTGAGTTTTTGGTCACTTTTCAACTATTTTCAAGACACCAGACCACTGTGAGCCCTGTAATGAGTCAGAGCCAAAGTGAACTAAAATAATTATATTTATTCACTTTTCTTACTGATATGAAAATTAATGCTTTTATTTATTTATTTATTTATTTAGTTATAACTTGAATTAATAAAGGTCGTAGTGAACTAACTTGGACATAATTAGTTCTTCTGTACTATGCAATATTTTGAAATTGTCCATATGTAATCCTATATAATGATTTCACTTGTGCAACTGTTTATCTTTTTGCCCTTCTCAAATGACTCTTGACAATTATATTAAAAGTATGTAAAGATCAGTACAACGTATCACATTTGTGGCCAATTAGTCCCGGTTTCAAGTTCAAATGGAGGACAATTTGTTTCGGACGTAAGTCGAGAAACTGTTTAGACTCCGCTTTGAGCTTATGTGATCCCTTCCAGCATAACCCTGTTGTTGCATAATAACACCAAATTAAAACAAACTTATTTCTGTCCATATGTGATACAAATACATAGAGCAAATTTTTTACACCCACCACAAAAAAAAAAACTGGTTTAAACAAAAAAAAAAATTGTTTCGTTTTATCTATAAAATCCATGGTTTTTTGCCAACCCTGCTTATGTGTGATGTTTCTATACGATATTGAAATGCTTCTTACAGAGCGATTCTTTTTCAGCAAGTAAAGAGGAGGCTAAACTTGGAAACCATACCAGTGACTGATCAGGGTTTTAAAACTCCTCGCTCAAAACGACCCCGGACATCATCGGGATGCAGTACGTCGTACACACCTAGCCCAAGTACAAAGTGTGAGTGCCATTTTATTTATTTATTTATTTATAATTGTATACTCGTAATATTAGAATTTAGGGAAGAGCTATTTAAGAATCTATCAATTTGTTAGAAAGTTTATATCTATCCTCATGATGCAGATATTTCATTATTGAATTAAGTGATAGATTCAAGAGAAAAAAATTCAAAATGAGTGTAGGGGCAGTAGCAGGATTTGTATCAATCTGTTCACATGTATTAAGTTCCGATTTTAGACCAGTGGTTATTTCGATGTCTCTTGTTATTGGTATTGTATTCCTTTTGTAGTGTACTGATAATTTGATGAGAAGTACGTGTGAGAGATTTAGTGCCTCAGCCTTTTGTCCTTTTCTCTTCGTTGGTTATCAGTTTTTCTTCTACATTAAATCTAGAGTTAAGACCTAATTATTAGCCTTCTGAGCAGGGTTTGATAATCGGCGAAGTAGAAAGAACTGTCTGATCCCGATTGATTTTCATAATTTTCAACCTCAGATAAGAGGTTTATTTGTAACACCTCTGTTTTCTGAAGATGGATATGAATATTCATCTACAATATTTCAAAGCCTAATTGTGTTTCTTCCTCAGATAGCAAATGATTGCGAATTTTACATATTTTTATTATTCCGTACATCTTATTTGTTAAAGTTCCTTAGAAGTGTATATATATATATAGTTTCAAACTTTCATAAAGAAAAAGCAATTAATGCAAAGGATTTAAAATCAAATGAACACAAGGAACTCTATAGAATAGAAATACATGTTCGATGGTCCCAGCTACGTAGTGCATAAGCACAAATTGTTCAAAAGTCCTCTAAATAACCACTTTCAGCACAACACAATCGACTATTTATACGAAACCTATTGTTTAAAGTAGTGTGTAACGTGTTTTCCAGTAAATGTATGATTTGACAGTGCAATAATATTACTCAGATAAAACCAAATTGTTTGTGATTGATGTGTTTTGAGTTGAATAACGTATTGTCCTACCTCGACTGCATGCGTACGATCGAATTTGGTGATCCCAGTTTTGGATTACTACTAGGAGCAAGAGTTTTTCGCAATTTGAAATTAAAAATTTTCGTATTTTGTCGCATTTTGAGAAATAAAATTTCTCATTTTGTCGCTAAGTAAATTATTTTACAAACTCTAATATAAATTATACAAGTTCTAATGTAATGTAATGTAATGTAACTTAGGACAATGAAGTTATTCTTTATGCAGTTACCAACAACAAATTACTTCTTTTACGAGTCCAAAAACTTAAAATATACTAGCACAGTATCATCACGATTGCCATCACAAAACACCACACATTGTATTAGTTATACACCGAAAACATATATACATGTAAAAACACATACATACAATACATAGTGCAATATCTTCTAGTGTATCTTGTCTGCAAATTATTATGATGAAAACTGCAGCATGTTGCATGTTTGAACATTTTCTTCTTTCATTTGTAGCGTTCTATCATTGATTACCAAGCTGTATTAAAAAAAAAAAAATCCTTTCACAGTCAGTATTCGTTATTAGAAGCCATATTGTCGGCAGGCACAAGTTATTTAAGTTTAAATTTTTCTCCCCTTTGAAAAATTGTACTTTTTTTTCTGTATTTTAATAACTAAAATTGAAGTTTTAAAAGGTTCGCAATTTGTCGCGTTTTGCGGCACATTTCGCTCAAAATGTCAGTTATCGCATTTTGTCGCGACTTCAAAATACCTATTTCCTTACTCAATCTGACAGTTCGTTGGAAAACCAACTCTCGGCTTTGTAGGAAAAGTTTCGCGATTTCGCAACTTAGGAAAGACTCCTGCCCCTAATGACTACAGTAACTAGGGCCCAATGTCACAAATACAGCTTTTGATGTTAACTCGTAATTGGCTGGTTCCAGTGAATAACCGGCTGAGTCGGGAAAAGTAAATTTTACAGAAGAGCAGTTTAAAGGTAAATTTTACAATAGTTACCTGGCCAATTTTGACATAACCAAATGCTGTAACTTTCTCAATTTTATGAATTCATCTTAGTCGCTTCTACACAATGTAGAACTCACCAAAAGAAGCTTATACCTGTAAAATCTCAATTTTCAGAAAGTCGACTTAGCCGGTTATTCACTAGAACCAACCAATTAATCGAGTAATCGTGGTTTGTTTTCATAGAATATAGCTTTCAAATAACCCAATGAAAAGTGATCTAAAAGAATTACGTACTCGTAAATTCCTTCTCGTGAAAGAGCTAAATGACTACGTCTGGGAGGCCAACTATGTTCCAAACTTTCCTCTCATACGTCAATAGTGGCATGAGCGTATGGCATGTGGCACCATCTTATTGATCCCCATATCCTCCAACTCAATTTAGTGTAAATTTGGCCCAATCACTATCACTGAATCTCTGGTGTAGTTCTGGGAAGAATATAGTCCGATGATGCCACAGTGCGATAAAACATAATACACTGAAACCTCCCTTAACGGACACCTCTATAATACGGACAGATTTTTTTGTCCCGGCAGAAATATATGTACTCTTACGGAACAAAACCCTCTCTTTTACGGACACTCTCAGATACGGACGCGGACAGTCCTTTTTTCTCCAAAACCTTTCAATAACCTCTTCATAACGGACAGGAATTATTCTCGGTTCTGCGATATATTACAGTAGATAGAAATGTCTTCTCCACAAGTGTATCCATCATGAGTCTTAAGCAACTGTATTGGGGATTCTCAGAGGACACTTACTAATGAATTTTACTGAGGAAAAAACATGATTTTTTCGATAAACAAAAAAGTTTAGCCGGTTAGTTGGTTCTTAACGCATCTTTTGAGAAGGTTCTGAGAATTTGAAATAAATGAAAAACGCTTTCTCTGCTGCTTTCCCTTTCCATATAGGAAAATATTCAAACATCTTTGGCATATTATTCTTCATCACTTGATGCAGTGCAAAAGAGAGTGGATTTTTTTTTTTTTTTATACAGGGTGATGACATGTACTTAAGAAAATAATCATCACGCATTATCTTTTGCAGTATACGGGTATATTAACACACCTCCAGCAATAATATTATTTAACATAAATGAATTTCTCCTTCATCCCTCCCAGTAATACAATATATTTTCATATTGATTTTACGTATTTACGCTCACGTATAATGCCTTTACTGTATATTACTGCATATAATTATCGTTGAGAAATTAAATTTTCGCAACCTCTCTGTAACGGACACCTCTCAGTAACGGACAAAAATTCATGTCCCATTGGTGTCCGTTATTCAGAGGTTTCACTGTAGTCACCTAATTTCGGATGCAACGGCTTCTCGTAAATTCCTTCTGGTTCTTGTTCACCATTCACTTAACTAGAAATGAGCTTTACCAGGAAGGGAGTTTTTTGTCCCAAACTGTGATCAGTTTCAAGTTGCTCTATATCTTTAAGCACCAAACCCACAACGTTTGTTGATGGTCCAGTGACTTCGGGTTTTCAACCTACTGTCTTACGGGTGTAAACCCAAGAATTTTCGCAATTTACTCCAAGTTGTTCCTTTAAGCTCTAATTCTTGGGAGCAGGACACAATTGATAAATTTGGCATTTCTGCAATGCACTCATTTACAGCAGCAATGTCCTCCACATTTCGGAGTCTTCGTTGTCTTGTCACATTGTGAAGAGTAAACTTCTCAAATTTTCATCAATTTGACGAATCGCAAGCACAAAGGCGATTATGTGTCCCATAGTTTTTCGCGAAGTGTAATTTGAGTAGTCTCAAAAGTCTATCCATAAAACTTGGATAATAACAATTTTTTTTGGAGGGTGTATTTAATCACGATAACTTGTCACAGTATACACACAATTGCCATCTAGTCCCACGTATCATTTGAAATAGGGTTCCTAGGTCAGTTCAGGATCATATCATTCCTATTTGGAAAACCCTTTAGTTCCGTTGATGCATGTCGACACGAATAAAATTATAAAGAACTAAGTTACGCCGTGAACTTACATGATGCTATTGTTATTTGATGCTAATAATTTAAATATCGTGTTGTAGAATTTGGTTTAGTATGTTCTATAATTATATATAGCCTGTTAATCATGAATTGATTTCAATGTTTTCCTTTTGTTTTTAGCGATTAAATTCAGGAAGTATGTTAAAGATTAGTTTTTCCGTTGTAGCCAAATCCCCTTTGGAGAGAACGCGATATGACACTTCACTGGGACTTCTTACTAAGAAGTTTGTCAGTTTATTACAAGAATCTCCGAATGGTGTTGTGGACTTAAATAAAGCTTCAGAGTGCCTGGATGTACAAAAACGTAGAATTTATGACATTACTAATGTATTGGAAGGGATTGGACTTCTTGAAAAGAAGTCTAAAAATAATATACAGTGGAGGTAAGATAAAAGGGAATTTACTTTTAATAAGGGTTTGGGCTAAACTTCCGCACATTTGCATATGTGGGATAGCACGGTTGGCTGCTTTGTTTGTCAACTTTAGTAGTTTTTCTTCTCGGTACAATAAACGCAAGTCATTTTGGAAGTGTAGTTCTTTTTATTAGTGTTTCCATTGTGTTTTTATGTATAATTTTTGGCTTTTGTTATAAGACTTGCTATTATTTAATACAAAGTCTGGGAGCATTGTTAAGCACTTATATTGTATCATTTTAGTGCAGGATGTAACAGCTGTCATTTGCAATTTTCCACTGCTCTTCATGTACCCAGTCTGAAGGATATAGGAAACACCAATTATCTTGTATGCCGAAAAGTGAAGTTTCCTAACTTGATGGTGTTTTCCTCGAGATTTGAAGGAAAACCTTAATTCAAGTAATTTGCCTCTCAAACCAGAATGCAGCCATAACTTCCAATTATTGTCTTGCATTTTGACTAATTTCCCGTGAATTCTAATCAATAAATCTGTTTCACTGATGCATGCTGTACTTAACTGCGTAACAGTTTATAGAACATTAATCTCATTTAGTTGACAGATCAGTGGCATTGATCTTAATAGACTTTGAACCATTCAATATCCTAAGTAATGAAAAAAGAGTTGAGACCCGACACAATCGGGTTTAGTACATTTAAGCAGGTTAATTCCTTCATTTTTAAGTAAACTAGTGTTCCTACGATTTTCAACTAGTGTTATTAGTTCTAGCCATATCAGTAATATACAGGGGTATTTTTCATGATTGCCTTAGGATTGTTTTTCATTGTCTATTTAACAGACTGGTCCTGTTGGGTGCTAAAAGCACATCCTGCGTATTTCAGCAACTTAATGAAAATGAATTATTTAATAAAACATACGATACGATATAAAGGGATTTATTTTTCTTGTTTTAGTTTTAGGTTACAAATTTCTTTGAGTAACTTCTACCCATCACAGTGGAAATCTCATGCACGTGGAGTATACTGTTGTAACTTCTCTACGTAATTTCTTTCCACACTGACCATATATGAAACTGACATTACTAATTCAGACTATCCACGTGAACGTTTTTGGTATATAAGATCCATTCTCATGTATTTTATACTAAGTACTGGGGAACTAACATCCTGTATTAGTGGAACGTCTGACAATTGGCTTCAGTTTCTTAGGAAAAAAGAACCTATATGGTCGCTGTGCAAATCTAAAGGTGATTCTTGAGCCGTAATCATTGCTTATACTAATATATAGTTAAGTACGTGATAGTTGCTGTAACGGCAAACGTCATCCTGCAAAGTAAATCGGTAGAAGTTCATCTTTGCATGTTAACTTAATCTAGATCGTGATTACAGAGTTAGGGTAACGTCGTAGAATTCAAACATTGTCCTGGTTGTTCATGTGGTACAGAGATTTCAGCACGAGTAGCACAGATCTAAAATTGTTCATAAGTAATACCCATTATATACTAAATTCATCATCAAACTTTCAGTATTTCCGCTGATCATGAATTACCGTAGTTTATTTATTTATTAATAATAGATACTTATTTCCATTTGGTTTATTGTTACCTTTGTCACTTGACGAATCCTATCGTATTAGCTGATATTTCTTACCTTAGAAAAAGAGAAACTGGTTTGAAGAACTTGGATATACAAAGAAAGTAGCATAGAAACCTTTTTCTTGTACTCGCAGGGGTGGTCGAATGCCAAATGATGCCCTCTTAAATCCAAGTAATCTTCATAGAGAGTTAGAAGATTTGGAAACCAAAGAAAATATCCTGGATGAGCTTATTAGGGAAGCAGGTAGGTTTATTTGGTAATCTATTAAATACATTAAATAACTGTACAGTTAGGATGTCACTTGTAAAACACTGTGAAAAACGAATATGCTCTGTACTGTATTGTGATCTGATAATCTGGATTTATTTAACATTTGTGTATAGGTATGGTGTACAAAGTATTAAGTATATTTTATAAAATCAGGTCGAGTATGGTATAGTATGGTGATAATCATGCTTTCTAATATTAGTAAAGAGGCAAATGTGTTATTCGTATGGTATTCTGTTTATTAGCAGATCAGTTAATTATAGCATATTTACCTTGCTTATTTGGTTAGCGAGGCAGGTATCAGTATTCCGGTGTCAGCAATGTTAATTAGATGTCAAAACCGTGTCGACAATTTCCACGGCCAAACAGACCTCGGCAGAAGTTTTTTTCCAATGGACTACATATAACGTGACGCTCCCTTTCCTATAGTTGCGACCTGTTGGTCGAAGAGAGTTAAAACTTTTTTGTATGAATTCCTGGAAAAGTAGTTGCTATTAAATAGTGCATCAAGTGTTAAGAGGGCGGTGACGATTAATTTGTATGGTAACAATGTAGACTGAATTCTTACCAAACAATTATTTTTCTGTCATACATTAGTCTGGCAGTTTGTTTAATTTTTCTATTACATTATTACCAGTGTCTACTATTCTGTGATCTTTCTGACACGTCTTTCATCACGAAACACCCATGAGGATAATTTTCCATAAGTGTTCATCAAAAATGAAAGCATTGTAGTAACTAAGAGTGCACACAGGTAACTCTATTTATATAGACGCCTAGTTAATTTGAAAATACTGTCAGAGGTTTGGAAAAGAAACACGCAATGTTGACGAAATATTGATATCCTCTTGCAAGATAATATACGGTATAGAAATGTGGAGCTTAAAGAGCACCAGTCAGTTTTCAAAATGTCCACCTTGAGCCTAGATGCAGGTCCAGAGTTTGGCGATTCACTCGTCAGTGGAATTACGATATGCCAGTGGGGAAGTGGTGGGCTGCCTTGTCCAGAGCACGCTTCTGAGAGTTCATATCTTCTTACAGGCCATTGATTGAAGCACTGACCGGTTTAGATTTGGGCTGCAAGAGGGCCAGTCTGATCTGGAGATGAAATCGGACGTGGCCCGTAGCCACTCTATGCTGACCAGATTTTGTGCGCGGGATCAGAATCCTGTTGGAATATCCACTGTAGGTTGGGAAACATGGTGGCACTCAGTGATTTCACAATGTGCTCCAGCACTATGATTTGGTACACAGTAATCGGTGCCTTTCTCTTGTTCACAAAAATGGAGCAGTGTTGTGCCGTTGAAGCTCACACCTCACTCCGCAACACCATGACTGGTGGGTGATGGGACCGTCCACCCTGGAAAGACTTTCAGTAGCTTCCCATGCTAATGTGTATACAAGTCATTTTGGGCATTAAAAGGACTGCTCAGCTGTAAACAGCTTCTCGTCGGAAAAGATAATTGCGTGTGAACACCTTAGAAGAAGTTTGGATTTCACCACTGCTGGCGTTACACATCAGTCAGGAGGCTGAGTTCCAGGTTCAAATTGACCACTCGTGACGTGGTTAGTCTCGAAATAGACATCTCTCGGGACATCATTGATTGAATCCTGACTACTCTCGCTGAAGCTTTGTAGATACGCCTTTGTGTCTACTGTGCCACGACCTTCTCAATCACAAGGCCATGGGGCTACATTTAGGTTCAGCCGTGACGTCACAACGAGTAGGTACAAACAAAGACGACAGATTCCTGCGAGGGTGAACGACACTTGTGTGGCTAGTTAAACAGTGAGCGCGTCTTTTGAAAGTGTATGCGGTGGCGTTAAGTGAATTCTTATTTTAAGTGTTTATTTGTGTTTAATTTAAGTGCTTTAAGTGTTTATAATTTGAAGGCAAAAGTGCATTTTACTTGTTGTGTCCCGAATTGTAAAGGAATTACGGAAACGGTCCAAAAGTTTCTGTTTCCAGTTGAAGACAATCTACGAGAAAAATGGCTCCGTAAAATGTACAAAAAGACTTCATAGTCACCCAATCCAGCAGGGTAAGGCTGTATTTTTTTCTCAGGATAGTTCATAAGAATGATTCTTAAGATATAATCTAAAAGGTATTTTTATTTATTTGTTTAGTTAGTTTTTAAGTACGATATTAACTTACTTCTTTGCAGCATTATTTACATAAAAACAAGAACTTTCAGATTTTTTGTGTTCTTAAAATAGATAGAATTTGAGCAAATTCAATAATTCAGGAACTACCTATATATATTAATATCATATAGTCTTCTCTGGAAGTAAGCAACAATACGATATATTGACATATTCCTCAGATTCAATGATGATAATTATATTTAAGTACCAGATCAATAAATCAGTACTCTGAATCAGAACCATACGAAATTATAGTTTAATTATCGAATTTGTTTATTGTATCAATGGCAAAAACGCCAAACATGTATCTGCGAGTATCAACAATGCCTATGGTTGTAAAAAAGAAAAAAAAAAAAAAAAAAAAGTATTTTTAAAAAGAATGGTAATTTATTTTATATTCACGTTTGGGCATTCACAATTGACAGACAACAGCAATATTTGTTTATCATACATTAATTATAAAAAGAAGTAACAGCATCAAATATGAATAAGGAGCCCGTGTCTTCTTCAAAACAAGCTTCAGTAATTTAGCCTATATGGTTAAGAGGGTCAGTGAGTTGAAATGTGATTATTTCGATAGGCCTACTTCATTTGTAGAACGAATTCAGGATGTGAAATCCTGATGGGAGAACGAAAGATATTTACCTTCACTTAATAGTTTTGATTTAAATTCCACACCCATTAGCAAGTTATTGGGGCTGGGTAGGGGAATGAATAAAATTACACAATTGTCAGTATGAAAATTAATTACAGTAATTCATATGTAATTAACGGGTGAACTAGTGATATGGGAAGTCAGTGGTGTACGCAAAATTTCACGAGGAAAATGGCCCAAACATCAAAGAAAGACAAAAAGCAACTAGGGTTATTATGATCTGACAACTTTGTATACATAATTCCACATTATGTAATAATTACGAATGTTCATACATGTGATCTTTGTCAAAGCATTCCAATGGAAAGTTTTTTTTTTTCAGTCCTACACACAAATTCGATTGTGATGATTTGGCACTGTCCGTACTAATATTTGAGTGTTGGTTACAGAATGTAATTTTATTGACTTCTCCGATTTCAGTTATTATCTTCGCCCTAGGTGTTGGTTCAGTGGCTAGTGCGTGAACCTTTTGTGCATCAGGTCTCGGGTTCAAATTCCACCCTCAACTGTAGATCTACTGTCCTCGTCTCATACAGACTCGGTGCTGAAAAAGTATGGTTTTGTTTGATTTGGTTTCGTGTCTCTCCCAGTTACATAATCAATTACAGAACGCTTTCTCAAAACAGATTTGAAGATCTCTCAACAATTACCATTAAGCAACAAAATTTAGCAGATTATTTCTTCTGTATCAAGACCAGTAATTACTTTACGAGACGAGGCGAGACGAGAAAATCTTTTTAAAGAATTTAGACAAGACGAGAAATAGTTCTTCGTAAATCGAGACGAGACGAAAATCCAAAAAAAAGTGAAGATTTTCTACTCTCGTGGTCCGCGAAGAATGTAATATAACAATATTTAAATCATATTAATTATTGAAGTATATTATGTAATCACTTACGTATCTTCAAATGTTGATGAATGATCTTCATTGTGCTCGTACAATCACTTGCATAATTTATGAATTTTTACTATGAATCATGTAATACTAAAACACTGAGATCTAAGACTTGAGTGAACCAGTGTTGCCCACGAGACTTGACAAATATCTTGTCTCGATGATGAGACGAGTATTGTCATTTTTGTAGGCTCGTCTCTAATTGGAACATACACTTCTCGTCTCGTTTCCCACAAATTTCTGTATCGTGGACAACATTACTCTTGAGCTTCTCCAAGTACTGAATTTCTCAGTCACCTTTCGTGTCACTTGTTAAATTCAGCTTATCTTTTAAATATAATTTCTTCCTAATCATTTTTTTTTTTTAAGTTTCGTATCGCAAACGCGAGGACTGTATCTTGCAAAAACATTTTCTTAAATGCAAATAGCTAATAATAACAAAACGAAGTAGTAAACGCGTTTGATCACCGTATCTCCTGGGTGACGTGGAAAGCGGGGAATAATAATAATAATAATAATAATAATAATAATAATAATAAAGAGGAAGAAGAATCAGTCGCAGTAGCAGTGCGACTTTTATTTCCTTGGTATAACAACATTAATTTGCAACAGGTTCCTGGTAGAGCATTCACCTCTGGGGCATGGGGTCTCTGGTTCGATCCCAGCTCTCTAGAAGTGAGCTTTATAGTGAACAAATATCGCATGGATGAGTGTCTTGAAGTTCTTCCATTTTCTTTACTCCACCATTTCGTTCATTATCATCATCACCGCCTTCATTAGACTAGGATCATAATTGTTATAAACAAATGCAACTAATCCCTAACAAGCACAAACCACGCCTAAAAAGTAAAACAAAACAACATATGCATGCACGCCAGTAATACATTTAAATGTGTTTCTAATTGCCAAATATGCTCTCGAAATATTTTCATGAACATTTTCTCTATGCGCTCTAACATGATATAAAGATTTTGGAAAAATGTGTAGTTTTAAATGTTTTTAACCTATTATTTTGTTAAAATTTCGATGTCAGAAATATAATATTTAAGAATAATTTTCTTCATAATAAGTTTCTTATTATTATTATCCTCTCAATAATAACAGTCTTAATTTGAATATGATCAAAGTTCTATGTCTCTCTGTCTCTTCGTATTTCTTCTTAGCACTCAATGCGTATCGCTTGAAATTACTTTCTCTCTCTCGCTATATATATATATATATATATATATATATATATATATATATATATATATATATATATATATATATATATATATACATACACTTTAAAAATCATTTTTGTAATACAACTTGTTTTTAGACTCTGCCCGACACACTGCGCCTGCCTGTCCCTACTTTGTGTGACGTCACTCGCTACGACGAAGGCCTTCTCTCTTCCGAGGGTAGTGACTGTGCGCGGCCTGCCACTGCGCTGCTGGTAATTGACACTTCCCGTTTCATTATAACGCTGGCTGGTGCGGTAGACAAATCATAGTCATTTGCACAGTTTCAGGTTGGCAAAGATCCTTCTGGTTATGACTAGCAGGATTCTCATAGTCTCCCACTCCATCATACACATTTCCACTGCCGCACATCTCATAGTGGAATGAGCAGCTCAGGGACCCACGATACCCGTATGGCAAGCACTCACTCAAACCCAGAATAGTCAATGGCCAGTCGAAATCTGACAATATTTATGAAATAGCTAGGTTATGTATAACATATACACTTTTAAAAGTACATATTCTTTTTTAACGTAATGGCAATGAATTTTATTTTCGTATTACAGAAACTGAAGTAAGGGAATTTAGTAAGGACAAACAGTATGCGTACGTTACTTATAATGACTTAAGAAGTATACCTGATTATAAGAACCGAACTGTGATGGTAATTAAGGCTCCTCCTGAAGCGAAACTTCAAGTACCGCATCCTAGCCATGTAAGTATATTTTATATATATATGTGTAAATACTCATAAGCTCCTGCATAGATGAGTCAACTAATTTCCTCAATTCACCCCAACCTAATACAAGGTTTCAGAACATTTTCGAACCTAAAAAATACGTATGCTAAATAAGAGAACATCGGTGGGTGTTTCACTTAAATGCCAATGCAAAAATTCTATGGTAAGTTCCATACATAGCTAATGTCTTTGTAACGCA
Organism: Thermobia domestica; assembly: GCF_964235325.1. Lineage (NCBI taxonomy): Eukaryota > Metazoa > Arthropoda > Insecta > Zygentoma > Lepismatidae > Thermobia > Thermobia domestica. The sequence continues at coordinate 250,679,598 of NC_137461.1, forward strand.
TTGAAAATAGTGCCGAGAGTAGTGGTGGCAAGTCATATTGACTCATACAATATCTCGTTGTACAGTATTTTACGGTTGATTCTTACGTAGAAAGATCTATAACGTAATGTCGAAAGTTTTGTCATTATACAGTTCTTTCTACATATTTAAACCACACCACGTTATATTAAACTTGTAACACCATGAAAGAAAAGTGGAAATGATCAATCCTGAAGATAAAAGCTCATTGTGGAGTCATACATTATCGCTGTACACCATCCCATAATCCACGAAGATTGGATAGAGTAGGATGCAGGGCACGCGCATGCCTCTTGACAGCATCCTTTGTTCTCAATGGGATTGAGATTAGAGCTCCTCGTCTGCCAGGCAAGCATCTTCACATGAGTGGAGTGGACATTGAACCAGTCAGCCATGATTTGGTAGCAGTGGGCTGGAACATTGTCTTGCTGTAAATATAGCGTGCTTGAGGAAACGGACAAAGTGGTAAACATGATCTGCCAGCAGGTTTCTGTAACGTTCGTCGGTGAGAGTCGTCAGATGTTCTAAGGATCTCATTTCACCCCACTTGAACAATTTCCATACCAGGATACCACCACTAACCGATCTGAACTGTACCCTGCTGGCCTCATATGGTTGACGACGCATTCGTGCCCTCCAATCGACGTATATCAACTGTTGCCTCAACGCATCTGCCCAGGAGACTTCTTTCAACGCTTGAAAGGTCCAACCACCATGTTCCTCTGCCCATGTCGGTCGTTGTGCTTTGTGACCGACCGGCTGTAGGCAGAGGTACTCTTGTTTCTGTACCCCATTGTGAGGTTTTTCTAGGTGGTATAACTGCTCACACGGTGTTATTTAGCATTGGATTGATGAGTTATCTGCATTATGTTACCCGTCTCTACGCTCTTATTCGAGCTAGCCGATGGTGACCTCTCAGCAACCCGTTATTATGCCATGATAGTTGATTCTTGCTGCGGTGGTTTTGTCCGAATACAAATATTCACGGCACAACCCTGATACGATACCACAGTGCCTAAGCGACTTGAGAAATGATGTGCTTCATACGTCTGGTTGTAACAATCTGACCATGATCAAATGAATTTAGGTCTCGCCATCCTGTAATAAATTATTATTTCTAGAGCCCGCATAATGTCTGATGTGCTCTTTTACATACCACGTCCTCCTGTCACATTTGCTGGATATAAAACATTTTGGTGCCCTGCTTTCATCGTGTTTTTCCTGTTACTTAGTGATATTTGATTAAATAAATGAAACCTTACAAGAATGAAAATAGCACTGACGTTTCATATAGTTGTGTTCGTTTTTTTTTCTTTTTTTTCTTTTTTTCTTATTTGATAAAGCGTAATGGTAAAGCTTGTAGTCTAGTGATTATGTTAATATTGCCACAATTGTGTAGTAAATTTATATAGCTTAAATAAATATCCACAAATAAGAAATTAATATATCGGTGCAACAAAGAACGATGCTATCGACCCGTTTCGTTTGTCAAAAATTTCAACACTGTCATTTTTTCACCCCTTTTCATAAGGTGGGGCTGAACATAATGGCATTGAGAGCATCACTATTAATTTCAGCGACCACCCCAAAAGCTATGGATTGCACAATAATCACTAATATCGGTTGTTTTGGATTCTTTTAAATGTCAATGGATTCTTTCAACTTCCACCACTTACGATGTCTTACTACTCTTGTATGTTACTTCTCAAGATAAGACAAAAAATATAGACCAAATGCTTCCTTTCGGAGCTTTAGGCTGCCGAAAACATGGAAAAATGAACTTTAAAGGTCCGTAGCTCCAAAACTATGGGACCTACCGTAGTCGGGTTAAGACTACTTAGGAACTAATGTGTGCTCTATCCAAAAATACATTTTTCAGAATCCTAGGGACTCACGCAACCGTTTTTGTACAGGCAGTTTTGTTACGGGCATATAATCTGAAGTACTCACTAACCTCTATAAAAATTGTTGCGAAAGTACTGCATGTATTTTTGGATAGAGCATATATTAGTTCCTTAGTAAAGTCTTAACCCGACTACGGTAGGCCCCATAGTTTTGGAGCTATGGACCTTTAAAGTTAATTTTTCCACTTTTTCGGCAGACTATAACTCCGAAAGGAAGCATTTGTGCACCCAGGTTGGACTATACTTTTTGTCATATCTTGGTGTCAGGAATCACGTCCGAAACGTCGGTGTTTTGGAACACCCAAAGGTGTTGTTCTGTACATTTCCAATCCAGCTGGTATAACAGTTCTTGTCTAAACTGGGGCTTGTATGTAATCGGAAAGTGTCATTCAGTAGCTTAGCGACCTCGAAAACTGTATTCGAGACTAATCTGGGTCATTTGAGACATTTTTTGAACTCGATTCCCTTGCCGATGGAGGCTGAACTTTAATGCTATCGGGACTGATTATTCATCTCAGCGACACCGATAAGTTTGGATTCGACATTAATATCGGTCGTTTTCAATTGTTTCTACACTTCACCTCCTTCCTACCTTTAGGGTGCTAATGAGGGGTTAAACATAGACTTAAAACGACATTTGGAGTGTCACTATTTCTCAGAAACCCCAAACACTATGAATTTGATGCTAATGTATGTCACTTTTATTTATCTATTTATTTAATTATTACAAGTTCCCTACTTTTACACATCATCCTACGGATGTTAGTGATCTTAATCCAGTGGGAAGTGAACTTGCATTTAAAGGCTATTAAAACTGTCACCAAGCGACCTGAGAGCCACGAAAACTCCGTTAAGACATTACAGAATTTCTCAGCTTTCGAGTTTCCTTCATTTCAATGGATAACTGATGTTCTTTCTCTGCGCGTCCTCAGGTTTGATTCCCGATAGATGTACTTTCGTATTGTTTCGAGTGTTAGTTCGGGTCTCACTTTAGAGCAGTAGATCCAGTTTGCGTTACTTCGTTGATGAAAGTCCTATCAACTCTAAGTGAAAGGAAATGTGTAATAAATAGTAATACTAATGGAAAGGTTCGAAAACAATGAAAATATTGAACATTTGTGTGTCAGTCATGTGATTTTCTTTTTTCTCCTACACTACAATGCAACTTAGTATTTAGTAAATTTTGTGAAATCGTTGCACAGGTCTCTCGATTTATTTTAGGGTCTTCAGATGCATATGAAGAGTGATAGGGGCGAGATAGAAGTTTTTCTGTGCCCAGAAAATGAAAATGAACAGAATAGAATAGTTGCTAGTGAGGCTACAAGTACACCAGTGAAGGAAGATAGCACATTTCAAGAGCCTTTAAGTGATAGTGGTAGTACGTCATTTAGAAACGCGCTTATCTCTGAGTCAGACGATTTTGGACCAATGGGAGGAGGCAAACTTCAATTACAGACAGAGGATCAAACGGATATTGGTACGTACCGACGATTTGTGCTAATTTTTCATGTACCTTGTGTGTTCTGGGTACTTATTGTATATTATTTATTTTAAGAGGTGTACTGTGTCTTATGTTACTATATTAGATAATACTTTTTTCTTCATAAAGAAAAAGATTAATCAGGTTAGTATATATCGTAGACGAAATAGTGTGTAAACTATTGTAAAGATGGTTCAAAGATAATTTATGGTCCAAATAAATATAGTTTATAGAAAAAGTTATTACATTTCGCAAAAATGCCAGTGGAGTTCCAATATAGGAGCATATATTGGTATAAAATTCAGTCTAACTAATGTAATGAGGACTGTCAATATATTTGATGCTTTGTTTTGTATAAGCAACCCTCCCTCGTCTCTTTCTTTTCCAACCCCAAGCTGAGTCTAACCTAAAATAAAACGCATGGTTTTATAAATTATTACGTTTACATCCACAAGCTTCCTCGTGGCTGTATAGTTAGCGTACGCTTCTGTGACGCTGGAGACCTAGATGGAGTTCCCGAAGGGAGCTCAAGTTGTTTGGATCGCACGTGAAGTTGTAGGTCCGCGTCTCATATAACCTCGATGCTGAAACGCTTAACCCTAATTTGACGAAATTTCAGCGGTATTTTGTTTTCAATGGGAGAGGATTCACTTTCTCATTGGTGATCCATTCCGGCTTCAAGCAGTATTATTATTGGTACTCCCCAAATATTTACGCCATTTTATATGTCATATCAGAAATAACTATGGACAGAAGAATGAATCTTTAACTACCGGCAGCTGCGCGGTTAGTGACCTTGGTTGCCTAGAAACAGTGTGAAACAGTAGTGTAGTGATTGAACTACCTTCCCTTCCTCTTTGTTTACAAGTATAACTGTCTTGTCAGAAGCCAGCTTTTCGTTAACTGCGCTGTGATGATGGTGTATTTCTTGATCTTCGGAATAATCCATATTCCTTCTTTCAAAGATGAGGAAATGGTAAGGCAAAAGAATAAAAAATATATTTTTTAAAACCTCGCATAAGCTGATGGAAAATGTAATATGCTGATTGCCAACGATATCATTGCAAATAGATTTTAATCAGTCATCACTGATGGAACTGGAAGACTTACTAATCTGTAGACAGTATTGTGACTTCCTAAATTTAAGTGTTTTTTTTTTTTTTTTTTTTTCCTGACACTTTATAGCTAAAGGAGAGTTTCACCATAAATTATGAAGGTAGTTTTACCATAAAAGACTGCAAGTATAGTTGGACTTAAAGTATGAGCATTTTTATCTCGTACAGGATAACTTCAAATAGTGATCATGGTATCAGCTATCTTCGGTATCGTTTTCTTTTACTGAAGCAAAATATTGATAACTGTATGGTGTAACATTACTTAAGCAATTTGTTATAAAAGGTATGCTTGTACGGTCAGCGACAGTTCTTTCCGTTTGGTAGAGTTTTGAAAATAATGGTGGTATGGCTGAATGTACAGAAAATCACATTCCTTTTAATTTACTGAAAACTGTGTATTCAAATTGTCCTTCCATTCTGAAGTTATTTACAAATCTAGTTTCATTAAATTGAAACAACTTTTGTCGCTTACTGTACAACATTATTCCAAGTAGGTCTGCTCATGTATTCAATAGATGTGAATATGTAGCTTTGTAGTGATTTAGTTATTAACATTTATACAGTTTTTATGTAAATCTTTGTTACACAAAAATGTAAACCGTCCAAATGCCTGGTCGAACGGTTAACAAACAAAACAAAAAATCCAAGAATACATCAACGTAGGTGACTTTATAACAATGTTGGCAAGCTAAAGTAAGAATACAAGGAAAATAGAAATTTGCTGAAATTTTCTGGCAGTCAAGAAGGGTTTTCTGGGGAGTACACCAGATAGAATCTTTTATTCATATAACATTTATTAAGTGCTATATGTAGGTCATTTTTTGTCATGAGTTCTCTTATGCTAATTTCTTAAATGTATTACAATTGCATAATCAGTTTTGTTTACATTGAGAATGAAAGTAATGTGTGTTTTGGAAGTATTCGTCAATGAGATTAACTATATAAAAAAAATAACATAATAGTGTATTTTGACCGCCTTTAATTCTGGTATATAGTTTGAAAATGTTCAGTAACATTCGAAGACAGAGTTGCTCCTTCTCTGAATATGTTCCAGAATGTTGTCTTATTTGTAATATTGCATGTACATTCTTTCAAATTCTTTTCATGTGATAGTAGTGCCAGACTAATTTGTTTATTAGATGCTAGAGGATTTTGTTCTAATGCATTACTATTCAACATTGCTTTTATATTACTTGCTTATTCTGCATGCAATATTGGATGGCTAACAAAAATGTTCCCCTCTTAGCGTTTGGTTTCGCAGCTAATTTTAAGTTTTTCTTTCTGAACAGTTGTGCTTTATAATAAACATTTTGTTTTGTATGGGAAGTAGAAGCCACTTTCTTTCCTTCACCTTAAAGATCCTTTTCTTCATACATTCGATTATATTCATTTATTGTTCGTTTATGGGGAAAAGAAAAAAAATGCTGTATAACACCTAATATGTGTTCGAGCGTTTTTCAGTTACGTTAAGAAGTTTACCTAGATAAACTGAAGCCTAAATGGTTGATTTTTTTTTTTTTCACCATTATTGTTAGTTCTTGAGTATAGGTTGGTTGATTGTTGGTTTGAATAAGGGAGAAGAAACCCATATTTCTCTTTAATTCTGATATTTGGATCAAAAGATCCAATATATTTCAGGCAAAAATTTTATTGTAGACCTTATACCTGGAGAACTACATTAGTATAGCCAAACCCAAACTATAACTTAGTATGATGTGTTTATTACGCGAAAAATACGAAAATTCGATTTATGGGCCATTCAAAATTTTTGTGGCCCCTGATCCAAAAACTAATTGTTTAAGGGCGCAATTTTTTTTTTTTTTTTTTATCATTTCTAAAATTCTTGTTTTAATCCTGTTCAAACGAGGTTGAAAGATTGCCTAGTGTTAACCTAAGAGTCACGATGGCGTCGTGTCCTAAAAGTCAAGTAATATTTTTCTTAATTTATTACACAAAAACTAGAAGTAATATAGCTGTCTTGTATGTCATATGAAAGAGTATCTCAATTTTTATTTTTAATGCACGAGTTCACAATACCTCGATATGGGAACCATGTGTAACAGGAGATATGTCTAGATGGTAATCAAATTCTTGTCATACTCGTTGGAGCATATCCTGAGATAGTGGTAGCAACTTCTTCAATCCTGCACGTGAGTTCTACATTTTCTGGTAACTGTGACACATGCGCACTCTTTTATGTACCCCCATAAGAAGTCACAGGGAATTGGCTCTGGGAATCTTGGAGGCCACGTGTCGAAACACTTATTATTCCATGCTCGCCATATCCAGCGTTGAGGTAACTCATTGTTCAGGAATTCACGAACGTCGTGACGGGGAAGGAGGGCACACCCCGTCCTGTTGGAACAGGAAATTGTCAGCAGCATCTTGCATTTGTGGGAACAACCAATGCTGTTTATATCGAACACCAATACAGCGCGCTCTGCACCAGAAGTCGCCATGTTTACAACACGCAAACGCCAACTGCGGTGAATGTGGAAACTACGAGCACTGCCTGAAAAAAAGATATTCTTTCATATGACATACACGACAGCTATATCACTCGTAGTTTGTGTAATAAATCAAGAAAAGTGTTACCGGATTTCAGGACAATGTGTATAACTATTCACTGGTCCCGGTTTAATCCTCGGAACGGAATTATACGGACGAGTGCTTTACCTTACCTATGAAGTAGGTGTAACTGCTTTGGATGAGTTAATGGCTACTGATAGTGGTCCCATTACATTTACCTAGATCTGTGTGTGGTACCTTTATTCTTAGGGAAGGGAAACGGGAGGAAAATAGATCTCACTTTGAACTGAACGCGCACTGGTAATTTTCTCCTGCTCTTAGCATGGCAGATTAAGCCCATTTATTCTTGTGGGAAGCATGACTACATAACTCATGAAACTATTCTACACTATTGTATATCCTTGACATTCACTGCTTCTGCAAGGCAGACTTACTTTAAATTCATACATTAGCTGACTTGAATCCCGTTGTTTTAGCTCACATTTATAGATTAAACTTTACTTAATTCGATTTCAGTTTATTAATATGTCCCAACATTCTAAGTATGCATAACAACGTAAAATGAAAATCCTTGCATAATTTGGGAGGCTTATTTTTCGGATAGTTCAGCAAAACTTGTCTGCTTTATTGGTATTTGTGTTATTTCCGTTCGTTGAAGGAAGATTGTGAAAGTACTAGAACTTCTGCAGACATCTGTTTTTGTAGATAGATGTGATTCGGAAATCCATCAGTAGGACGTTTAATATGTGGCCCTGTTGTTAAAGATATGAAATGGTGGGCATAAATCATAAATCTTAATGATCAATGTTTTTCACTTGTCGCGGAAATTGCTGGAGCTGTAGGTACTTAATATTTCCTTTAAAGCATTTTTCGTGAAAGTAAAGCATGCATTCCGTAATTGTTTTTAATATCTCACTAAAGTTTGTATTTACAAGTGGCTTGTTTTACTGTAACGCTTTTCTGCTTGTAATTATTGAATTTGGTCGAGTTTGTTTTAACGATAGTGTTTTTTTCAACCAAGAAGTTACTCTGCTTATAAAAGTTGTACTCAAAGTGCAAACTGTTCGTCGTGGGAGATGTCTGGTATTGCAAGTTATCACCCGGGACGAAGCCATCTGAAGTGCTGATTTAATCACTGTTGTTGAGGGGACGGAACTCTGGCTGTGACTTGTGTAGTTATTGGATTTCACATCACAGACAGAGTTCTAGTTTCCTTGCCAACGCAATACTACGGGAGGTTGGTAAGTACGAGTTTTCCTAATTTTTTTGTGCATAGCTTTGTGATGGCGTCTTTTTTAAATTCATTACTCTTGGGTTAACTGCTAATTCTTGTTTCTGCTTGAATGTTTCTTCCGGTGACGCTGAATAACGTGGCTGCTGCAGAATTAAGGACCGTGTAGCACCATGTGATTCAGCGTAATCTGAAGAAGTTTGGCTATGGCACTGCTGCTAATACAACTATGCTTGAATGTTAAGCGAAGATGTGAACGGGTTTTTGTTTCTTCTTTGCCTGCTTTGTGTTTCATTAGTAGAGGAGCACTCTGCACTACAAAATGCTGTGTAAGTAAATTATACATTTTTGTTTTCATAGTGCAAATTATTCATACGTATTATTAATCGGGACTTGCCACCAGGTTGGACCACTTGTAAGTAAGAATTTTGGGTTAAAGATAATTCACAAAGAAACGTAGCAATAAAAATTTATGGCATTTCTGGATGTAGATAACTGTCAGATTGGTTGGTATACTTAAACCGTTTTTTACCTACTTAGATAATGATACATACTTTGACATTTTCTTGCTCTTACAGTAACTATGTAAGACAACCTGTAATCCTAACCACTACTATTATGTGCATTAGAGAATTTACGCTCCTTTCAGGAATAGTACTGAGGATACATGCCCAGCAATATTATTTATGTAAAATGAAGAATACTTTATCTGTATTAGATCTTTATATGTTTGCCTCTAATTGTTATTAAAGTAGTAGTAACTGGTTCAAGTGAAACTTTATCTCCAGCTAGGAGTGCATTCGACAAAAAAAAAAAAAAAAAAAAAAAAAAAAAGTCGAAACCGGTTATAACTACTCGGAAGGGACCGCAAATATACGACCGTTATAGCCGATAGTCGCGCACACCGGGTTTTCCTTTTGCTTAGTATTTATCTAAATTTGTCTACACTTACATGGTGGGGCCGCAGTGGCTCAGTGGTAGAGCGTTCACCTCTGATGCTTGGGGTCCCGGATTCGATCCCAGCCCTCGCCAAGTAAACTTTGTGGTGGACAAACACCGTGTACGTGTTTTTTCTCGGAGTTCTCCCGTTTCCTCCCATTTTCTTCATTCCACCATTTCATTAATCGCTCATCATCACAGTCTCCTTTAGCCTAACCGGCATAAACGTGGGACGTAAAACTCAAAGATTTCATTTCATTTTTTACACTTACATGGTTAATGAAAGCTTAAACTGACATGCAGTACATACAACATTTATGAAGTGGACTGATGAAGATTTTTCTTCTAATGTTTATACAGTGCGCATAGCAAGAGTACTGTATGACAAAAAAAAATAAAAAACTTAAAAGTGAGGAAGCACTGTAACAACCAGGGTAGATTGATTTAAATCACCTGAGTTTTATAATAAAAATCGTTGATCAAATTAATTTCGAAATTCGATTTTAAAGTGAAAATAATAGCCAGACTGTATAACTATAAAATCAAATTTTAGAGCAGTCGAATCATAATAGACTAAAGTCTAGGTCAACTTTTATGGAGGCTTCTAAAATACAGGGCTCCCAGCTGTCCTATTTTTTCCTATATTTTGGAAATCTGTTTATTTGTCCGATATATGTCCTATATTTTAATATTGTCCTTTATTTCCTATATTTTTCAATGATTGAGTTATTAAAAATATAAGCCAAGGGCAGTTTCAGTGATTTAAATTGCTAGATATTAGCACCTCACTATTATTAATTTGCTTTTTCCAGTCATTCCATCTCCACTTTTTTTTTCTTTTCTTTCTTTGTTTCCCATGTGCTTATTCTTCCCCAATGAAGCTTAGCTGAGGAACCTTGTCATGCTCCAGTTTCTTATAACGCAGGCTGTGTTAGCATTTCCTTTCAGCACTGTGTGCTGCAGTATAGGCTAGGCATTTAGGTGTGTTGGTATTTACCAACATATCAGAATGCTTTCCAATATTGCTGTAATAATATTCAGAGTCCCACGCGTCCTAGAAAACCTGAAAATGAAAGTGTCATGGAAAGGAGAAAAATGGTGGAAATGTCCTGCAAATTATTTATGAACTTGAAATGTCCTGAAATTTATGTTGTATAACAGTTGTTAAAAGTTCATATATAATTTGCAGGCTATGATGAATGAAATGCTGTTACATTATTTATTTCAGGGAAGTATGTTGATCAAATAATTCAATGTTTAATTAGATTCAAATATTTCATTATGGAGAAATAAGTTATATTTTTCATTTTATTAGAAAGATATGAAGTAATGAAAAATGTCAAAATAAAGTTCATAATACATTTGGAATTGGGTTGAAACTAAACACTTTTTGTAATCTAGTAGAAATGCTTGAGGATCTACAATTTTGGTTTCATCGATGTCCTACACACAGAGAAGATTTAAGTAAATTAACAGCAGGAGGCGGAAGTGTGCTTCGGTATGTCAGCAGTCAGTGGCTATCGGTAGTTCCATATTGCTCTAGAATTCTCTCTGTGGCCAGCACTGACATAATATTTCTTGAATTTTCTTCCCAAGCAAAATCAAATTTCATTAGTCAGAGCGCTACAAGAGAATCTATCAGAACTTGAGAGATCTCCTGTTATATTTGCATACTTAGTTTCTTATTAGTGTAGGCACTTTGTTCGATAAATTTGTGATTATACAAAAACAGGAACCATTTATCTACATTTTGCACGATGAATTAGTTGAACTACTTAAAGAATAATGACAAAATTTGTAGTATTTGATCTGTACAATGGAAAAACTGGATCTGTTCTTCTGAATATAAAAGTGAAAGAAGAAAAAGTTCTACAGCCAGACAACAAAATTAATATCGGTGAAGGTGTACAGTTGGCATTGAAAGAAGTCAATCAAGTGCAATAACAGTTATTCACATTAAATCAAAGAAATTCTTCATAATAACAAGTTACCTTCAACAAAGGCTGCCCCTAAATAACCGAATTTTGTAACAAAGCTAGATTTTGCATTATGCTGTTAGACATACAAGTGAAGAGCAAGATATTGTCATCCTTGAAACTATAAGCGTCTTGTGTGCCTCAAATGTTAGCAGTCGGGAAATAGACAAGGCTGTAGACGGGTGGCGAATTTATATGATTGATCAGAGTATACACGATAACTTTTTTGTTGATTGTAGTGTTGACGTATATTGGAACAAAGTAATACTGCTGGAAAATCGTATAAATAAACCAAAGTATCCAACAATTACTAAACTTGTGAAAGCAGTGTTAACACTTTCATATGGGCTGGCATCTCTTGAACGTGATCTCTCTATAGATAAGAATATGATACAATGCGAGAGACAAGGACTAAATGAAGAAACCATCAATGGGCTTCGAATGATTGAAGACGCAATAAGTAAGGGTGTAAATGAAATTAATATCACTGAAGAAATATTAATGTACTACAAAGAAGTATCGTGAAGGTCAACAAAGAAAAAAACAAAACTTAGAACAACAAGAAAGTAAGCTTAACATTACAGCGGAAAAGAAAAAGTGTGCTCCAAAAAAAAAAAAAAAAGTGTAGGGAAACGTGTTTTGAAATTCTTGAAGTTGAAAAATTAATTTCAGCGGGAAACCTTCGGCTTTAGAAAGCAATAAAGCATCGGCTCATGGATGTATGTAAGCTGCATAAGCCCTGATTGAGGCTCTAACCAAAAGACTTAAAAAGTGCAAAAAAAAAAAAAAAAAAAGTCGCAAAAGTAACACACGTGCTAGTGTTTTACATTTCATTATTGTACCTTTAAAATGTAAAGGTAAAAATGTGTAAGTGTGATAGTAGTGGATCAAAGGAAAGGCATGGACAGCTCGGACCACAAGAATTTTTCTTTTAATCAGTAAATCAAGTCATTTTATTTTTTTTTATATTATTATTCAATACAATACAAAAGATCTACTATGTTATAAAAGTAAGAGCTTATGTACTCTTATTCTGTATTAATGTAAATCCTTTTTCCAGTTGCCTATTGGGGTGAAGGGTGGCTTTTTCTTACAATATATATTTTTTTTCTGTGCTTCAGAACACAATATTCTATTGTACAAACCAAACTATCCTATATTTCAGTGTCCTACTGGGAGGCCTGAAAATATCTGACCTAAGTCTGTTTTGAACCGGTAACGGGACAGTCCTACTTTCTTCTTTTCGTAACATATTGTTTGTAAATTGTGAAATATTGCACCGGGGAAGAAACTATTCGAAATTTAAGACGAAAATTATTTTGTGTTTGCGTCTTTGTCTGTTCCCAGATAATATGGGTGATTTTGGGGAGGTTCAGTCCCTTTCCTGAAACTTGAAAATTTTGTACATTGTATGGATAGGAATAATATTTGGTCTAGGAATTAATTCGTGCGGGTGGACAAGAGATGGCGCAACGAACGGAGCGTCCCACAGTTCCGTGTATCCACACATGTGTTGCAAACCCCTGTCATCGCGTATCGTTCGTAGTATAGGGCAGTGGATTAAAGCGTCAACAACACCAGTTTGTAGTTAAGTGAACATGGCGCAATTTGTGCCTGATAAAGTGTTTTTGCGGGGTGTCCTGCTGCATTACTTTAACATGCAGAAAAGTGCGACTGAAAGTCATCGTATTTTGGTGGAAGTGTATGGTGACCATGCTCTAGCTGAGCGAACGTGTCAGAAGTGGTTTGCACGGTTTGGAAGTGGTGATTTCGGCTTGGCAGACCAAGAGCGAGCTGGACAGCCAAAAAAATTTCAAGACGAAGAATTGACAGCATTGCTCGAGCAGGATTCGTGTCAAACGCAGGAACAACTTGCAGCAGCATTAGGCGTTGATCAAACAACAGTCTCCAAACGCTTGAAAGCCATGGGAATGATTCAAAAGATGTCACATTGGGTTCCACATGAATTGAAAGACAGAGACGTTGAAAGACGAAAAACCATTTGCGAATTGCTGCTTCAACGACAGAGCAGAAAAGGGTTTCTGCATCGAATTATTACGGGTGATGAGAAGTGGATCCATTACGAGAACCCTAAACGAAAAAAGGCCTGGGTGAAACCAGGTGAACCAGGTCCATCACAACCAAAACGAGATATTCACTGTGCAAAGGTTATGCTGTGCATATGGTGGGATATGAAAGGTGTGGTGTACTATGAGCTGCTGCAACCGGGTGAAACTATGAATGGAGAACGTTATCGACGACAATTAATGCGTTTGAAGCAAGCTCTGGCCAGAACACGACCAGAATGGGAGAACAGACATGATAAACTTATTGTTCAACATGATAACGCTCGCCCACATGTCGCAAAGCCGGTCAAAACCTATTTAGAAAATGTCGGATGGGAAGTTTTACCCCACCCGCCGTATTCACCAGACGTTGCTCCTTCGGACTACTACTTGTTCGATTGCATGAACAACGATTTGATTGGACAGCGGTTTATTTCTTCAGAAGATATCGAAACATGGGTCTCTGACTGGATCGCTTCCAAGGATGAGGACTTCTTTCGCCACGGAATCCGTACATTGCCTGACAGATGGGCGAAAGTGGTGGCTAGCGATGGACAATATTTTTCTTAAGGTATTTATGTATTTTGTGTTTGTACTACAGCTTCAATGTGTGCGTACCAACCGCACGAATTAATTCCTAGACCAAATAGAACCTAGGGTCTTAGTTTAATGTAGATTTTTAACCACTTTAGTACGTACCGGGATTCGAACTCGTAACTCTTGCTACAAGGCATTGAGCTAAACCATTGCTGTAAAGGGAAAATCACCATTCAACACGTAAGACGAAAATTCTTGTGTGTAAGCGTGATTATTCCCAGATAATAGGGGCTATTTATGAGAGTTCGATCCTTTCTCCGAAGGCCAAATTTACGTATTTTATATGTATTCGTACCACAACCTAGATCTGGATCCCCCAATTAAAAAAAAAAAAAAAATGTCAAATATAACTTTAATTAAATAAAGAAAGTGTTGATAAACGTTGCTGTACTTTTTCCTTAATGAATAAGAGACAATGTTTGAAATTGAAATAGGCTAATGATTGGGAATTATTTCCAAATTCAATCCCAATACTTTCACTTACATGCCATAATTAACATTTCATACTGATTCCTAATGTTTTTTCTTCAGTTCATGACTTGTATTATTCGGGGAGAAAGATGTGATTTAAATCAAAAGAATAGATTTAAATCAAAATATCAACAAATATTTAAAAAAAAAAAAATCCACCCTGGTAGCAACAGTGTAAATTGTTCAATAATGTCGTACACGGTCTTGAATAATGAGATAAAATGGTGGTTTAAACTTACTGTATATGTTGTATAGTATAAGCAAAACAATAGTTTGGAAATAAACCTTACATTGTTGCCAGCAATCTCCAAACACGTAACTAACAAAAATCAGCATTGAATGTTACAGCTGATACATTTCTCCGATAATATGATAAAAATAAGTAGTTTTATACGATATGTCGTAATGAGCAGTTTCGTTCTGAGAGATTTTTTTAAGTGCAGTTTTTATGTTGGGTTTAGACAGGACCTCTTAGATTTCGCCGTTATACCGAATATATCGTTAAAAGCGATGTTGTATAACCGGTTTCGATTGTACTTGCTGAATTTTTACAAAATGTTCATCAGTTATGTTTTGCAAATTATTTCCTGATTTCCTTTATTTAACAATACAACTTTACTATTGTCCACTCACCATTTAGTTAATTTATTTTGTGATATATATTTGGTACCCATCTTGGCGATTGTTTTCGTATATCAAAGAATAAAACAGGCGCTCTCCTGTATTTGAAGTTGCAATCAGTTTAACTCAATGTGTGTAGTTTTAATCTTTTGGGTTATCTAACAGAATAATCATAATTTTAATGTTCAAAACCACTAGTGTTGCATTAGTTTGTGTATTTTTAAGATTGTAAATGAAATATACAATATAAGGAAAGCTAAAGAGAAGTCCAATTCTATTATTACAATGTTTCCAGAGATGTTTAAAGTTTACCGACAAACTACGAGAATTATATCTTGTATCAAATTAAGTTAAAAACCAAAAAAGTCGTTCGTTCTTAGTTATAATATATTTATAATATCTGTACGTATCACACAATCTGATTTCCAAGGAGAAATGTCGAAGCAGTTATCTCATTAAAGAAGGATGTGAACCAACCACTTCTAGGACCCTGGCAAAAAGGGATTTTTGTAGTAGGGAATAGTGTTTGTTTTATGATGACTTTGAAATTGTAAACATTAAAGTGCTATTCTCGTATGTTATTGCTCGAAATTGACTAAGTGTAACTTCTTTGATTAATGTGGGTTAGAACTTTTCATTTGAAATAAAGTATCTTCTACAGGTTATACTTAAGAAACTGTTCACATTGTCCTAATATTCTTCGAAGATGATGCTCCATATTTTCATTTTGTTAATGTATTACGATGATATCAGTGGCATTTCTGTGGCTAACCGACATAATACATGCAACGTTTGTTAAAATCATAATTTTTAGAGAAAATATAATATTGCATGATGAGTACCCTCAGTGCCTGACTATATCTGATATAACTAAACTGTAGAAAATAAAACACTTCATCTCGAATTTATCACTTTAGGAAATCGCTTACTTAAGAGATTGGTTGTAAATGTTCCCACTATTAAAAGAATCTATACTTCTACATTTGTTTAAATGGGAAAAGTTCTCAATACTACTTGTAGAATAAGTATCCAGTTATGACAATGGATATACAGTCAGCAACAATATTACATAGGGTTGAGCTATCGTTTCTTACACCTCCAAGCTATACTTAATATTGTTTCTGAGTGTACCAGGATATACTGAAAACTATACACGATACGCTGAAAAATGCGTTACAAATGGATAAAACATATATAGGACCAGTTTTCTAAAAATAAAATTTAAAAAGAAATCGGATGTTTATTCAAACCAGTGAATTTTCTCCGAATCTGTTCTTGAGATACTAATTTTAAAATAATAAATACGTTTTGATAGAAAACCGTAAAACCTGTTTTTGTGCCCGCTACCACTGGATATAGTAGATCCGTCAGCTCTGATCTGACATTGAATGGAGTCTAGAGATCATAAAAGGTAGCAAGTGAAATACACCAGTCCGAATGCTGTGCACCACTTAATTCCATTCAATTTGGTGTTTGGGATTTGGAGAGCCAGGAAAGGGGTTCAGCTATTTCTGATTTTCTAATCACGTCATAACAGTTCCAGCTGTGTAAATGGGCGCATTCTTATTCTGGAATATGACATCATTACGTGGAGAAAATAAAATGGACCAAAGGATGTGCGTGGTTCCCTAAAATGGTTATATAATCGCGGACAATGAAGCTGCCGACACATTGGATCGTACGGATTTTTGCGTCCGTCACACGTAAACGCGGACTGATTTGAATTCAGGTAAACGATGACTCATGCCTGTCACAAGTTTGTCATCAGTAGTCCATTTCGCATGTTCGCAGCATCATTACTTTCGTGCAAAAGCATCCTTATCAGCAGTTTCATTCGTTGAAGTAGACCCCGTATGTCCTTGTGTAACTCGTACCTATAGTAATTGTCAAGTCTCTGGGAGGTGCTCTTGAGTTTCTCTGTCACGTACACAGCAGTTACAAGACGTTTCTGAGTGATTGTCATTTACGAGTTTTTCCCAGCCACTCTTCCTCTTCGCCGATGTGGTTTTGATGTGAATTTTGTAGGCCGTCATCAGTTTACACATACCCAACACATTTGCCACTTCCACTACATAACCGAGACCCAGGATATTAGAGGGGGTCGCCCATTATACTGCTCCAGCTAGTAGGGAATTTGCCCTATAGGCTAGTTTCCATCAAATAATAAGGATATGTAATTATGACGAGAAAACAAGGGAAAACTTGCTTGTCAGAAAATTGAACGTATGTATAATTGGCTAATCCCGAACCTCAGAATTTTTAATTTCAGCAAATTCGAAATCTCTGTATGTAATAAACTGCCGGGTTTTTGAAATCTGTACCGGTATATAAATTGGAATGTTGAATATATATTCATGTGGTCTGCGCTAGTCATTTGGAGATTGCCAGATGATTTTTTTCTGCATTACAGCACGATTTAGTGTAAAACAGTTCTAGCAGATATCAAGAGGGAAGAAACATATGAAGATAGGCAGAAGGCGGATCGGGTTATATACGACCAGTTTTCAATGTACTAGGAAAAAGCCGTGCCACAATGCTGGTTGTATTCTATTGGACCGACAATATTATTGACTATAACAATTTTCACTATTACGAACTGCATTTGAATACACACACACAGGAATTACAAACTTCCTTGCAGATTTTCGCTAATCCAGCGGGTATACGGAAGTGGCGTCTTTGTAGAGATTGTTTTGACATTGGTTTGGCGTTGGGGCTTCTTACAGGTTTGTCATGAAAGAAAGTAACGTTGATTCCAGTTTCTTGCACCATCTTATAAAACCGGGGGGGGGGGGGGGTCTGGTAGCTGAATACTAATCGTATGGATCCATCTGGTTCTTGTTGGCCATTACAAACGAGAAATATCTTTTCCGATAGTGGCATTCATGATAGAATGCTGTATGTACGAGCATTTGCCTTCACTTTTTATATATATTAATCGTGATTCTCTGCAGAAAGCTTTCTGGAAACTTTATGTAAAACTCGGTATGTCTGTTGCCAGAGATGTCGCGGTAGGTATTATCCGATTGTTATTATGCATTATAACGAAATACTTTAGTTTGTATAATATTTACCTGTACCTTGGGCAAAAAGTGCTCATAAATATGCAATATACTTAGTAGAATGTTCATTTTAAATTAACAGAAAAGAAGAATGTCTTTAAGATATGTAAGTGATTATTATGGGATAGTTGTGGCTATGTACAGGTTATGTGTTGACCTAGTCAAGTGAATTTTATGTATTTCACAGTTTGAAAAAAAAGAATATTTATGACATATCAAGCAATAAAGGTGAGACTAATGATCTTTAAATATCTGAGTTGATTTTTGCATAAAGACAAATAATTATCGCTTCGTAACTTATATTTTAATATGTGAACCAGGTTTACGACGCTTTCTATAGAGTCGTTATAAAAATTTGGTTTACCAAACCCGGGACTTTTGCAAATTCAGTTCCCGAAGAAGGAAAGTAGGGCTGAATTCACTTCGATATTACCATTTATGAATACGAATTTAACCGTATTACGAAGCGGTAAGGTCATCATAAGAAAAATGGATAGCGAAAGGGTGCAACAGGAACAAAATACCAGTAATCAAGGTGAAATTAGTGCAACACCAAGTTTGTCATCTGAGGATCGACTCTTGTTAGCTGTACAGCGACAAATTATGCAGATGACGACCGAGATAAAACAAACCATGGAACAGAAGTTCAACGAATCTAACCAGACCATGGAAAAGAAGATAGAACTAAAATTTAACGAAGCTAACAAGCTATATGAAGAATTAAGTAGACGGATAGAACAGAAATCAGACGATACGAAACAAACAATCGTCCAAGTGATGAACGACATATCCTCACAGTTTGAACAGAAGTTAAAAAGGATATCTGATGAGTGTCAAGAAAAGCACGATTACCAAAATCAAGAAATCTGTGCTGTAAAAAAGGATTTAGCATTAATAGAATCTTCCATTAAACAGCAAAAGATCCAGGTCAGCAACAACTCTAATAATATACGTGCAAATACACAGTTGTTGGCCACTATTCAGGAAGAAATTAAAACATTACAGGCTAAAGGCAACGTCTATCGTAATAATCTGGGCAGTGATCACTTTGAATTTCCCCAATCACCGGAGATGAATACGCCTTCGCCGGAATCAGAGGAGGATATTATATTAGAAGAAAATTGTCCGAAGATCACTGATGAACGAAATATAGATGGTATCATGACACAGCACGCCACGGACCGGAATTATCACACCACAAGAACAAGGAATGAGAAAAGAAAGGTAAAGTTAAGTGTCAAGATGAGCGAAATTAAAGCCATGAGCAAATTTAGTGGTAAGTGTAATGAAAATGCTACTTCTTTCTTAGAGAAATTCGAAGACGAATGCAATATCATGTCTATCGACCGATCACAATACATGAAATTAATACCCCATGTATTACTCCCACCTTGTTCCTTATGGTTTAAGGCAATACGTGATCACATTAGTACATATGAGGAATTTAAAGCGGCATTGATCGCGAATTACGAAAATGACTTTTTGCTGGCAAACAGAGATGCCACCCTTAGAAATCAACATTTCAATCCTCGATTGCACAAATCTATTGTAGAGTTTGTTGTAAATGTCTATAACGAATTAAAGGTTGTTAATCCCTTGCAATCGGAATCAAGAATAATAGCATCGATTCGCAATTTGCTTCCATTTAAATTACAACAGATCTTATTTTCCACGCAGTGTATGAGTTTCAGTCATTTATTAATGCTTGTACAATGCTACGAAACTCAATACCATGCTATGAATCTAACACAATCAGGAATGGGTAAAAATAAGAATAATTCAGATCATTTGGTCCCTGTTCGGAATTTAAATATCCGAAGTGTGAATAATACTGAACCGAACCTAAGACGAGTATACTCTAGTAATCAAAATGAGCAAAATAGACAAGGCTATGTAGGGAATCCGCCTAACCTAATCAACCGAAGTAGACACAAAAATAATAGAAATACATGTCGAAATCCTAGAGATGCTACAAATCCTATGTATAGACATAATCATTGTTCCCGAGATGGTACTTCGTATCAAAATCAAAATCACGATGAAAGACATGTACAACATAATGTAGAACCTAACCATGATTGTGCGGTACAATGCACTTTATTAGATTCATATGCAAGTACGAATGTAACATGATTACCGTCGACGAAATTAGGTTAAACCCATATTAGTTATAGATTCTTGTGAATTTTCATTTTAAAGTTTATGTGTTAATATCAATAATGAAAACAATTCTTATAAATATTTGAAATGCTTAAATAGAATTTTAGGTAGACTGGAAAATTAATTTTCAAATGATTTTTATTCTTTCTTGTTAATGTGAAGAATCATAATTCAATTTATAATTAATTAAAGGCAAAGATTATTTATATTAGATTGATTTGTGTTTAATTGTCAAAGATTATGTTAAGAATAAGATCCATTCTATAAAATCAATTATTCAATGACCACCTTGAATGAAATTCTTCTTTATTTTATGACATCTTAGTGCTACTATGTATACATTAATATTGCAACATCTAACTTATTTGTTATCCAATGCGCCCAAAAAGAGCAAATATTATTTGTAACGTCACCGTTTGTAATAATGATCGAAACTAGTAATCTTGATAATTTGTGTTTCACCCTCGTTAATTATATTCATAAGCAACGATGTTTTTAATAATAATGAAATAAATATAATAATGTAATAAAAGATAAATATTAATGAAATTAAAGATTTATTGTGAATGTATTTATGTGAATGATAATAACTAATATTTTATATATATATGAGGGTTAACCAAAATGTAATGAAGATATATACGAGGTGTGATCAAAATATAAAGAACATAGATGATGTAAAGAACATTAATATAACCAGACCAGTGGTTCTTGAATATAAAAGCCAAGCCTATTCATGACTTTTATGTTCAGTCCCTTTGTCGGGCGACATTTTCTATAACGAAATACTTTAGTTTGTATAATATTTACCTGTACCTTGGGCAAAAAGTGCTCATAAATATGCAATATACTTAGTAGAATGTTCATTTTAAATTAACAGAAAAGAAGAAGGTTTTTAAGATATGTAAGTGATTATTATGGGATAGTTGTGGCTATGTACATGTTATGTGTTGACCTAGTCAAGTGAATTTTATGTATTTCACAGTTTGAAAAAAAAGAATATTTATGACATATCAAGCAATAAAGGTGAGACTAATGATCTTTGAATATCTGAGTTGATTTTTGCATAAAGACAAATAATTATCGCTTCGTAACTTATATTTTAATATGCGAATCAGGTTTACGACGCTTTCTATAGAGTCGTTATAGCATGGAATATAAGTAGCCCTCATTTTTTGTAAGAACTGTATGCAGTTTTGACCTCGTCAACGGTATTTCGTAGTTTGCAGTATTTTGTGCTACATTTGGCAATGTGATGCGTGTTGAGGTGAATCCAGCCGTTATGTACGCACCGCAGGACAACACTGCAACGCATGACGTGGCGTCGGACTTAATCTCTGGGTGATGGCATGTTATGAAGATTAGTTTTTGTGCCCTTACACTTGACGAATTCCATGAAGTAGCTCAGGGGGCGCTTTTGATGGTAAATTCAGATTGGTTCCTTTTGTTGGAATATTTCTGTATGGGCCCAGTTTTCTCACCATGAAATCTTCAACGGCGGACACACCAATTGTTGGTCATTTTCCCACGGTTGTACGAAAAATATGCGTGGAAAAGAACCATTGTTTTACCTTTTCCAGTAACTTTTGCTACATTTGACTAGCATCAATACAACGAGGCCTGATAATTAAGAAACCCGGCACTGTGTGAGACTGAGGAGAGCACTATAAAAACAGTTTTGTATTTTTCCAGAAGTATGTTATTTGAGTCTCTTACAATGGTGTTCGCGTTGACGCGTGACGTTGTTTGTGCTTATGAGTTTGTTTTTTTCGTGAAAATGAGCTGGAGTTGGAGCAACTAACGGAAAATGTTTGGTTAAGCTGGGAAAGAAAGGCAGTGGAATACAGGAAATGTTAAAAGCAGGTGACGACGAGAAAAACCTAGCAATGTGCGAATGGTTAAACGACTTTCGAAGCGTAGAGACTAACATGTAACGGGTTAAACAGACAAAAACATTGCCAAAGTTCGTCAAATTGTGCATGCAGTTCGGCGACTGAATATACGATTCATAGCAGACAAAGTAAACATTGATCAAGTATGTGGGAAATTTTAATAAAGACCTTGGCATACACAAAAAGTGTCCCAAACGGTCTCACCGATCAACAAAAGCAAAGGAGAGTGGAAGTGTTTACAGACCTATTGGGAGGGCCAGGACGAAGTTTTGGGTCGAATAATTGGGTGTTGAAACCTGATCTTCGCGTATGACCATGAGACAAAGATATAAAGTGCCCAATTGAAGACCCACGACCGAAAAGTTCCGACAATCAAAACTATTGACTCTATTGGTGGGGGGGGGCTGATGGGTCAATGGTAGAGCATTCACCTCTGGTATGTGGAGTCCCTGGTTCGATCCCAGCTCGTGCCAAGTAGGCTTTGTGGTAGTGTTTGTGGGTTTTGTGAGCGTTCTCTCCTTTAGCCTCCCGATATAATCATAGGACGTAAAACTCAGATTTCATTTCATTTTTGATATCCGTGGGATCGTACACCACGAGTTTTACCGCGAAGTCAGTAAATCAAGTGTATTATTTTGGAGTGCGACAAAGTTGTTTACAGAAATTCTTAGTAACACAGCATTACGAATGCGCAAAGTGTAATGACGTACGTCAATACGCAGTGCAGCAAAAAAATGTCGAAGTATTAAAAAGTTTTCAAACATATTTTGCACATTTGTTTTCTCGGTATCCTTCCTTTCCCCCCTCCCCCCACACACACATTCTTCATTCCATCATTTCATTTATTCATTCCAATATAGATGAGAAGTGAACTAGTTGAGTTGTTGGAGACATACGTGTGCAATTATGGAGGAACGTAGAAGGGCAAATGTGCACGTGATATTTAACATGGGTCTGGTTAGGAAATTCTATAACTAAGATTTTTAATCACTTTCACCGACGCATTCATCATTGGACTTCGAATGTTTTGAACAAGGTGTTTCAAAACAACTACAAGGTTTGGGAGGTTATTTCTGACACTGACAAAAATTGTAGATCAAGCTGGGTGCACGAATACGTCCTTTCGGAGTTATGGGCTCCCGAAAACATGAAAAAGTGAACTTTAAAGGTTCATAGCTCCAAAACTGCGACTGACCGTAGTCAGGTCAAGACTTCGTTTGGGAACTATTCTGTGCCCTATCTGAATAGCAAGTTGCAGAATCCTGCGGTACTTCCACAATTTTTATAGAGGTAATTGGTGAGTACTTCAAGTTATACGCCCGTAGCCAAACTTCCTGTAAAAAATTGTAGCGTGAGTACCGTAGGATTTTGAAACATGTATTTTTGGATAACGCACATTAGTTCCTAACTGAAGTCTTTACCGGACTACGGTAGGTCCCATAGTTTTTGGAGCCATGGAACTTCAAAGTTAATTTTTTCATGTTTTCGGCAGCCTAAAACTCCGATAGGAACCATTTGTGCACCCAGGTTGGTCTGTACTTTTTGTGTTGTCTTGGTGTCAGGAATCGCCTCCCAAAAGTTGTCGGTGTTTTGAAAAGTTCTAAATTAACAGAAGTTGCTGAGATTTTGTCCCTCGAAATCAGACCTAAGCGTACTTTTTGGAAACTATAGTACGGAAGATATAACGTCGTTGGCTTCCCGCGAAAAGTTGTGACGTTTATGAGGAATTGTCAGCTTGGTTACTCGTGGCTCGCTGAGCGCAGTAGACGGTTGGTAACCCTCTCAGGGACGGGCAGGTACCAGCGCGGTAAGCCAACGATGTTATACCTTCTGAACTATAGGTTACTTGCTAAAATATGGGACAGTCTTTTGCCCTTTTTTTTTTTTTCCCCATAACAATGGTAGCACAGAAATATGTTTAGTTTTGCTACAATATCCTGTTGTGGATTAACTTAACGAAGGAAAGTATTCGGTTTAAAACATTTCAAGAATGGGAGAACTGGATCACAGTATCAGTTGGCTGCAATGAATTGGGAAATGAACCGTTGTGGAAAATAGGCCATTTTGTTTTTGTCGTTTAAATGAAGGTTCAGGAAGATGGCTTGTGTAATTCCAGTTTCAAGTCAGTTGAAGACTACTTATTCAAAACTTGATAGAAAGCTCTATATGACTACATTCAAAACCAGCCACCAGCTTAAAGATAAAGAATATCGAAGTTTATTTTACACACAAATTTATTTCATGTCATCTTAAAAGAATTAAATATATGATATTTTCCTTCGCTACCGAAAATGCGGTATAAACTAATAAATTGCGATGCAAATTAGTTCTGCAATTAGCTACGCAAAAAGCGAAATCTTAAAAAGATGCAGCAAAAGTTTTACCCACTGCAAAAGTTTTCATGGTATAGAGCAGTGGTTTCCAGTACTTTGAAGATGCGGTCCAACTTTTTCTTTTTGAATCATGCTACGGATCTCAACAGCTTTAAATCAGGCACTTGCGTAGTGGTAGTTGAGAGGTAGATAGCAGTATTAACATCTATTAAATGGCCATCATTTAGGTATGTTTATACCATACGACATAGCCAGTGACATACGCAAATTTTCATCATGAGGTATTAAGTATTCAATTTCATATTCTTTTTAGATAAGTGTGATTTTGAGAGTTTCCTATTATCTTGCTTAACGGCTTGTTAAACCCCGAAACCACATTTGGATATATCGCTAGGACGTCCAGTATATATCTATATATATAATATATACCGAAATTTAGATGTCATGGAAAACACCATACCTGTTTTTCTTTTTACCAATTCATTCTGTACCTGCTCTCCAAGTAGATACGTGGCAACGTGAATAATTTCCCCTACGGCATGAGCCTTTTTCCTGGTTTCAAAGTTTTTTTTTGCAATCTAAGAAGCTAACGTCTCATTATCGTGAGCCCTTACACCAAAACTTTTTCTGCAATTTTTTTTTACCTTTCTCACGCTCGCTGTTTTTATGTTGAAAAATTATAGCTGTTTAGTTTTGTTGTAAATGTGTATTTTCCAGTGGTGCCTTAGATTATCTGATTTAATGGACTCATAGCAAGTGTATTAGAACATTAAACACCAGTGGTGTACGCAGAAATTGGTCGAGGAGACAGTTTATATCCCCTTCGTATACTACTTTAAATCACGTATGGGCTCCCGCTCCAAATAGTTTCAATGAAACAATATCATTGCCGTAATGACGTAGTTTAGTTTGCATGTACGTCACGTGTAATAGAAGTCGGTATACTGACGCTAGAACAACCACTGTACTCCAGATTAACACCACCTAATGAAATGCACGCCAATTTAGTTCAATGTTCTGTTCTCAGCTGCGGATAGCTTCGTATTTTTTTTAAAAGAATTAGTCTTTAACTATGCTTTAATTTGAACAAGATTAAAAACTTCATGCATAATGAATGTGCTTTAAAAGACGAATAGGCTATGATACTGTTTGTATTGAGACTAACGTCACAAGAATTCAGATTTTATAAGTCTGCGGATTTGGCGTGAACGTTGACTCAAACCTTTACCAACAGATTTCAGGACGATTTTTTAAAAATTAAATTACATAGTAGTCAGTAAGTGGTTTATGTGGTAATGCAGGTTCTTACCTACATATTGCTAAAGTCACAGCATTCTTTCATCTATGTTATTGAAGAGTTTGAGATGTAAATAATGCGACGCATCGTCCTAAATTAGCATCGCGGACCACCAAATGTGAAAAACTGGTATAGTAGTAGTATAACGGGCATAGCCTCTCATCCCATCCTCGGAGCACTTACATATTGACTAACATTGCCTTTAAACTAAATTCTGTGTAGGATACTCCACTAGATGATTCAGTCTACTACATAAATGTGAATTCACAGGGTCATAAGAAAATAAAATTGCTACCGGTATCCGACTAACGTCAGTTCGGTTTATTCTGAGTATTTTGCAGTTTAATGCAGTTGCAACATTGTCTTCGCCAATATATAGACACTGAGACTTGCTAATACGCAGGCGACAGCATAGACGGGAGCGTTCACGTCAATCCAGCTAAAGAAGTATGGCCTGGGAGAATGAGCAAGTAAACATGGTAGTTAAAGTTCACATTCACCTGTAAGGGTGGGCCCAAGTTATGGTTCGGAAGAAGAAAAAAAAAACTTCGGTTGAAATGCTAACCGTGGGCTGGCGGTTGATTCGCCGCCGTTACGTGTTTGTAGTACAGACGATGTCCCAACGTTTCACTACGTTTCTCAGCGTACTACAGTTCAGTACCTTTGTTCTTGAGCCCGTTCAAGACGTACAGCTTTATGTAGTTTTTTTCTCGACCAGACAAACTCGTCGGTGATCCCGTTGGGGTGAGATCGTTATGCTGCCACATTTCATTTGCTGTTTACACGATGCCCACTTCATAATTCTGTCATATTTTTCTGTTGACCTTAGTGGTGGGCACAAAAACCGGTTCAGTTTTTCATCGAAATCGGTTTATTTTTCCAAAACTGGTTCTATTTCTAACCAGAATAGTGTTTGCTTGTTCTCCGGAAGCCGACTAGTTTTCAGAAATAGTTTCATGTGTTTTCCAAAACAGTTTTGAGTTTTTAACATGCGTCGAGAACAGACATGAAAGTAGCTCAAATACATGTGTAAGTTCTCATATAAAGGAAGTACAAACCGAAACTGATTTGCTTAAAAAACCTGCTTTTGTTGTAAACGGATCCAGTTTTGGGAGAACGAAACTACTCTGGGAAACCAAACCGGTTTTTGGAGAAAACCGAAATGTCGGATTTAGCTTTTTCTTGAAACCGGTTTCTATCAAAGTTTTGCCCATCCCTCTTGACCTATGTTGAGGGTGATTTCCATAGAACCGATTGTGCACAGTTACTCCAGTAAACTGCAGTAGTCGTGCGTTGGCAGTGGTGAGTCGTGTAGTTGTTTTCAGTGACTTGCTATTTATCACAATAGAAAGTGACTAATGTTGGTTCTATGGAGGTGACTTTTTCTTTTGTCTTCCGGTGTTTACGTATTTTCGTATCACAGGGTGTCTACTGATTCTGGAAATTTGACCCACATACTGGAAAAATTATGAAATATACAAATATTATCATTCTTTATAATCTACCCTGTTTTTGAACTCCAAAAATCCAGGATAAGAACTATCTTGCATTATAACTAGAATAGATTAATATACAATTATTTATACAAATTATAAAATAACTTAATACATTAGATAATACAAATAATGCTCTTGACTCACTGTATCATCCCTCCGAGCAGGGTGTCTACGGACCATGAAAGTCATGAATTGAGGTTGTCGGTCAATGGAAAGAAATGAAATTGAGCTTCAGATCATGAAAAAAGTGATTTTATAGAACAACAATACTTACGTAATACAATACAGTTATTGAAATAATGAATTGTGATTTTCCCTAATGATCTGGCGTTAAAGAGGTGGTGACGCCATCTCTCGTAGGGTTTCAGGTTGTCACTTTCTTCCCTTTCTGCTAATACTGTTTTCAGTTTCAGTTTCCGTTTTTTAATACATCACGTATAATAACAATGGATGCATCATATTAAATGCAATACTTCAAGTACAGTATACAGGCAACAAGCTAGTCAGTAAAAGTATGCCCAATGATGGGAAACTGAAGGCCACTTTTAATGTTTGGTTTGAATGTAGCAAATTGCTTGTGTAAAGATTTCAGCGCTTTCATGAGCAACTACGTATACCTAATCATTTGTATTTCAAAGAAACCAAGGCTAACTAAATTTATTAAATATAAAATATTCATTTGATGGTAAAACAATTACAAACCTGAAATCAAGAGTGATTATTCGTAAAGAACTTTAAAAAAAAAATATTGTATTAGATTCTAGAATTTTGCTGATAGTTATATTGAATATATTGGAATTTTGAAATTGAAACTCAGTAGACACCGTGTATCAGAAGGATTTTGCAACCTAAAGATAAGAACGAGAAAGAGAAAGCTACCGTCAGATTTTTGCAGATGATTAATTATATCAGAAAAAGAAAGGAGTTCACACGACCGTATACCAAAAGATCTGCTTCTGAAAGTGCGTAGTCACCTTTTTTGAATTTATACGTGAAGTAATTCCATAGTTTTATTTAGAAACTAATAAGCTCCATTTAAATATGTTTCAGAATCCTGCAATACATACGCAATTTTATAAAGATAGTTTATTACTGTACATGTTTTAATAAGGTTTATATATATATATATATATATATATATATATATATATATATATATATATATATATATATATATATATATATATATATATATATATATATATATATAATATAAACAAACCTTATTATAGCTACTTTTTTCATTTGCGCATGCCAAATGGATACTATAGGTTTCCGTTCATATAAAATTATTTTGTAGATGTTAAGCAGCAACATACGATAATTTCTTTCAAAGTAAAGTTTAGCCTATACTTTTTCTTTCTAAAGATGACTTTATTCTTTATTTAATGAAAACAAATTATCGTTCAGTATGCGAAGAGCGTATAAAAAGTACATGTTGTACTTCGAAAATTAAGAGCAGACTAGTATAATTGCTGATGAATTTACATTTTAATCCCTAATTGAACAAAATTTCAAACTTCTGTGTTCATTTTAATATTCACATGTAAAGTTTTTAATACTGACATGAAATGATGGATTTCCCAGTGATGTTTGTGTCCAGTGAAGTATGTTTGGTAACACTGCCCCTATAACTGTAGGATTCTTGTATTGTATCGTGGGGGGGAAAAAAATGGCAGTCTACTTGAAGTTACGTAGATTAGTTCATGTTAGCTTTCGTGACAGCCAGTTGAAGGAAAGATAGTCTCTCGGATATGAAGTCTTTTTACAGGATAGGGATATCAAACTAGTCCTTAGGTGTTTTATTCCCGAGAACTGTCCCAAGTGTAACTACTCTGAAATGCTCGTTACATGTTAAAATTTCGAATTGTTTTTCAGTTAGTAGTTTATTTCATTATATTCTTGTTTAATAGCTCGTTGCTTTCCGAATTTTAATTTACCGTGTTCAAAGCAATAGTCTAATTCACCCCTCACTCGGTTAAACATATCGGCCTTATGCAGAGTCGTTCTGACACGTGATTAGTGCCATACGAAAGAGTTCGACTAACATGTTTCTTGCAATAGTCAGGCCTTTAGTATGACAATAATCATACGTCAAACGACTCTGCATAAGGTGGATCCCTACTAATGGTCATAAATGAAGCTATAATGTCATTGTGAAGCTCGCCAAAATTTACTTGATAGTGAGGCACATAAACTGTTTGACATGCTTCCAAATGAGGAGTTTTAGGAGGCTGAGAAAGCCATTAAATCACCTTGATCACTTCCGCTTGTCCAGCACGATTTTAGAAACGACTTGTGTTGTGATCTGTCGCTATGAGCCAAAAGAGCGAATATGAGTGAACACTTAGTGTGTTTGGTGTTCGATATTTCACCTTCAATCCGATGGATCATTTATAATCACCCAGATAATGCTATGGAACTTCTTAGACAGATATATATATATATATATATATATATATATATATATATATATATAATGTATGTGTGTTCTTCTCCAGATTTGTTGTCTTTGTATTGCGTAAAGATCTAGAATAGTGCTCATAACACTAGTTAACAAATTTAAACTTTTTGTTTGTTACATGAGAAAAATCACCTGATCTTAAAGGAACTTTTTGCGCTGAATTCGAATATGCACTCGGTTTCTCTCCATCACGTACAGTTTTCCCGTAACAGAGGGATTTTCGGGAAATTCCCTCAAAAATTTCCCTTTTTCAGATATTTTATTCCCCTAGCTCCTGTCCCCTTACATATAGTAACATAGAAATTATACCTAAGTATACCTTGATTTATATTTAATAAACCCTAAAAGTTTCGTAAAAATCGCTTTGTTCTTTCTAGAGAAATAAATATATTTGTATGTATACTGTGTGCACTGTTTATTGCACCTGATAGTAATGCTTTCAGATCTCCTGAGTTGGGGTAAAAACGATTTGCTTTATTACTACTAACACAGACATAAAAATGAATATTTACAATAGTCAACAACACACTTGTATTGCTCTCTGTAAATACTTCCAACGTATATTTTTTTTAAACGTACAGTATATGTATATCTTAATACATATATATACAATTCTCCAAGTTTTTTCGTTTTGTTCATGAAATGGTTATCAATATTTGTTATCAAATGTAACAGAATGCAAAAGAAATAAAGAATGGAATACAGACTCATTGTTGACAACAATGAACTAATGCAGTCTGAATTTTCCACTACGGTATAGTTTCCCCCCTCCCCCCGCGCATTTCTTTCTTTCTTGTGTTCTTGACACCTGGTGAGGGAGTTTTGTACATTTTTATATTGACACGTGGTTTAACACTACTTCACTTTCAAAGTTGTCTTTGCTGCTAAGAGTGCTTTCATGTTTGATCTTAACGGCATTATACCCAAATAAGACCAGAAGTTTAGTTTGTGATCAGTACAATGGCGTCAAGAGGACGGCGTTCGTGTGTTAACTCACCAAATAGTTTTTGTTATGTGTGTGGCCAGTTTGTAGTTAAAGGACAGTGTAGATCCATTACGCCATCGGTGAAACTAGCATATTATATATATTTCGGATGTCGTGTGGGAGATCAGGACAAAACTTGGGCACCCAACATAATTTGTGCGTCGTGCTATGTCACTTTACTTGCATGGGCCAAAGGGAAACGGAGGTTCATGAAATTTGCTGTACCAATGGTGTGGAGAGAACCCACCAACCATCTGGATGATTGTTATTTTTGTCTCACAGTAGTTAAGGGACATTCTAAAAAAAGCAAATACACAATAGGTTATCCCAACGTTAAATCCGCAATTAGACCTATTCCGCACGGGGATGAACTTCCACTTCCCGAGCCCCCTACCAACTGGGAAGAGATATGGCCAAAAGACTCTGATGATCATCATGACCTTGATGAACCATCGACATCAACATGTACATCCAAGGATCCAACGTTCATCCCTGACTGTTCGCGAGCCACATTTCATCCGGCAATGTGAACTTAATGACCTAGTCCGTGATTTGCACCTGACAAAACAAGAGGCGGAACTTCTGGGATCAAGGCTCCAGCAGTGGAACTTATTGGATGCAGAAACGAACATATCAGTGTACAGGAAAAGGCATGTTCAATTTTCAAGCTATTTCTCAATGCAAGATAATGTGTGCGTATGTACGGATATAAATGGGTTGATGGCGGAGCTAGGAATTCCTTTACGTTCCAGAAGAATGGAGGTTATTTATCGACGCGTCAAAGGTCAGCCTTAAAGCTGTCCTTTTACATAATGGAAATAAAAAACCTTCTATGCCACTTGCGCACTCAGTGAAGATTAAGGAATCCTATGACACCATGTCAACTTTGCTAAATCTTATAAATTACAAGGACCATTGTTGGCAAATATGTTGTGATCTCAAGGTAGTTGGTATTTTATTAGGACTGCAGTGCGGTTACACGAAGTACCAATGTTTTTTATGTTTATGGGATAGCCGAGCTGATGACAAACATTACGAAGTGAAGGAATGGGAACCTAGAGTGAATTACGTACCTGGAGAATGCAACATCAAATACGCTCCTTTGGTAGATCCTAATAAGATATTACTACCGCCACTTCATATCAAGTTAGGACTTACGAAAAACTTTGTCAAAGCCATGGACACATCTGGTGAAGGTTTCAAGTATTTGCGAGATAAGTTCCCTAACCTGAGTGGTGCTAAGATTTCAGCGGGAGTGTTTATTGGTCCCCAAATTAGGAAATTAATGCTTGATGATAGCTTTGACAGCAAGTTAAACAGTGCTGAGCTAGCTGCCTGGACAGCATTTAAGTGTGTTGTGCGCAACTTTCTGGGCAATAACAAAGCTGAGAGTTACACAGAAATCGTACAGGACATGATACAGAAATACAAAGAGTTGGGTTATAGGATGTCTTTAAAAATCCACTTTTTGCACTCCCACCTCAGCTTCTTTCCTGCTAACCTAGGTGCTCTCAGCGACGAACAGGGGGAAAGATTCCACCAAGATATAATGGCAATGGAGAAAAGGTACCAGGGACGATGGGATCCTTCAATGATGGGGGACTATTGTTGGGGTCTTGTTAGAGAATGCAACATTTCTTACAAAAGAAGGAAGTAGTGTACATTTTTGTAACCCAATGGAAATTTCATATATTGTGATAGTTTTGATTGTCTTTTCATGACCTTTTGGTACATTTGTATTATTGTTTATTGTAAATTGTCACACTTGTAAATTATATTGTATTATATTTTATATATGTGTTTGTGGTAATAAAGCAAAACGTTTTACCTCAACTTAAGAGATCTGAAAGCATTACTATAAGGTGCAATAAACAGTACACACAGTATACATACAAACATATTTATTTCTCTAGAAAGAATAAAGCGATTATTACGAAACTTGGAGGGTTTGTTAAATATGAATCAAAGTATACTTAGGTATAATTTCTATGTTAGTATATGCAAGGGGACAAGATCTTGGGATGTAAAATAAACGAAAAGGGAAATTTTTGAGGGATTTTACCCGAAAATCCCTCTGTTACGGGAAAATCGTACGTGATGGAGAAAAACCGAGTACATATTCGAATTCAGCGCAAAAAGTTCCTTTAAGAACAGGTATTTCCTTTTATGTAACAAAACCTTTGTTAACTAGTGTAATTTATGAAGAATACAAGTTAGTAGCTAGCACCACCCATATTACCTGAAATTTCTATCTAATTTAGGTATGTAACGTAAGAGAAGAGAATTAAGTTGATAATGCAGTATAATGCAATCTTCACAACGTAAAAAACTGATCTGAAGCACGTCGAATATGAATAAAATTATGTGTAAATATATTTGCAACGATAAAATGAAGATAAATGTCTTGGGTGAATATGCGACGAATTAAAATTAGAGTTGACAATAAATCTAATGTACAGTAGAATGAAGGTTAAGTTGAGGTGATCTAATATAATTATTTCTGACTTTTCTCAGTAGACTAAACATTCTTACCCAAACGTAATATAGAGTTCCGATAAGAGCTATTGTACAGTTGCTAATCTTGTGGTATATTTATCCCTATTCTCAGACAACACATTAAATCCATACTTACGTTCTGCTTGTTCTCATTCTTATTGTGCATATTATTGCTGTTCGACCTACCTGAGTGTAACAGCTGAGCAGATATTCATATGTTAAAGAATTGAATAGCTCAGGATATATTCAATTGGCATCGCACAGGAATAATTCCTTCTTACTGTGATTAATTCTGTGATATCCAAAGTAGTCTGATATAATTTAGTCAGTAACTCAATATCAGAAACATAACCCTGTCGATAGTCGTCCGCTTCGTTTGAGTTCTGCAATAAGTACTTTCAGGCTCATTGCTCTTTCTTTAGGTAAAATTAATATTTATTTTATTCATGTGATACTCTTTAATAATTATGTAAATAGTAGTCAGTACCAGCGCTGGGAAATTAAGGTTATATATATATATATATATATATATATATATATATATATATATATATATATATATATATATATATATATATATATATATATATATATATATATATATATATATATATATATATGGAGTTGGGGTATTACGAGATCGTATAAAAGCGAGAGTAGGCACAGTTATAAGCAGTCGGGATTCAGATTTCAACATACAGAACTGATGAAATTTTGTGGGTCGGTTAGAAGAGGCAAGTGAGCTGCTTCTGGAATAAGGCCAAGGCTTGAGCAAGTTAACCCTGTATATCGATTTTCTTTTTAAACAGAGGTCTTATTTTTGTCTTGGTTCTCATACTGTAAACTCAGTTAGGAGGCGAGGGTAAAAGCCTGTAGTAATGGCTGCGGAATAAGACCCAAAGATTTTAGCTTTGGTTTTGCGACATACATTACGGAATAATTAAATTCTGTTTGTATGGTCCTGGATTTGTAACACTAGGTTAGGAATTCAATCCCCGGTTACGGAATTTTATTTTTAGTAAAGAATTGATATCTAGTAGGGAGAAATAATGTTTAGCGGCAGCGTTCATTTTGGGCGAGTGAAGTAATTTAATTGGAATTGTATTTTTAAGGAATTGATGTTGCTATGGGAACAAAGCCTGTTTAAGACTTTATTTTTCAGTTGTCTGCCGAGCTTTGGATGAAGGTACTGAATTCCTGAATAAATCAAATCTCCCTATTGTCCCAACCTGATATAATTTCTGAATTACCCACCTGATTTCCTAGAGGTTTGTCCAACAGGGTAATCCCAAATTAGGGTCTTAGGCCAGGCAGTTCTCAGTATGATGGGTCTGTCTTTAGAGAAATTTGATTATGATGGCTTGTAAATGGACGCATGCTCAGACCTCACACTTAGAGCAATTTTTGTTCTGAATTAAGGAAGCTTCTGGACCGAATCAAACAGAAAATTAGTCTTACTTACGGGAGGACCTCTTTGTTAGAGGTGAACCTAGCTTCTCAAGGCAAACAGTTGATTGAAGTTTATTATATTTTATTTTATTTTTTTTTTTTTTTTTAATTAAGGAATTTAAATTTCATTTAGTGTTTCTTGAATAAAGAGCTTAGTCTAATTGGAGGAAGGCCTATTTATAACCTTTTCCCTGAGCCTGGGCATTAAGTTGCAGATATCACATGCTCGTTAATTACCTAGACTATTAGCGAACATTTTTTTTTTTTTTTTTATATTATGTAATACTCGAAGAAGGATAAGTGCAAGAAGAAATTAAACTACGAGCACAATTATTCTTCTGCAGTGGATATAATACGGCGACTCGGAGCTAATTACTTGATACATCCTGAGAGAGCAATTCACTTTCAGGTGACATTCTCTTCTCGGATAACATGAATAACAGGAGAATTACACCAGTGATCTTTGTAAGTTTTTCAAAACTGAAGGATCAATTATGAACCAGAAGTGACCACGAATGTGACTCCAGTGACTAAACTCTGCTCTCCAAAACAACTACTCAAACGCTTACAAAGATTGCAGTGGTGTGTAGAAATGGATGGAAATTGTGTTGAAAAACTGACAGTGTATATATATATATATATATATATATATATATATATATATATATATATATATATATATATATATATATATATATAGAAAGACAAATCAAATGTGGATCCTACTTGACGGCCGCACTATCGTACAATACCAGAGCAAATGATTTGAGAAAACATTACATTGTTTAGTGGAGATTTCTTATTTTAGGTTCTTCGTATTGAGTTAAAACAAGGTCTCAGTAAAAGCTTCTGTAAAATATTCAGTAGTCTAATTAGCTGAGATTCGGGTTGTTGGCACCAGAGACAAACCCTCTATTACTGCGCCACGCGGTCCCCTCTTTCTGTTTTCAAGAAATGTAACTTTAAGTTTCCTTAGCTTGGCTAATAAACAGTTTCACTACACTTGTAGCTTCTCACTTGCAAGATCCGTGGTGTGAAACAGGCTGCTGATTATCCTGACACGTTGTCTTTCCTGACCTTTCTCAAATCGTGATGCTTAAGGACACAATTCTGTAAAATTCGTAGTCTCCGAGAACTTACGGCATCAAAAACATCTCATGACAGTTTGGAGGGGAAAAAAAAACTTGCATTCTTAAGTATTGTCGGAATCTCCTGAAAAACTCTCAACGATTTTGTTCCCTGGCGAGAAAAAGAATGGTGATGTTACGGGAAACTGATAGTTGGCTGAATCAGTAACTTGCATAAGCAGTGTTTAAACCAAAGCTTGATATCGAAATCTGTCCCCAGTACTTGCAGTCGCAACACAGGGTGAAACTCAGCGCCTGGAGCAATTATGAAACGATAAATGGAAGTTCTTTCCGGAAGCTACCCTCTTCCTGTACTCCAAACAGTTGCTGCGGATGTGTGTAACACACCATTAATATTAATACTTTCGAACGTCCCAGAATAAACTAGAAATTAAACTGATCTTACCCAGCAAGTGTGTTTTGATTCATGATTTATTTCCCGCACTTCTGATGCTACACAACCAAGAGGATGCAAGCTACAGTACAGAAGCTATTCACCTCGAAGTGAAAGAACTGGCATTAACGTCAAATCGAAGAATGTATTCGGATAATGTAACACTATAACGTCTACTTAATGCATAAGGGCAAACGGTGGGAATGTGAAACTACTTTTTGTCTATCCTCGTATTCTTGAAATTAAGACTAAT
Organism: Thermobia domestica; assembly: GCF_964235325.1. Classification (NCBI taxonomy): domain Eukaryota; kingdom Metazoa; phylum Arthropoda; class Insecta; order Zygentoma; family Lepismatidae; genus Thermobia; species Thermobia domestica. The sequence goes on from NC_137461.1 coordinate 250,715,953, forward strand.
AGAAACTTTCAATAACATACATACTGGGTTTATTAGTACTGCTATTACGTTAACCATTGAGATGTTGATGCAAGATATCTTGATCAGTTGACTCACTCAAAGAACAGAAAATTCTTCCGAGTTCAGGAACCATTACTAACTTCGTCGTTGAATGACTCGGGACAAAACATACGCCTGTTTTACAAGTCACCTTTCGTTTTCCATCAACGTGATTGGGAAATTGAGAGGAGGTGAATCTTCGTTGCTTGTATTCATATATCATATTAGCGTTAACTCGCATCAATTACCAGCTTCGCTGGGTTAAAGTAAGAAAAAATAGTAATATGTTCCGTTAGTCAGTTACTTTTTACTATTACTGAAGTGCTCTCTAATATTGGCAATTGTCGAACATTTTTATATATCCCTCCACCACCACCCCCCTCTTAAAGTTGCGGGGCTGAATTTGGATTTAAACGGCATCGGAAGTGTCAATCTTAGCAACTTCGAAAACTATCGATTCGACACTGATACCTATGACTTCTATTCATCTTAACTACCTCAAGTACCGTCAAGGTCAAATGATAAAATCCATCCCGGGCCGAACATTGTCTGTTGAAAATTTGATCAAGATCGTTCGGCTGTTTCAAGAATTACGTCACGAACAGTCATGCTCATTTTTATATACACAGGATGCGGAAAGTCCCGGAATGGTCCGATATCTCGCGAAATCTGCAGATCAGCAAAACAAAACTATGCAGTAATTCCATTTGATGCTCCCATTTATAATTTTAAAGTTAGCTCATAATCCCAAAGGGGTAGGACTAGCAGGTTGAGTTTGGTGTCATTGGGTAGCTTTTCCAAAACTGTTATTTTTGTTTTGCGGATCTGTATATTTCGCGAGATATCGGAGCATTTGGGACTTTTCCGCGTCCTGTATGTGGATTTTAATTAGGAGGTCTATTATTTCGTATATTGGACAGTTCGAAAAGCGAAAATATTTTAGTTGAGAAGCATTTTTTAGTCATAATGTATATTCATTTATGGCAGGTATTTTAAGGTATGTTTACACACTTAGATTTTAATTTTTTTTCTTTCCAGATTCCGAAATGGACTTCTCCGAATTATCAATGCAGTCCCTGACCACCGAACCATTCCTAGCGTTAGAACCTCCCTTGTCTGAATCTGACTATAGCTTTAGTCTGGACCATGAGGAAGGACTTGCCGACCTTTTCGATATTCCCTTTAGTCCCTTGATATCTCATGAAGTGGTGTGATTCTTCCAAACTAAGCACGGTCATCCGATAGTCCCAGTTTGTGATCAGTGGGCTTCAAAGAGTGTGATTGCCATTGGTGCCTCGAATATGACTTTTTTCTTAAAAAAGGAAGTATTTATTTCTATATTGGATGTTTTCTTTACGAAAATTATTTTCCATTTTGTAGAAAGAAGACTTGTGTGTGCATTTTTTTTCAGTAGAAACTTCCCTGGCATTAAGTTTTTTGAATTTTTAAATTTCAAACATTAGTTTTTGTGTATTACATGTATTCTGTTCCATAGTGCCATTCCTTGTCAAAAGTTGAGTACTGATAACCATGTCAGATGTTTTTGGGTCGCGTATGTGTTTCTGAATGAGTATATTTGTATGTTTGTTTTTAGTGTCCACCATGTATCTGTATATGAATACCATGTACTTACTCTTGGTTTCATGTAGCTTATCTTGATTTCATATAAGTGAAAAAACAAAGATGATACGAGGTGAAGATTTCGAGATTTTTAAATGGATTTCGCGCAACTCCCGCAGTCGATTTTATAGTGCATATATCATTTTTTCCCACATTCTGTAGTTTTGTTCTGATGCATGTTTGTAGATGTAATGAAACACAAATACTGCGTGAATGCAGTACTGGTCCCTGAGTTCCAAGACTGACATTGTATTTTATGCTGCAAATGTGAGGAACTTCCGTTCATTTTAATTATCAATAGTTTGTGTCAGTTCTTTGTATTCTGAACAGCCATATGCTGCGTGGTGCCATGAAGTTACTACAAATTCTCCAGAAAAAAGAAAGTACCTCAGTCTTATGGGTTACAAGTGTACCTTGTATATATTATATATATATTTTGTACTGATGTAAGAGGATTGTAGAACGAGTTACTGAGAGATACGTAAAAGAAAGTGTTTTCTTATGTAGTTCAGTAGTCACTTATGTTATGCACTCATTTGTGAAAAAATACCTTTCTTCTGGTGTACCACTTTTTTTTTAATTTTTACCCTATTGTTTTTATGCACCTTTGTCCCTTTTTCAAAAACATTTACAAAAGTTTTTTTTTAATAAAATAAAAAGTTTGGTAAGCGAAATGTAGCTTAAATGTTCATCTTTTTCTCATTGAAAGAAAATAAGACTGTTTCAGTACACATTTAGCAATTTGCTCCATCCCGATCCCTTGATCCGAGTACTAGTTATCAATCTTTACAATATCAAGAATTGTAAGAAAAAAAAATATTTTTTTAATATGGAAGTGAATTTATCAGGGACGTGAAAATGAGTTGTCAAAGGTTATTTCTCATAACCTTTCAGTATGTTATTTATGAAATGTCTTTGTATTTGGGAATATAATAATGCACATAATCAAATTTTATTATGTATTATATTGTTCACGCTATCTTAGTAAAGATGTTAATAAATTTTACATATCGGTTTTGTTTAATTAAACATTCATGCTTCTATTTTGGCTAATGTAATATTTATTGACACATGTCTTGACTTTATAACTTTGGTTTATAGTATTTACCAAGAGATGCTGTGGAACAGGTATCTCATTTGATTTACCAAGAGATGCTGTGGAACAGGTATCTCATTTGATTTATCTGTGCGTACGGTAAAGTTGTAAACTAATTTACTAAGTTACACGTGATGTCAGCCGCAATGTAGGGTTGCCAGAGGTACTGCTTTTACTTGAGATTTTCCATATCCAGTTTTTCAAGAAAATCAGGATATCTTGATCCAAATCAAATTTAATGGAATTAGTCTTGTAGATACTTTAAGTCGTATGTTGGGTACATAAAGCTATTTAACATGGGATTACACTCTAAATCATATAGATGGCTGCAAATTCCTATTTCCCATTTGAAATTACAACTTAAAGAATGAATATAGAGTAGTATATGAGAATATCAAATAGTATTAAAAAAAATCGTAAGTCTACAGTAGAGGTGGAGGCAAAAAAAAAAGAAAGAAAAAGAAAGAAAGAAAATCGTGAAACTAGTAAACTACCATGTCAAAGAATCGCAGACGAACATTATATAATATGCCGAAACGACTTTCATGTGCTGTGTCGATACAGTATTTTATTTCAGTACACAGAAGTAAGCCCGAATTACAGGGGAGATAAGTAAGAAGTCATTATTTTTAGTTGTCGTACAAGTTTAAAATTCTGATGAAATTAGGTAATAGAAATACTCAACTGACTGCAGCTACAATCCATGAAGAGCTATGGCTAGCCAGATGTACGTTCAACGAGTCGTTTCAGAAAAATGTTCCGTGGGGGCAAACTCAGTATTCCGGGGACACTGCTGGTTATATTATATTATAGACTTATTATTTTGGTCTCTGCTTTCTCAACCTGGGTTCATTACATATTAATTCATAGTTCCCCAATTATCACGATCATGAGAACATGAAATTAAATTTGTTTTACGATCCATGGTTATGCCTTGGAAGCTAATGAAGGGGAGGTGATGATGTTGAATGAAATCGACTGAAGAAAATGGGAGGAGACGCGAGAACACTAGAAAATCCTCGCAATGGTGGTTGTCCACCACAAGGTACACTTGGCACGAGCTGCAATCAAATCAGGGACCTTATACATGAGTGGAGCGTTCTACCAATGAGCTACCGCGACCCTTCGTGATGGTCAACGCGATAAAATATTAGTTGTGCAATTGCGGGTACATCCAGTGGCCACGCTGTACGAAGTCGAGTGCGCTAACAACTTTGCTTGGCAGGTCAATAAAGTTCAGAATACTTTAGCAACCTTTTTCTTTCTTTTTTTTTAATTATTTTTTTGTATTTCGTTACTCGGGCCCGCAAATTACATTATAATGCTTATGTTGATGAGAAAGAACCATGCCGTTAAGAGAGGAGACTTCACTACATAACCAATTTCCTAACATCTTTCGTAGGATGAAAGAGCTTGAATTTTGTTTTTATCGTACCTACAGTACTTGTGGTAAATTATAAGATTAGTTTTATGGGAATCACAACTGGAATATATTGCATATTAGGTTCACTTTTTGATATAACTGCACTAAAAGAAAGGGTAGGCTTGATTGTCAGCCCTTTCTCTACACCACTGGTCTACAGGCTCGATTTATGCGTGCACTTCGAGTAATATGCTTGGTTCAAGTACAACTTTTAAAAATAAACAAGCTGAATCTGCTGTCTACGCAGCGAATCATTCACATATGATCATGAACCACCTCATTCCTCACATTTGTAAATGTTCCTTTAGAGACACAAATGAAAGACTTCTTGATAAAAGTCGGCAAGGGTTACCACATAAAGGGTTTTTTCTGATTATTTTTTCAATATCTCGCACCGTTTGCAAGATATGGTGCTACTTCCGGTTTCTTATTGATTGCCGTTATACCGACTTTTTCAGCAAAGATGCTACATTAGACGTCGATCTAGACTAAAGTGTAATCCGAACCTTCTTTCAGCACACTCCCTCTCGGAATTCGAAACACTCCTACACCAAAGGCCTGCATGCTAGCTCCTAGCCCCTAGCTTTACGATTTTGGAGTTAGAATTGTTGTAGGTAGGTGAAATATAATGCGTATCTGTAATTTGATTTTAAAAAAAAGACTATCATAAAGGGGAGATTCCGATTATTTAAAAAAAATTCTTTTGGGGATAAGTGTTATGATTTGTGTCCGACTGCCACAAAGGAAAGTGAGATGAAATTTGTTCCCTCCCCCCCCCACCCCAATGTTGAAGACAGATTTGCGCCTATGCCTCCAGGTAAAATTAACTCAGCCGTAATTTCGTTTACACCTGGAGGTTTGTGTTTCTTCAATTTCTTTATAGCGATTTCTACTTCTATTTGGTTGGGTTCTGGAATGTACGGTTCTGCGGTGTGTATCTCCCTTTCTCCACGCACATTAGTTTTTGGTTGCGTGTTAAGCAAATCGTTAAAGAAATCTTTCCATCTATTTAAAATGTTATCTGTATCAGTGAGATGATCCCATTATACATGTCCCGAATGTTTTTATTTTTACTATTATCTTCAAGTTCTTACATTTTAGCTTTCAAAAAATCGCGTTTCTTTGTTCTAAAAGTTTTGGAAGTTCCCCGTCTGATGTCTGTAACGATTCCTGTAATGTTATTGAGTTTATCATCATTTTGCTCAAATAGTATTGTTGCGTCATACATAATTGATATTCATTCTTCATACTTTTGGGTAGATCATTATTTATATTATTATGAAACAATTTTAACGTGGATCTTTGTGGATGCCTAATTAGAAACATACCGATTATAAATGTGCGTGTATTCAGATTTCAAAATGTGTTCACGGCAGTGGTTTGTAATACTGATATGTACTACTACTTCATCTACATCACCTAATATATAATATACCCTACAACAGTTAATTCATCTACCATAATATGAGTTTCATCTCCCTTCTCTAGAATAAGCTTCAAATCTGCCTGCCTTCCCAATGTTGAAGACAACCAATGGTGTATTTAGGATTTTGTTTCGAGGAGCTATGTCCAACACAAGGAAGTGGGCAATTGCCCACCTGAGTTTGAGAATTAAATATATTTTAATTTATGCATAAATTAAGTTTTAATGGCAAATATTGCAGACCGGTAAATCCTATGATACAAAGATTTATGAGTGAATCTAACCCTTTATTCTATTCATACAAGAAAAAGGAAGCATCCTCTTGGCCTTCCTAATTTCCCGGGCTAGTTATTCCCCTGTTTTGATTTTCTTTAGTTCAAACATTTCCTTCTTTTAAATTTAACTAAACGATATAATTTTTCCTTTGTTATAATAACTAAAGTCCTGTCATGTTGATATCCGCGCAAGTTGCTGTGGAACGCCAGTTTCGCTCATCAACTTTTCTTAGTTTTGGTGTTACTCATGACGGCCAACTTGAATCACAACAAACAACGGTTGATAAAGTATGATAGGCGAAATGAAAGAAACTAACGTCAAGGAAAGTAGAAAGGACAAAATAAAGAACAAAATGACGCAGTTCTTACATGGGATGAAATTTGACAAATACAGTATTATTTCTGAACAAAGCATAAGAAAATGGGAAGTCAATGACATTCTTAGAAATGGTAAGAAGGATTATTGTACGTGGAATGCGAAAAACTAACAAATTTATTTCGGGGGGAGCTTGAGCCCAATACCTCCTAAATACGCCACTTAAGACAATTCTGCTCCCCTGATCCTTCTCAGTATTATTTTCCAACTTCATAAATATTTGCAACATCGTTTATATATAATATAGGAACTGTCATACCAAAATGAAGCCTTGTTCATGCATATATTTTCAAACTAGGAAGCAACGATTGAAGTATACTAGGTTGGAAGTACTCTAGTATACTTACATAGTTGCCAGATGTAACCGAAGGTGTAAATCAATCTTTTTGCAAAGCATGCAAATTGACTCATACCTATGGATGTTGTTGTTAATTTTCAGTTTAATTGGAGTAGTTTGGAAACTATGGAGCAGAAAAAAAGATTTTTTCATTTCCACTGATAACTAATTGGATGACACCTCTGTAAGGGGAAACTAGGGAAATCGTAGTTTTCATAAATTAACACTGAATTGGCAACTCTGTTGATGTCTCAGTGCATCAGAAGGTGTATTAAGGATCTGTCTACAATTTGCAATTCCTGAAAACAGTGAAAAAACAAACTGAAATTATCATGATAAAACTCTTAAATCCACCTGGTAACATTGCTACTATCAGAAATGAGTTACCAGCACTACAGCAAATGCTGGAGGTATCCCCTGTTTTGATTCAAACACTAGTTCACACGTTTCACCATGTTAGCAGCAACTTGACTAAGATTAGAAGTGTTGATGTTTTCAATGGCACTGCGAATGTTCGTTTTCAGGTCTTGAGTAGTTCGGAAATTGTTCTTATACATGGGGTTAACAAAAAAATCTAAAAACACTTTATACAGAACACGTAAGTTTGGCCCTCCACTGTATAACACGTGTTGCGGTTGCCGATCGCTTTTTGTTTTCAATGTATCATGTGGATCTTCATCTTTCATCAGCAGTAACCTGTTCACCTATTAGTGTCGTGGTGTGGTAAAATGGGCGACCTGACAGACTTCCAAAGAGGTATGACTGTTCGTGCCCGTCTGGTTGGAGCTTCAGTGGCAACAGTGGCGAACATTGTGGGGGTATCGAAAGGCACTGTGTCCAATGTCACGACGGCATACACAATTCATGGGCAAACATCTGCAAAGCACAACGGTTGTTGAAAGACAATCCTGTCAGATAGGGACCGGAGGACATTAAAACGGATTGTAGCAGCTAAAAAGAAGACCACTGCAATGAAAATTACGTCAGAACTCAATTCCGGCCTACAGAACCGGGTTTCATCGAAAACAGTGCGACGGGAACTTCATAAAATGAAAATTCATGGTAGGGCCGCTATTGCCAAACCCCTGGTCACAGCAGTAAATGAGAAGAGGCGTATCCAGTGGTGCAAGAACCACAAGGTGTTTACTCATGAGCAGTGGAAACACGTAATGTGGTCCGATAAATCGACCTTCACCTTGTTTCCAACAACCGGTAGTGTTTACATATGTAGAACACCGTCGCAGGCCTATGGTACAGACTGTCTTCTCCTAACTGTAAAGCATGGGGGTGGTTCTGTTACAGTATGGGCAGTGATATCGTGGTTTTCTGCAGGTCCCATCATAGCCCTGCATGAAATGATGAATGCCAAGGTGCATGAGGCCATTTCGGGGGACCAGGTTCTACCCATGGCCCAAATATTGTTCCCTGATGGTGATGGCATCTACCAAGATGATTTGGCACCCTGACACGCTGTAAAAACGGTGAAATCATGGTTTGAGGAGCATGACCAGGAGCTATCACACCTCCCCTGGACACCACAATCACCAGAGCAGAACATCATTGAGCCATTGTGGTCTGAGTTAGAAAGGCGTTTTCGGTCTCATTACCCTCCACCAGCATCCCTTAAGGAACTGGAACATGTTTTGGAGGAACAATGGTACAAAATTCCACACACCTCGAATCAGGAGCTGTATACGTCCATTCCACTTCGGATCCAAGCTGTTTTGGACGCAAAAGTAGGCCCCACACCATACTATGTATTATTTTCACACTTTTGTAAACGTTGGGGGGCGCGGTGGCTCAGTGGTAGAGCGTTCACCTCTGGTGCTTGGAGTCCCGGGTTCGATCCCAGCCCCCGCCAAGTGAACTTTGTGGTGGACAAACATCGTGCTCGTGGGTTTTCTCGGGGTACTCCCGTTTCCTCCCACTTTCTTCATTCCACCATTTCACTCATCTCTCATTATCACCGTCTCCTTTAGCCTAACCGGCATAACCGTGGGACGTAAAACTCAAAGATTTCATTTTTGTAAACGTTTTAGATTTTTTGTCAAATCCATGTATATCTCTTGCTTTAAGTAGCCCCATAGAAATTAATAGCAGTGTTGCCGGGTGCATGTAAGTAAAAGTTTTATCATGATAATTTCAAAGTTTGTTTTTCATTGTTTTCAGGAATTGCATAATGTAGACAGAGTGTTAACTTATAAAAACTATGATTTCCCTACTTCCCTCTTACAGAGGTGTCATCCGATTAGTTATCAGTGGGAAATGAAAATTTTTTTTTCTGCTGCATAGTTTTCAAACTACTCCAACTAAACAAACTGAAGATTAACGACAGAACATCCATACGTATGAGTTATGAATCAATTTACATGTTTTGAAAAAAAAAAATTACATCTTTGGTTACATTTGACAACACTGTGTGGTTCCTAGTATACTTCAATCGTTGCTTCCTAGTTTTAAAACATGCATGAACAAGGCTTCATTTTGGTATAACCATAATTTGTGTATCACTTCAGGTTAAAATGTTCTATCCCAAACTCCGGGTTGCATTGTATATTGGACACCCTGTAGTAGTGTATAATTGAATTCTGGACATATGAAGACCCATAAATATGCAAATATCCGGTATGGGCCGCTAAAATTAGTACAATAGACATTGAGCCGCAGAGAACTTCGCATTTGAATCAATTTTACACGAATTCCGATAGGACACGTAGTTACTCTGCTCCAAAGTTTTTTTTTCTTCTTTTTTTCATTCCTTTCTCTCTATCTTCAACAGTTGTTCTCGATTCAATAAATGTTCCTGTTTTGCATTGTTGATTTTGCATCTGTGATGTCGACTCATATAACTAATATCATGTAACAGCGTTCTTTGTGTTACAGATAGTTTTACTACGAGGGTTGGGGCAAAAGTCATAGCAGCTATTTTTTTTTTCTTGCAGATATGCGAGCGGATCACAAACTTCTATGTGTCGTGTGGAAGTTTTGCAGGCATGGTGTGTATGCACAACAGCACATGGCTCTGTGATAGCTGGTAGTAGCACAGCAAGGGCTGTGAAATCTGTCAGTTGGTGAGTGTCGTGATAGATAAAAGTAATCCGTGTTGGGCAGCGAGGTTACATCAAAATTGCCGTTCTCCGAGGGAGAAATGGATGGAATATCACAGTGAATTAGTGGAAGCCCTTGGGAATAATGCCCTACCATACCGGACAGTATCACGGTGGGTAGGACGTTTCAGCAAGGACGTGTGTCAACCAATGATGAGCAACGTTCGGGACGACCAGTCAGTGTGTGGACTGACGTGGCACGTGCCGTCATCGATCAGCTCCTGGATGGAGACAGATGATGGACGCTACTGGAGTAGGCGGAGGCAAGTGGCATCGAGAAACACACCGTTCACAGGATATTGCGTAATGAGCTGCAACTACGCAAAATCGCATCGCTGTGGGTACCGCATGCACTGACGGAAGTTCAAAGGTGGATGCGCTATGCAATATACTCCGACCACCTTGCACGCTGGCAACAGGACGGCGATCAATTCTTGTCACGAATAATCGCCATCGGTGAATTTTGGGCCAGAGCATACGAACCAGAACTGAAACGTCAGTCCGTGGAGTGACGATATGCTGGATCACCAAGGAGGCAGAAGTTCCGTCAGAATCCTTCCCCAGTCAAATTGATGGCGATCGTCGCGTATGACGTCAGGGGTGTCATTGTTTGCCACTTTGTTCCACATGGCAGAACAGTGACCGCACAGTACTACAGGGACTCCCTGGTGCGACAGGTACGACGTGGCTTTCGGGAGAAAGGTCCGGATCTTGTGGACAGTACAATAATCCTGAACGACAATGCAAAACCACATAAAGTAGAGTGTATAGAACAGCTACTGCGACGTTGGGGATGGGAAGAATTGGAGCACCCATCGTACTCTCCTGACATTTCGCCCTGTGACTTTGATCTCATTCGAAAGATTAAGGAACCACTACGTGGTAGGCGGTTTGCAACACGCGAGGACATTGCTAATGCTGTGCGCAAACAGGTGACCCGATTCACACATGGTGCGCAAATGCTGAGGCGGATGGTATTCATCGCCTGCCACATTGTTGGCAGCGTGTGGTGCAAGTAGCAGGGGACTACTTTGAGGGTCTTTAGGCCCATGTTTGTCATGTCAACTATATGCGCACTGTGTTGTCATTCTTTTGCACTGTGAAGGCCATTACTCTGTATACTACCGTAATAAATTAGTGTGTTACGATATTTCAGTGCTATTCATTGTCCACACATGTAGTTAATACCTTGTCCTTTTGTCTGTATATGTCACATTTTGCAACCGGACTGGTATCTTCAAAAAAAAAAAATATATATATATAGTTGCCACGACGTTTGCCCCAACCCTCGTACACCCAACACATTGAAGCAAAATGTGAGAAAATTGGTATATCCATTGTCTCTATGAACGCAGTAAGTGGATACAGGTACAAAATGGAATTGTGGAATAAAAACACCACTTTGTTAGGGAAAATACATTTGGGCTTGGGCACACCTACCACTGTTACTGGATACCTACGGAGATGATTCTCGCATATCTATACGTTCCGGCATTGAGCATATTGTAAATAAGATATCAGCAAGTACATTAAAGACAATATGCGATGTAACTATCGTAACAACACTATTTACTACACATTCAGCAGAAAGAAGTCTTGTTCTTTCTTCTGCTTCTACATCATTTTGAATATTATTTGTAACTGCATTTTCAGTTCATTTTGTTTCCTCCTCTCTCGCTTTGAGTTGACAAAGCTTTCATCAACTGCAGGCAGATCAACCTCATTTATATCGTTATCTTTTCCTATTTCGGAAATGCTTGCTGTATTAATAGATAATTCTGTCACAGCTTCTATTTCGCCTCCATGTTTTGAGTCTAAAGGACTACTTTCAGTTTTGATCACGACTTCCGTTTCATTACCAACAGTGGGCATAGACCTTATCTTGGACTTAAGCTCTTCTGCTGTTTTCTTCTTGTCGTTATTTCGGCGATGTCGAGGTGCTCTCCCCGACACGAATGATAAAGTTAGAGTTGTGAAAGTAGGACCCTTCCCATAGTTCGGCTCTCGAAGCCGGGCGTTGGAAGGTGTCGTTAGGGTTGCTACCCGAAGCATCACCTCTCATGCGTGGCAATGTACCACTACCTTTACGGTACTTTCGCATAATTTCTAAGATTTCTAATGCAAGATTCTTGTGACCCAGTCGAACTAATTCGGAAAAAGTTCGTGTCTAAGGATATTTCTATATTGTTGGAAAATATACACCAAATGTATTGTTGAATATCTTCTACTGTGTTATATGGAACATAATCAATATACAGATAATATAAGTAAGCGTGGTTTGTCCGTGCGTGCCACAAAGGCTCCGAAACCAAGACTCGGAGCCCCATGGGAGTTATATAGTATTGTAGCCCTGTATCTCCCATCCATGAAGAAAGTTTCGATTTGGACCAGCAGGGGTCCTAGAGGGAGAAAAAGCCCTAGCAACGGTGTTACTGTGCTAAAAGAAAAAAAGATTAAATTTTAACGGCAATGCGTGCATTTCTTTATTTTCAATTTCAATGTTACTTTTCTTTCTACACAAATCATTATTGATCGAATATTCCAGAATGTTCTAGAATTACCAACAATCTTAAAAAATGTTACAGACTATTATAGAAGTTTCCCAAAGGTTCGAGAATGTTCTAGAATTTTCAGGATGTTCTAGAACATTTTAGAATGATCCAGGATGTTCTAGAATGTTCGAAATTATTGTAGAATGTGCCAGCCAGCATGTTACAGTATATTATTTTCCTATAGGTTCGAAAATGTTCTAGAATGTGCACCACTAGGAAGGTACACATTAAGAATACGAGGTTATTCTTAGTCGAATTTTTCCATTCTTGCAACACATTCCTGGTGATTCTCTACTGAATTTCTTGGCACAACAGAACGTACAGACTTAATCCATTTTAACAATGACAACGTGTTTGTGTTGGTTATACTTTTTAGTGGGATCATAACGGAATGCCTTACCTGACAAACTATGATTTCTACTTTTTCTGTTTCGCACTCTGGTGTAGAAATAAATGAAAATGTAAATCAATTTATATGGCTCAAACTATCCTAGAGGGGAAGAAGAGTTGAAATATATTCCAGGAACCCATTCTTCCCGTGCAGAGAACGGACATTTCAGCTGGTTTTCAAATAAATAATAATAGTTCGCAGTTTAGAAGGATTTCGCGTATTACGACAATCTGAGAACTATCCCTTTTTCGAAAATCTTTAGCTTGAAACAATGTCAAATATATTTACCTTAATTATATGAAAACGCAACACAGTGATCGAATACCAATAAAGTCTTTAAAAGGGTCAAAAATCTTTAAAAGTTTTCTTTTTTAATTTTGTTGCATTTAGAATTCATAATTTCTCACTATAGATGATTACCTAGAGGATTTTTGTTAACATGGTACATTTATAAGCAAGAAACACCGATTTGATCATAGATTGTGCAATCTAAATTAATTCGTTATTTTAAGCAATTAGGAAATGTGACAACAGTATGTTATCACAATATTAAAAGCATAATATTTTAATTTTTAATTAATTTGAACTATATATTCCTCGACTTGTTAAGTGTAACCACAATTAACTACGTAAGTAACAGTAAATAACTATTCCTATGATCAAGATATCATTGCTGAAGAAACATCTATAGTTTATGCTGTGGAAAAGGTTAAAGGAGATTTATTATTAATGACAATAAGTCATTATATTAGTTGTTGGAATAAGAATGTGGGAGAAAACAGAAGAACCCAGAGAAAATCCACGGACACGTCGTAGTCGTCCGCCATGAACTCGTATTACATGGTATCGAACTACGGACCTCTCGCATTAGAGGTAAATGAGTACTCTACTACTTACGTATCTCTCCTGTAGAAACAAAAGAATATCACTTAAACCTATCCTTGCAAGTGCAATATAATCAATTATTGCTAACCATCTTCCGTCTTCCTAAGATCCATTATATATTATTCTTCCATCTGCTTGTTAGTCTAGAAGAACATTCTAAGCATCCTGTGTGCACTTCCCATTCTCACCTTCAGCCAATCGATATACTGGAAATAGTGAAAATTGCAACATCAAGAAGGAATATCGGAAATGGATCCAAATTCACAGGATTTATACGGCAAAATTTGGCTTAAGGAACGATTGTAGTTTCAGTTGGATGGCGAATGATTGGGACCAGCAGCGTCGTAGGTTTGTTGTTAGTAGTCCAGCTGTAGAGCGCCTTAAGGCTAGTAGGAAATTCCATCACGACAGTGGAAACAACGAACGGGAAAACTCATACGCAGCTAAATTCGGGAAGTGCACCAATCAATGTAGCCATATCATAGGGTTAATGATGTCTTATCCGATTGGCCGTAAGGAACTATAGCGTTATCCATAGTGTTTGGTTCAAGTTGGAATCATGGCATGAACTTCTCTGTTATCACGGATAATTTGGTACTGTATTACCACTACCGTGATATCCCCGCCTGTCACGCGGGAGACTGGGGTTCGATTCCCCGCCGGGGAGCCATATCACAGGTAATTTGATACTGTATTATCACTACCGTGATAGATAAAAGTGTCACAACAATGTTATAATAGTATCTGTAATATTATCAATAGTTACCCCAATAGCATAGGCTTATATGTGCATTATGTAACCAACTTATCACAGATTCCATATTAAGCCATCACTTTTATCCATTTAAGTTGTCACTTAACCTATTTGAATTTTACCTAACCTGTTAGCAGGTAGAACCAGGGTAAAGAGTTGTTTATGAATAGGCACAATGATTAAGCAGTAATTCACCTGGGCTATCTCATTTTATTCTGAGAAATATTAGTTACACAAGAGTGGGTGTGACCCTCACAAAGCTATTTTAAACCCGATAAAATTATTGAAATGTATATGGGTCACCCACGGCGATACCATATTACGTAAATGGTTGATACAGTAAAATACGATGTCTGAGTAAATTACTAAGCATATTCATAGACCTATTTAATGTCATTTAGCCAGTTAGATAACCTCTCTCATGGCCTTCACAAAAGCCAATATAATAATCATTATACTCAAGAGAAATTAAAGAACAGTCAAAATCAAATCAAATTAAATTAAATCCGGATTTATCATAACCTGCGGCCATGAGGATATACTAGATTTGCATTGCCTGACCATAATTGTGAATAAAATATGGAAAACCATGAAATATGCAACTTACATGATCTGGTCCATCGATGTTAGTAACGACGACAATATTTCCGCGTTACAACAGTGGTCAATTAGCAAATTGTTCTACCTGCCCGATAATATCCGATTTGAGAGTTCAAGACGGATTAAGACTTCAACCGTACGTGTGCGATTGAGAGACTCCGAAAACTGAACACATGGTTTAAAAAACCAGGAGTTTTTATGTATGCCTCATTTGTTATTTTTCTTTCTCATGTCCTTCGGAACCAGTGCATTCTAGTCTGTGAAATAATAGTTTTGTGACGTATGCGGGAAATCACTGCTTCACCATTCCACAAAACAAAATGTTTTCGTTATGTAATGGTTTTGGGTTTTCTGGTGTCCTTCCTCAAGTATCTGACTGTACCAATAATAACTTATTTGTATACCTTTGTTTTTTCCAAGGTGACACTATTATCCACTAGAATAATACTGAGGCTTGATTTTTGAAATTATAAAAATTTCGATCAAGTTGAAGTTATTTTCCGTAATACTGTAATAATTGTTCAACGGCGTCTGTTGAACGATGAACTGGTGGCACGCACGCGTTTCGGCTTCCAGTTCACCTCAAATCCTAACAGCGACAGGTTACTACGGGTGCGTGAACACTATTACTGGCCGATGAAATGGAGACGGTTCTATTTGCGAAGCCAATGATGACCGGATAAATTTTAGAAACTATCGTGGTGAACACAATCTAGCAGCGAACATTTTTCAGCGTCACAGCAACCAAAAAGTAGTTCTGATAGTGAAGACAAATATCAGTGCCACCTTATACTCAGTTCACTCGTATAGGGATGGGTAATTAGCTTACATTTTCACTAGCCTTACTGCTTATGGCTAATTCTCATTGAACCATCACAGTGCTTAGAAATACTTTTACTCTTGCCTCACTGATATGATCAGGTCATACTTTACATACTAGACCCTCAGAAGGGGTTATGGGTTAAGGCAATCAGACTAGATCTCTAGTATCCGAATATCCAAACTCTAGATTTTCCTTAGAGTCTTCCAGTTATGCGTGAGAGAACCTCCCAAGGGAGTAGAGGCATCCCAACATAATATGACACCTGAGCGTTGTAAGGCAACCTCCTCCCCATTAGAAAACAGTGATTTTAAAGTACCGAATCTCAGGGTTTGACCATAGCTTGGCACAGTGAAAACCCAATCCAAGTACACTGGGTTGAACCAGGGGGTTTGGTTCCTGGCCCGCCCTACCTATTAGTTATTTAACATGCGCTCAAAGGTATTCCAACCTCCACCTCCTGGACCCAAAGACATGCATTACTCGCCCATTTGGAAGATGTTCTGAAGGTTCTCCAACCCTGGTAGGAGTGGCATGGTGTTAAAGGCATACGTTTGTTTTTTATGAAGTTTTTTAAATAAAAACGTGGTAATTTTTTTACAGTTTTTCAGATTTTGTTATTTTAAGTATTTGCTTTTCTTCTTTCCGCATTGACGCTTAGCCTAAATATTATTTGAAGGTTGTTTAGGCGAGTAGGAAAGTACTGCGTCCTAACTATATAATTCACAGTGCAGTGAAACCTGCCTATGTTTGTCACCATCGGTTCTATTGAAAAGAGGCCAACTTAGACAGGTGGCAAACTTACAGAAAATAAATGTTGTTGAATTAAAATCTATTGCATTATCACAAGCAAAGGTGCATTCACACTTCAAATTTTTCACATTCTGCAACGTTAGATAACCAACAATGCAGTTTAGGTTGGCTGGTTGAGAATTAAGTAAGAAATTCTACAAGTGCTCTGGTTTGTTCGAAAGATGTCAGTGTAGCAAAAAAAAAAAAAAGGAAAGAAAAAATATCCGTGCCTCTGCAACGAATTAAAATTGAGAAGAAGACACGTTTTAGTGTCTATACAGCGATTGATATAATGAGAAAGTCACAAAGAGACTTATTTACCTTAGACATGCCAAAGAAAAATCAATATTGATCAAACATTCATTTTATATCACAGGTTACAGTATTTTGTAAAATCTCTGAATGTTTTACATTATTCGTTAAAACGTTACCTTCACTTCTGCAGTTTTAATATATCTACTGAATCCTTATGAAAATATATCATGTCGTGCGGGATGATTTGACTCCCATAAAAACCATCATAGCTTCCATTGTTTAACAAGAATGTGTTATTATGTGACATTTACACATTAAATCTAACAAGAATATTTTCCGGTGTTATATTATTGGTTTCCAGTTTGTTTGAAAAACGTAATCGAAAAAACAAAGAGCAAAGTAAAAACAAGATGTGCAGTGTGTGAAATTTAATTGGTAAAAAACTATTGCCTCAACGGAAAAAATGTCATATTTCAAATGTGATAAATAGTAAAAATAAATATCTTTGACATTCCATGCTATACTCTAAGTGAGCGAGAATAGTATTTTCGTAAAGAAGAATAAATAAAAATGCACTAAAACATAAACAAATATGAAAATAGATGAACATTTATATTCAATATTTCAATAAAATCTATCTCCACACTCTCTCTCTCCCTCTTTTTTGGTTAATATGTCAATGATTATTGCATCTAATTTCTAGTAGAACTTTGAGCAACAAAAATTTATTACTTACTATGTAAGAACAAATTACAAGTTGCGTTGATCTAGAGTGGATTTGAGCTGAGTAGAGTGGATTTCTACACCAGCCCCTATAACACTTCGACTATTCTACCACTACCGGCGAAGTCTCTGAACTTGATAGTTGTCTTCATGAAATGTAGGTTGGAGAAAGAACGAAAAAAATGTTTGAATGAATAAATAAAACAGACACTTTTCGCTTTCCGAATCAAGGTTAAAGTAACCAAGTCTGGGTTAGGACAACCTTTTCAAGAAATCTTATGGGATGCTACTGACCAAGCAGTAGGCGATTAAATTATACTACTTTCTTTGGTAACCGTGAAAATTGGCAAAATATTTTCACCAATTTGCTCAGTTACTTTGGTCAAGAAAAATGAGACATTAAGCTTTTAGTTTGTTTTACTTCTCGCTTAAAAGGTATTTTGTATTCACTGACTAAATTAGCAAAGTAACTTCTGGCAAGTAGTGCTATGATAAAATATCCTGCATAGATCGTGTTATATTAAATCACTATAATTTTTTTTTATTATTGGGAGCGTATTTGTAGTCATAGAATATCTATACAGGAGCGGCGTTAGCGTCATACACTTCTGTTCAGAAAAAAAAAAACTAGAAAATTTTTCAGAAATGAATCCAAAAACGTGTTCATCACTATTCCCACGGATCTGTGAAGAGGAAATTACTACATTTACCCTTCATTTTTATTTAGACACTAGCTGCAGGAAGGACTTGTATCGATGGTAGCCGAGCATGGTGAGAGACTCGATCTTCGTAAAGGACTCCTGAAACTTGAAGATCAAGTTGTCGCAACTCGCTTTGAAACTATTTTAATTTACTTTTAAAACATAAAGATGTGACGAAATAATTGAAAGTGTAATATTTGTTACATACGTAAATTTCAAATTTAGTGATTTGGTGTTAAAATTGGTGTTTATTGCCTATTCTTTTTCTTTTTGTACTTTTAGTTCCGAAATAAATACATATAAGAGTTATATGTTTAAAATCTCTAGAATTATCAGCGACACTTGGATGGATGTGAAATTAGACTGAAATAAATGCAAATAAGCATGTACTTAGAAAGTTACACGCCAAACGAATTTTATACCTGACAAAATACATGTCTACTGCAAAAATATTTGACTGCCAATTATTTATACAATACTAACAGATTAAAACAATTATATTTTAGTTAAAATGCCCTCACTGCAATAAAGGTAACTGTTTTCTTTACTATAACGTATGTATATATACACATTACTTACTGTAAAATAAAGAGTTGTGCTCCCAGCTTTATGAAGAAATTCCATAACGTTTTCGCATTTTCGTAGATAATCCTCCGATAGGAGTTTTTATAATATTTGGTAAATTTTAATTAAAAGGGATAAGAACTTTCCACAGCTAAGAAACAAGATATCTCTGCTGTGGCGTAACATGTGGATAAAACGTTAGACAACTATTAAGAATATAAAATGATCACCCGACATTCAGTCCGTAATTATCAGTTTACAGCCTTTTCGAAAAGAACTGCAGAAAGAAAAATTAATCCTAGGTCTTTTACGCTGAAATTCTTAACTTTCATTCATTCTTTCTTGAAAAGAGGTTGAAGAAATTGAAGAAGGCAACAAAATTAAGTGGGGCATATATATTATCAAACATTTTAGTAAGCATCTTTATAGAATTTAAATTTTACTTGTCTGGAATTGTTATGTGTTAACAAACGGAACAATACAATTAACTTTTTCGTAGATTGCAAATATTGTATGATATACGAGCCAGGCAGTTCCATTTTGAAGTAGCTTGTTTCGGAGCAGGCTGAGAACTAATAGGGGAAACGCGCCCTACATGAAACGTATTCCTTGGCTATTGTAAATGCAATTATCATCGTTAATGGAATAAAAGGTAAACATTCACAGTAACAGTCACCACGACATATTTAATACGTGCCACATATGGAAAAAGTGACTATAAAAACTGGCTCTAAGTCTTTCATCCAGAGTTAAAATCCAGTGCTGCACAGTCATACTCCATTTCTGTACCTTCACACATGTTTTTTAAAAATAATTATATCGATTATAATAAGGTTCGAGATGTAGATATGGCGAAGGATGAAAATTCAGCTGGAGGGAGAAAATAAGAAATAAAGAAGTTCTGAGGACAGCGAATGAAGACAAGAATACGGACGTTGATAGCAACATTGGAAATAAATTGGTTAGGACACTGTAAGAAGAAATTGCCTTATACTTTGGAAGGAGAAGTAGGTGTCAACTCCTGGACAATATGAAGATCGAAAATTCGAATGCTTTAGCAAAATCTAAGGCTGAGAATACAAATAAATGGAGAAAGAACAGGTGTATTCAATAGCAGATAGCAAATTAAAAGTTTATATTTCTCAAAATGAAAGTTATTCTTTAAGAATACACAGGTGTGCCAATTAAAAGTTTAACTTTCAAGTGAAAGATGGATCATTAAAAGTTACATATGTAAATAATTAAAAATTGTTAAATGAAAGGACGAATCTGATTAGTTCATGGATATGACCTCTCATTTTAAGAAGTATAGCCCTATAAGCTGTAGTCTTAGAAATTGTTTCATAATGTGTCTGATGAGGGCAAAGTTAATTTGCCAAAACTGTAACCATAATTTATTAGTTAATATATGCTACGGTCAGAATTTGTCTTTAATTGTATATAAGAAGTTCCAAAGCTAAAATGAGTGGTATTAAGAAAGATTTATTTCTTGTAAGGACCTGCCAATGTGGCAGAACACTGATGGTGATAGTAAGATACAGTCATGCTCATGATAAAATGAGTAAGATTTGTAGTCTTTATCACGATACATAATAACGCCCTCTCTGATCAACATAATGCACTGCAGAAAAAGTGTGAAATAAGTAATTTTTTCGTAGCAGTGCCACACAAAAAGTTAATATTTCGCTTAGCTTACTGAATGGTGAATAAATTACATTTGCAGCAAAAGTATACCCTGTATATAATGTTTCAACTTGGAACATAAAAATCCGCGATCAATTATTCGCGTTCGATAGTGATGTAATCCAAGAATTTTCGGTTCAGATTAAGAATACGGGTATACTTTATTAAAATTTTCAGAAAAAATCTTTTAATTCAGAATGGAAGAATAATGTTAACGTAGAACGTATAATTCGGAACGTATAAGAATGAAGGCGGAGAACGTATAATTCGTCTGTGAATATGTGGTTCTTTTATTTAGTATTGTAATTCAAAACTAGCTTGTATAGACCACGTAACTCAAGTTAGTGCGTGTTTGTCACAATTATTTTACTTTGTGCCTACACCCACTGCCGTTTTCCTCCTGTTCAGCGTACCCAAAAATGCCCAAATGGCTATATGATCTACCAGATGGCATATGAGCTATACTGAATACAAAGGAGTTTCGTGAGCGAACACCACACCAGTCAATCAGAGAGCTGCACCATACGGAGAGCAAAAATCTAGTAATGGAAATCGAGTGTGCAATCCAAAACTTTGGCTTCCACTGTCTACTATTTCTTCTGACATCTCGATCACTTCTTGGGAAGGAAGATTTCCGATGATCGGGTAGTTCAACGCGCGTTTGAGGATTACTTCCCATCGCATAGTTCAGACTTTTTTCACCAAGGGATCCAATCGTTGGCTGAGCGATAGACAAAGAACAATCGCTCGTATTTGCGATTATTCGTATCGCTTCTTTTCCCTTTCGCGCCCCTCAAGTTTACTGGTGTGTTATCAGATCAAAAGTTTAATTCTTCTGAATCATGTTTTATTTATGTAGAAGAAAATCTTTCTGCAGCTATAATTTTTAATTACAGACTAGACTTTCTAGAGTGTAGGACAAAATCCAAGCGGACAAAATCCAAGACGACAAAATCCAAGCGGATGAAATCAAAGCACCAGTATAATGTGCGTAGCTGTGGTATGTGCCTGTGAACACCCTAATTAAATTGTATTAGAGTAGAGGGGGGCAAGAGTACGTGGGGGCAAGGATACGATTCCCTAAAATCAGGTGAATATATTCGCGTATGGCAATAATGCGTCACGTGGAGTTTGATGTTAATGGCGTCTAGAACCTAAACAAGTTTGAGTGTGCTGCGGCAAACTACAAGCTATCTAGGTAATTATTTATGTTTTTCTAATAGTTTGATATATTATTGGGACATAAGTAGTTAATGAATAACTTACACAATTTTATAACGATTTCAAGGTACTATAAAGAGTTAGTTTCTAACATATCCATTGATTGACAGGGTGGGGTAAATTGCCTTTCTTCCAACAGTTAGCTGTACAACATCACGGGAAAGTCAATTGTGTAGTGAGAGGGCAAGGGTACGCAGATACCTACGGGGCAAGGGTATGCGTGCGTACTCTTCCCCCTTCTGTTCTATGAAAAATAATCCAATTTGATTTAGATCTAACAATCAAAAAAGAATGTAGATTCCGTTGTAATAGAGAGTAACGGCAAACTTTACGAATACTGGTTCCCATATGTAGCCTCTAACGTTAAAAATTCTGAAGAATCCTGATATTTTCTTATGTACGAGGAATAAATTTTTATTCTAAAAATACCACTCCTTACATAACAGTATCTAAGGTGGTGTTTGAGTTTTCGAAACAGATAAACGTGTGAGATAGTTAATTCTGCAGTTATTGAATAACTTTACGCTTGCTTATTTTATTCAGGTTTCAGAAATACTACGCTTTGTCCTCTTTTATCTTAAATGTCAGTAGTCTTCAGTAATAAATTTCAATGGGCCTTATGCAGAGTCGTTCTGACGCGTGATTAGTGCCATACTAAAAAGTTCGATTACCGTATGTTTCCTGTAGTAGTCAGTCTTTTAGTAATCATACGTTGAAACGACTCTGCATAAGGCGGTATCAGTCCAATGATTGGTATGGGATCCTATAAAGCTAACCCAACCTAACATTTGACAATATGTAGTTTCATCAAGGATAGGTCGAGAAGTTTTCAAGTTACCCTCGTAGGTGACAAGCATTCTGTAACTGATGGAATAAGCTGAATTTGGAAATATATTTTTATAAAGGGTCTAAATATTATCTGATTTTTTTTTGTATCCTATGCATTCCCATTACTGATATAAGAAGAATTAAGGATTTTTCTTTTTTTAATGAGAATCTGCAACGTCTTTAGGCACAATAAAGCCAGTAGGCCTATTTACCGAAGAAATGGAGAACGAAGTAGTGGAATATATCACATTACTGGATCAATTCTTCTATGACTTAACTTTAAAAGATCTAAGAAGAATAGCATACAATTTTGCTGACCGTAACTAGTTGCCCCATATCCTTTAGCGATGTGAATCGAATGGCAGGAAGAAATTGGACAGAGTCTTTCCGTCGTAGACATTTAACAATTGCTTTGCGACAGCCTTCAAAGACTGGTCTGGGGAGAGCTCGTGGTTTTAGCAAGCCACAAGTTGAATGCTTTAATTGTCTAAAAGATCTTGTAAGACAAAACGGCTCTCCTCCACGGGATATCTACATGTACGAAACTGGCATAAATACGGTTCTTCATAAAGTTCCAAAAGTCGACTAAAAATCAGTTATGAATAAAATTGTATCTAGTGATTTTTGAGTTAACATAACAGCTGTTTCCTGGTAAGTGCATCTGGTGCCTTTATTCCCCAGATATTTCCCACAAAACAAATGAAATAAGAATTACTCGATGGCTCGCCGCCGGGGTCTGTGGGAATATCTAATTCTGGTTCATCAACTAACAACTTTTCGTAGAATGGTTATATTATTTACACCAACATGTGCGATCAAATTCGGTTACGAAAAAGGTATTGTTACTTGTTGAAAATCAGACCTCTCACATTTCAATCGAAGTGATTGATTTCTGCAGGCAAAATGGGATAGTGATGTTGAGTTTACCACCAAATCCCAGCCATAATTTGAAACCATTAGATCGCTCCTTTTTTGACCCGCTGAAATTCTGGTATTCAACAGTGTGTGATAAATGGATGAGGAATCACCCATCCCGCCTAATTCCAAGTTGCGAATTTGTTTACTGAGGCTTACTACAAAGCTGCAACCATTGGTATCCAGCCTTCAAGAATCTGGAGTTGTCCTACTGAATCCAGATGTGTTCACTGTAGAAGATTTTCTTCCTTCTATTGCGGATGTGGTAGACTTAAATATAGAAGCCAGGCCTGAAGACGAAAGCATTCCTAAAGCAACAAATCAAGCATCATACCTGAAAAGAACCCAAAATCGTTCATTGGATGATTCACTGGAAGTGAAAAGGGACCCATGCGGCGCATCCAGATCAAACACTCCTTTGCCAGTTGCTCGTTCTTATTCATCTGTTACCAAATCTTCAACCAGTAACGCTAGATTCTCACTAGAAGCAAGCAAGAGCTCGTGCGGACTTTCCACTTCAAACACTCTTCTGCCAGTTGCTAGTTTTCATTCATCTGTTACCAAATCTTCAACCAGTAACACTAGATCCTCACTAGAAACAAGCAAGAGTTCATGCGGACTGTCCACTTCAAATACTCTTCTGCCGGTTCCTCGTTTTCATTCATCTGTTACCTAAAATTCAACCAGTAACGCTGGATTCTCACTAGAAGCAAGCAGGAGCTCATGCAGATTGTCCACATCAAACACTTCTCTGCCGGCTGCTCGTTCATCGGTTACCAAACCTCCAACCAGTAACACTGGATCTTCACTAGAGGTAAGCAGGGGCCCATATGGACCGCCCACATCATGCACTCCTTTGGTGATTGTCAGTCCTCCGACTCAACCAAAAAATCTTATCTTCTCGATGTCAATCAGAGATTCTGACATCCTCTCCTTTCAAGCAGAACTTACTTCCGAAACGGCGCCCTCCAAAGAGCAAAGGCAAACATCATCTTGCACCAAGAAAGCTACAACCGAAGTTGTAGCTACAACTCCTCAGGTCAGTGAGGAAGTAGTGTAAGAGTGTCCATTATGCAATATCATCTACAGTAATCCACCAATAGAAGATTGGATCAAGTGCGCAAGATGCCATGAATGGTGGCATGAACAATGCACATCATATAAAGGAGTAGGCACCTTCATCTGTGATGATTGTTAATGCTATTTTGGGTGCGTACTCTTGCCCCTTTGATTTCGTACTCTTGCCCCACATATAGGGGCAAGAGTACGAATTTGAATGCTTTCATTTTACGAATTATAATTCCTCCAAGGACAGAGGTATATAAAAGTTGAGTTCACATTTCGTAAAGGAGAGTTCAAGTTTTGTGTTCCATGTAAAAGTTTTCCGTTGTAACTATTTTTTACCAAAATATATAAGTTTAATTAAAATTTGCGTACTCTTGCCCCCCTTTCCTATCCTATCTTCTGGACTCACTGAACCTTCGGTCTTTCTTTTGTACTGACCCCATTTTCACTGGCTAGTCGGTGTATATTGAAACTAACACCAAATTACACTCACACGTAATAATGTAATATTAACTTTCCACATAGTAGGCATTAAAGTTATTAAAATTATGAATAAAAGTGGTTTATTATTAGGAAGAAGGTTCATAAATACGTCCATAATCTCGGAAACTTAAAGTAAAAGGGCTATAGAACAGAGAAAAAATGACAAAACAAATATAATGAGTTTTCTTTATACTCAAGTAAATAGATTAGTTTTCGTTTGATAGACGAGTATTATGATCTAAAATGACGTTAATTCAACAACCAAATTTATAAAACACCTGTAAAAAGTTAAGTCTATATTTATATGGCAATAAAATACATTTGTCTAACAATATTCATGCATAGCATTACAAACAAAGAATCATTTCGTGTTGGGGTCTGAAAGACTCCAGGTATGGAAACTTGGAGTAGTGATACAAAATAACAAAAATCTCGGAAATTGTTGCTTGTACAAGGCTAAAATTACGTAATATACAAAAACATATTTACATATAAGATGTCACGAAAGATGAAAATTTGATGCACATTTATTATACCACAAGGTACTTTAATTACTCCTATGGGGTGTGTCATACCCCACATATGCGTTCTAGGGTTAACATAATGATTGCAGCTCCTACGATATGGACATCTTATAATAATTGCAAACCTATTTATCCCTCTTTCATGTCGAATTTCCAAAACTTCTTCCTTAGTAATACCTTACATAACAAAACTTACGTATTGTCCAAATGTCAAGTTTCTAGGTAAAACAGTTTGGTCTAGGCGTTGATCAGACTATCAGGAATTGTACATGCAGATGTAGCTTACATTTGTTTGATCTTTTAACTCTCAGTCACATTTCAAATGCACATTTTGATTGATTTATATTCTGCCACACAGATGTAAAGTCTATATAAACTCTACACAGGTTATAGAAGAAGAAGTCCTGGGTGAGTGACTAACTGATAAATGCCCAGGCCCATCCGTTTATACTACGAAACTTGAAATTTTGACAGTTCATAGGACTTGTAACGTAAGTCATCATTAAGGAAGATTTTTAAAAAAATCGACAGGGAACGGGTAGAGAATTGTTGTGGAAATTACTATAGTAAAATGTTCAAATCTCTGAATCTCTGAAATGAAATGAAATGAAATCTTTGAGTTTTACGTCCCACGGTTATGCCGGTTAGGCTAAAGGAGACGGTGATGATGAGAGATGAGTGAAAATGGTGGAATGAAGAAAGTGGGAGGAAGCGGGAGAACCCCGAGAAAACCCACGAGCACGGTGTTTGTCCACCACAAAGTTCACTTGGCGGGGGCTGGGATCGAACCCGGGACCCCAAGCACCAGAGGTGAACGCTCTACCACTGAGCCACCGCCCCCCCTCTGAATCTCTGAAGTGTTGTGACATAAAATTAGTGTATTGATTTCCCATTTAAAATAATTAGACACGTTTCAGTGTTTTTTGACATTTCCCCTAGGAGGGAAGAAAAAGAAGTAAGAAGAAAAGAGGTGGGTTTTGATTTGATTTAATTTTGAGTTTAGCGTCACTTTTCAGCAGCAAGGCTATGTGAGACATGGGGTTACAATTGTTATAATAAGATGACATTATTTCAAAGTCTTTTAAATTTAGAGATATGACATTTGGTATTTTGACTTTTCATTTGAAA
Source organism: Thermobia domestica (assembly GCF_964235325.1). NCBI lineage: Eukaryota > Metazoa > Arthropoda > Insecta > Zygentoma > Lepismatidae > Thermobia > Thermobia domestica. The sequence goes on from NC_137461.1 coordinate 250,742,533, forward strand.
TAATTAAATACATATTTCAAGATTGTTTGGTACTTCCACTTAGGGCTGTTCCGATAATCGAGTAATCGATAACAATTCGATAAAATTTCAAAACCGTTTCATCGATAAAGAATTTTAATTTTATCGAATTATCGAACTTTCGAGATTCTCGAAATGATCGAGACTCCCGAAATGTTCGAGACTTCCGAAATGTTCGAGACTCCCGAAATGATCGAGACTCTCGAAATGATCGAGACTCCCGAAATGTTCGGGACTCTCGAAGTGTTCGAGGCACTCGAAATGTAAGAAACATTAGACAACTTCGAGACACTCGAACTGTTCGAGAATCTCGAATTGTTTGAAAGCAGCAAATACAGAAATATATCAATATGATCGCATTTGTCGAATCGCTTGAATATTTAGAAAAGTTCGGGATTATCGAAGTGTTCGAAAGAAACGATGTACTCGAGGTTATCATCGTTGTAGATAATATGTATTACATATATGCAGAGTGTTCATTTTAAAACTTCTCTCCTTAGCAATGTAGTGAAGGAAAAGTTTTTTCCCCATAGATCTGTACAAGGTTTAAGCAGTCTGTCAGAAGAGGGAAAGAGGAAGAGAAAACATGCATCACCCGAATGGAATTGGAATCCAAGACAACGTTAGTCTACTAATAGTCACTTTGCCGATTGCGCCAATAACGGGGCAGGCAGAAAAATAATTTTACGGGTGTGTCTAATTTACTGACCAACACATTTCTCTGGCCACCGGCAAAACTACAACAGCTATCGACACCAAACTCCACACAAATATCAACCTCCAGGACCCCGACATATTTACAAAAAATCATTAAAATATCGTGATATTTAATATATCTTTATCACGAGAAACTATTAAAAATATGATAAAAACTTGGCCACCACGGAAACTATAATGGCCACCAACACCAAACTCCACACAAATATCAACCTCTAGGACCCCGACATATTTACAAAAAACCATTAAAATATCGTGATATTTAATATATCTTTATCACGAAAAACTATTAAAAATATGATAAAAACTTGGCCACCACGGAAACTATAATGGCCACCGACACCAAACTCCACACAAATATCAACCTCCAGGACCCCGACATATTTGCAAAAAATCATTAAAATATCGTGATATTTAATATATCTTTATCACGAAAAACTATTAAAAATATGATAAAAACTTGGCCACTACGGAAACTATAGTGGCCACTGACACCAAACTCCACACAAATATCAACCTCCAGGATGCCGAAACATTTTCAAAAAATCATTAAAATATCGTGATATTTAATATATCTTTATCACGAAGAACTATTAAAAATATGATAAAAACTTGGCCACCACGGAAACTATAATGGCCACCGACACCAAACTCCACACAAATATCAAACTCCTGAACCCCGACATATTTATAAAAAATCATTAAAATATCGTGATATTTAATAGATCTTTATCACGAAAAACTATTAATAATATGATAACAACTTGGCCACCACGGAAACTATAACTGCCACGGAAACCAAACTCCACACAAATATCAACCTCCAGGACCACGACATATTTACAAAAAATCATCATTATATCGTCATATTCAATGTATCTTTATCACGAAAAACTATTAAAAATATGATAAAAACTTGGCCACCACGGAAACTAAAATGGCCACCGACACCAAACTCAACACAAATATTAACCTCCAGGATCCCGACATATTTACAAAAAATCATTAAAATATCTTGATATTTAATATATCTTTATCACGAAAAACTAAAAATATGATAAAAACTTGGCCACCACGGAAACTATAATGGCCACCGACACCAAACTCCACACAAATATCAACCTCCAGGACCCCGAAAAATTTACAAATCATTAAAATATGGTGATATTCAATATATCTTTATCACGAAAAACTATTAATTATATGATAAAAACTTGGCCACCATGGAAACTATAATGGCCACCGACACCAAACTCCACTCAAATATATTTGTGTGTATTTTGTTGTCGGTGGCCATTATAGTTTCCGTGGTGGCCAAGTTTTTATCATATTTTTAATAGTTTTTCGTGATAAAGATATATTAAATAACACGATATTTTAATGATTTTTTGCCAATATGTCGGGGTCCTGGAGGTTGATATTTGTGTGGAGTTTGGTGTCGGTGGCCATTATAGTTTCCGTGGTGGCCAAGTTTTTATCATATTTTTAATAGCTTTTCGTGATAAAGATATATAAATATCACGATATTTTAATGATTTTTTGTAAATATTTCGGGGTCCTGGAAGTTGATATTTTTGTGGAGTTTGGTTTCGGTGGCCATTATAGTTTCCGTGGTGGCCAAGTTTTTATCATATTTTTAATAGCTTTTCGTGATAAAGATATATTAAATATCACGATATATTAATGATTTTTTGCAAATATTTCGCGGTCTCGGAAGTTGATATTTGTGTGGAGTTTGGTGTCGGTGGCCATTATAGTTTCCGTGGTGGCCAAGTTTTTATCATATTTTTAATAGTTTTTCGTGATAAAGATATCTTAAAAATCACGATATTTTAATGTTTTTTTGTAAATATGTCGGGGTCCTTGAGGTTGATATTTGTGTGGAGTTTGGTGTCGGTGGCCATTATAGTTTCCGTGGTGGCCAAGTTTTTATCATATTTTTAATAGTTTTTCCTGATAAATATATATTAAATATCACGATATTCTGATGATTTTTTGTAAATATGTCGTGGTCTTGGAGGTTGATATTTGTGTGGAGTTTGGTGTCGGTGGCCGTTACAGTTTCCGTGGTGGCCAAGTTTTTATCATATTATTAATAGTTTTTCGTGATAAAGATATATTAAATATCACGATATTTTAATGATTTTTTACAAATATGTCGGGGTCCTGGAGGTTGATATTTGTGTGTAGTTTGGTGTCGGTGTCCATTATAGCTTCCGTGGTGGCCAAGTTTCTATCATATTTTTAATAGTTTTTCGTGATAAAGATATATTAAATATCACGAAATTCTGATGATTTTTTGCAAATATGTCAGAGTCCTGGAGTTTGATATTTGTGTGGAGTTTCGTGTCGGTGGCCATTATAGTTTCCGTGGTGGCCAAGTTTTTATCATATTTTTAATAGTTTTTCCTGATAAAGATATATTGAATATCACGATATTCTGATGATTTTTTGTAAATATGTCGGGGTCCTGGAGGTTGATATTTGTGTGGAGTTTGGTGTCGGTGGCCATTATAGTTTCCGTGGTGGCAAATTTTTTATCATATTTTTAATAGTTTTTCGTGATAAAGATATATTGAATATTACGATATTCTGATGATTTTTTGTAAATATGTCGTGGTCTTGGGGGTTGATATTTGTGTGGAGTTTGGTGTCGGTGGCCTTTATAGTTTCCGTGGTGGCCAAGTTTTTATCATATTATTAATAGTTTTTCGTGATAAAGATATATTAAATATCACGATATTTTAATGATTTTTTATAAATATGTCGGGGTCCTTGAGGTTGATATTTGTGTGGAGTTTGGTGTCGGTGGCCATTATAGTTTCCGTGGTGGCCAAGTTTTTATCATATTTTTAATAGTTTTTCCTGATAAATATATATTAAATATCACGATATTCTGATGATTTTTTGTAAATATGTCGTGGTCTTGGAGGTTGATATTTGTGTGGAGTTTGGTGTCGGTGGCCGTTATAGTTTCCGTGGTGGCCAAGTTTTTATCATATTATTAATAGTTTTTCGTGATAAAGATATATGAAATATCACGATATTTTAATGATTTCTTATAAATATGTCGGGGTCCTGGAGGTTGATATTTGTGTGGAGTTTGGTGTCGGTGGCCATTATAGTTTCCGTGGTGGCAAATTTTTTATCATATTTTTAATAGTTTTTCGTGATAAAGATATATTGAATATTACGATATTCTGATGATTTTTTGTAAATATGTCGTGGTCTTGGGGGTTGATATTTGTGTGGAGTTTGGTGTCGGTGGCCTTTATAGTTTCCGTGGTGGCCAAGTTTTTATCATATTATTAATAGTTTTTCGTGATAAAGATATATTAAATATCACGATATTTTAATGATTTTTTATAAATATGTCGGGGTTTGGAGGTTGATATTTGTGTGGAGTTTGGTGTCGGTGTCCTTTATAGCTTCCGTGGTGGCCAAGTTTTTATCATATTTTTAATAGTTTTTCGTGATAAAGATATATTAAATATCACGATATTCTGATGATTTTTTGTAAATATGTCCGAGTCTTTGTGGTTGATATTTGTGTGGAGTTTGGTGTCGGTGGCCGTTATAGTTTCCGTGGTGGCCAAGTTTTTATCATATTTTTAATAGCTTTTAGTGATAAAGATATATTAAATATCACGATATATTAATGATTTTTTGTAAATATTTCGGTGTTCTGGAAGTTGATATTTGTGTGGAGTTTGGTGTCAGTGGCCATTATAGTTTCCGTGGTGGCCAAGTTTTTATCATATTTTTAATAGTTTTTCGTGATAAAGATATATTAAATATCACGACATTTTAATGATTTTTTACAAATATGTCGGGGTCCTGGAGGTTGATATTTTTGTGTATTTTGGTGTCGGTGGCCATTATAGTTTCCGTGGTGGCCAAGTTTTTATCATATTTTTAATAGTTTTTCGTGATAAAGATATATTAAATAACACGATATTTTAATGATTTTTTGCAAATATGTCGGGGTCTGGAGGTTGATATTTGTGTGGAGTTTGGTGTTGGTGGCCATTATAGTTTCCGTGGTGGCGAAGTTTTTATCATATTTTTAATAGTTTTTCGTGATAAAGATATCTTAAATATCACGATATTTTAATGGTTTTTTGTAAATGTGTCGGGGTCTTTGAGGTTGATATTTGTGTGGAGTTTGGTGTTGGTGGCCATTACAGTTTCCGTGGTGGCCAAGTTTATATCATATTTTTAATAGTTTTTCCTGATAAAGATATATTAAATATCACGATATTCTGATATTTTTTTGTAAATATGTCGTGGTCTTGGAGGTTGATATTTGTGTGGAGTTTGGTGTCGGTGGCCGTTATAGTTTCCGTGGTGGCCAAGTTTTTATTATGTTATTAATAGTTTTTCGTGATAAAGATATATGAAATATCACGATATTTTAATGATTTTTTATAAATATGTCGAAGTCCTGGAGGTTGATATTTGTGTGGAGTTTGGTGTCAGTGGCCATTATAGTTTCCGTCGTGGCCAAGTTTTTATCATATTTTTAATAGTTTTTCGTGATAAAGATATATTAAATATCACGATATTCTGGTGATTTTTTGTAAATATGTCCGAGTCTTGGAGGTTGATATTTGTGTGGAGTTTGGTGTCGGTGGCCATTATAGTTTCCGTGGTGGCCAAGTTTTTATCATATGTTTAATAGTTTTTCGTGATAAAGATATATTAAATATCACGATATTCTGATGATTTTTTGCAAATATGTCAGAGTCCTGGAGTTTGATATTTGTGTGGAGTTTCGTGTCGGTGGCCATTATAGTTTCCGTGGTGGCCAAGTTTTTATCATATTTTTAATAGTTTTTCGTGATAAACATATATTAAATATCACGATATTCTGATGATTTTTTGTAAATATGTCCGAGTCTTGGAGGTTGATATTTGTGTGGAGTTTGGTGTCGGTGGCCATTATAGTTTCCGTGGTGGCCAAGTTTTTATCATATTTTTAATAGTTTTTCGTGATAAAGATATATTAAATATCACGATATTTTAATGATTTTTTATAAATATGTCGGGGTTTGGAGGTTGATATTTGTGTGGAGTTTGGTGTCGGTGGCCATTATAGTTTCCGTGGTGGCCAAGTTTTTATCATATTTTTAATAGTTTTTCGTGATAAAGATATATTAAATATCACGATATTTTAATGATTTTTTGTAAATATGTCGGGGTCCTGGAGGTTGATATTTGTGTGGAGTTTGGTGTCGGTGGCCATTATAGTTTCCGTGGTGGCCAAGTTTGTATCATATTTTTAATAGCTTTTCGTGATAAAGATATATTAAATATCACGATATTTTAATGATTTTTTGTAAATATTTTGAGGTCCGGGAGGTTGATATTTGTGTGGAGTTTGGTTTCGGTGGCCATTATAGTTTCCGTGGTGGCCAAGTTTGTATCATATTTTTAATAGCTTTTCGTGATAAAGATATATTAAATATCACGATATTTTAATGATTTTTTGCAAATATGTCGGGATCCTGGAGGTTGATATTTGTGTGGAGTTTGGTGTCGGTGGCCATTATAGTTTCCGTGGTGGCCAAGTTTTTATCATATTTTTAATAGTTTTTCGTGATAAAGATATCTTAAATATCACGATATTTTAATGGTTTTTTGTAAATATGTCGGGGTCCTTGAGGTTGATATTTGTGTGGAGTTTGGTGTCGGTGGCCATTATAGTTTCCGTGGTGGCCAAGTTTTTATCATATTTTTAATAGTTTTTCGTGATAAAGATATATTAAATATCACGATATTTTAATGATTTTTTGTAAATATGTCGGGGTTCTGGAGGTTGATATTTGTGTGGAGTTTGGTGTCGATAGCTGTTGTAGTTTTGCTGGTGGCCAGAGAAATGTGTTGGTCAGTAAATTAGACACACCCTAATTTTACATATGATTTCGACAAATACAACTTTGCAATAACTTATCAGATAAAAAAAGTTGTTTGACTAGTTTGGCTGCAAGAAGAAATCATTGGAGAGGTGAAGGAACCGAACTGTTCATCACTACTTTTGATAATACCCGAAACTTCGATAATACTCGAAATGTCGATAATACCCGAAACTTCGATAATACTCGAAATGTTGATAATACCCGAAACTTCGATAATACTCGAAATGTCGATAATACCCGAAACTTCGATAATACTCGAAATTTCGATAATACCCGAAACTTCGATAATACTCGAAATTTCGATAATACTCGAAACTTCGATAATACTCGAAATTTCGATAATACTCAAAACTTCGATAATTTCAAATACTCGAACGGTTTCGAGTAACCGATGACAACTCGATAAATTTTCACTGCCGAAGTTCGATAGGTCTTCAGCCTTATCGAACACCCCTACTTCCACTACAAGGTGAAAGAAGGGTGAGAAGAAAGAATGGGAGGTATAACAAGATGGCTATATTTCGAAATCCTTAAGATTAGAGATATGGCAATTGATATCAAGGCTTTTAATTTAAAATAATTGAAGACATATCCAAGTGCTTTCTGATATTTTTCTTAGAAGGTAAGAACAAGAATTTTAGGAATTATCCCCCCCCCCCAAAAAAAAAGATCAAAAGATTGCGATCTTGGCCAAGAATTTTAGGAATGATTCAAAAAATGCATCAAAAGATTGCGATCTTGGCCAGGAATATTAGTAATGATCCAAAAATGTATCAAAAGATTACGATCTTGGCCAATAGTTAGTTTTTGGATTGGGGGCCACAAAATTTCTGAACGGCCCCTAAATGAGTTTTCGTATTTTTTACATAATAAGCATATCATACTAAGTGATAGTTTGGGTTTCACTACATTATATGGGGTGTTTCAAAACAACACCGACAACGTTTGGGAGGTGATTCCTGACACCAAGATAAGACAAAAAGTATATACCAACTTAGGTGCACAAATGCTTCCTTTCGGAGTTATAGGCTCCCGAAAACATGGAAAAAATGAAATTTAAAGGTCCATAGCTCCAAAGCTATGGAACCTACCGTAGTCGGGTAAAGACTTCACTTAGGAACTAATATGTACACTATCCAAAAATACATGTTTCAGAATCCTGCGGTACTCACGCAACAATTTTTGCAGAGTGAGTTTTGCTACGGCCATATAATTTGATGTACTCACCAACTACCTCTATAAAAATTATTGCGGAAGTACCAAAGGATTCTGAAGCTTGGGTATTTGAATAGGGCACATACTCATACCTAAGTGAAGTCTTGACCGGACTACGGTAGGTCCCATAGTTTTGGAGCTATGGACCTTTAAAGTTTATTTTTTCATGTTTTCGGCAGCGTATAACTCCAAAAGGAAGCATTTGTGCACCCAGGTTGGTCTATACTTTTTTATCTTATCTTGGTGTTAGGAATCACCTCCCAAACGTTGTCGGTGTTGTTTTGAAACACCCCGTATGTGGTTCTCTAGATATAATTCATAGAAGAAAATTTTTGATTGAAATATATTGGATCTTTTGATGCGTTTTTGGATCAGGGGCGACAAAAGTTTTGAACGGTCTCTAAATCGAGTTTTCGAATTTTTTACGGACTAAACACATCATACTGAGTTAAGTGATAGTTTGGGTTTGGCTACACTGTATGTAGTTCTCCATATATAAGGCGTAGAATAATTTTTTTCATTGAAATATATTGGATCTTTTGATGCATTTATTGATCAGGGGCCACACAATTTTTGAACGGTCCCTAAATCCAATTTTCGTAGTTTTTACGGAATAAGCACATCATACTGAGTTAAGTGATAGTTTGGATTTGGCAACACTATATGTAGTTCTTCAGATAAAATGCGTAGAAGAAAATTTTTGATTGAAATATATTGGATATTTTGGCCCAAAAAGGTGGGAAGCAAAAAAGGCAGGATTTCCAATTGTACGCAGATCCTCGGACCATCCTTTCGTTGCATTACATATGGTGGTTTACTTTCCCAACGTAAAATCTGGATAGTTCTATTGCACCAATTCAATACAATGTAAAGAGGAAATCAAACGACTTTATCCAATGTGAATTTTATGAGATAGACGGATGAATTGGCAAACACCAATAACCGAAAATAATACATATCGTCGCTGTATCTTCAGAAACCACTATACAGTTTTCCCTCAAAATGAGATTTTACAGACCTACAAAAAAATCGGTCAAATTGTTCCTGCCTTTTTCCTTTAAATGTTACCAAAGACACAAGGCTGATTTTGTTTTCTAAAATTGTAACGATAATGTGCACTCAGTGTTCGTAGGTTTCCTTTAGAAAATTTCCCTCGACTAAGCAGAATTTTCCTTTTTCTTGTCAAATGTTACCTATTTTGTTGAGTGTCCAATTTCTGTGACAGGAGTTGTAGGCCTATGATGAGATTAATTTAGCTATGAAAGAAAGTGCCAAGCACATTTGTTTTATTCATTTGTTATTTACTTCTATTTTGTTTTTAACTTTTTGCTTCACTTCTTTCCTTTTTACAAAAAAATAGGCCTACACACAAATACCGTACGAGTGCAAATTATGGTACTTTGAACACACACACACACACAAACTATTCCTATTATGTTGGTTTATTTCTGAAGAACAAAAAAAAGCATTTATATTGGTCACTCAGTCAGCGCAAGAATTTCTATGGATTTTCGCGTTTTAACGAAAAATTCTCTTTTTCCCTTTTTGCTAAATTTACCTACAAAATTTCCCAAATGAGGAAAATTTCCTACAAACTATGAACACTGTAGCGCACTCATCAGCTACACCTAAGTAGAAGTAGGACCAACTAAGCGTTTATTGTTATGCAAATTAGGGTTCCGTGGCATTTCCGAGTCGAGACAATGGAAAACTTGAAGATAAAAGCTTTTACAGGTATGTCTGCCATTTATGAGTGTTTTTATGTTATTTATTGCGTTGAAAATATGTGTTCAATGACAATTTATGGCTGTGAAAGTTAAAATTCGTAGAAAATACAATTTGACTGAAGGTTATCTTGAAAAAATAAAACTTTATTGTTGGCTTTTGGTACGTTGTTTCATCATTTATTATTGACTTTTTTGTAATAGAACACCTGAATTCTCAGAAATGAAGCCTGGAGCAGTCTACGACTTGATGCAAGGCCAAGTTGAAAATAACGCTTTATTATTGGCTATATACGAATTCTTTGAAGAATTCTTTGAAGATTTACCCATCTTTGTTGTAGGATACACTTGTGATTCTGTGTTGGTATTTATGAGGAGATACTGTCCTTCACCCGAAAGGAGCCGTGAAAAAATTAGGATTCACCGTTAGATACAACCATCAGATTTAATTAGACAGTGACCTTCACATAGATACCACAGTGGTCCTCAAAAAGATTTTTGGAACACAATTGTGCAATTTGGTTACTGTTAAAAAAGAAAATGTTAGGGATTATTGTCTACTTTTTAGAGAGCTTTGTGAAGATTGCATTCTAGATGTCCTTTAAAAAATTTTTACTCCCTTACAGAAAAAAAGAAAATAAAACCCAAAGTTGACATTGAACTTTGAAAAGCTTTATGTATTGTCTCCCTTTTACGTAACAGTTAGGTTGTTACATGAATTTGTTTCCTCGATTTTTTGTTAAGATTGTATTGAAACGAAACTTAAAAACATTCTTTCTTTTATTGCTTATGACTGCTGGAAAGAGTGACGCGCCGGATCCCATATTAAACGGAAGGCTGGAAGGGCGGGGGGACTGAGTTGCCCAAACTTGTTTTGGCGGGAAGACCTGTTTATAAAATTGTTAGGATGAGAAACGAACATTTTATTATTGAACAAGTATTCCGTTCAGAGCTGATCTCTGTTTCTTTGAGTGGGTGATTCTTGGCTGATTGATATTATTTGTGTGATATTATTTGTTGTGATTGTTTTTGTATGAAACCTTGCTGGTGATATATTCATTACTCCTGTGATTAGTTCATCATTAAGGTAACAATATTTATTATTTTTATGCATTTGAAATGTGGACATAGGGAGGGAAACAGTTTTCTTAGCAGACATATCTTTGAATCAACGAGTATTTGTTTATATGTTTTAGAGGGAATAACACTTGATTGTATGAGAGGAGACACGGGTTTGATGCCAGCGGGAGCTTATATGATATCCTTGATGTTTAATGGAATGAAATTGCTACGACTTGGAAATTGTTTGAAGTAAATGAAAGTGAATATAATGAATGCAAAAAACAAAATGAAGTTGATCAGTGTAACGTCACACAATTATGTCAATTAGACTAACATATTAGATTAGATTAGATTATAAATTGCAGTTAATGAAAGTGAGAGGAATCCCGAGAAAAATTTACACATAACGTTGTCCAACGTAACTTTGTATGGGCAGAGATTGAACCCAGGACCAGAGTAAACGTTTTATCACTGACCCACCGTACCACCCTTATCAAAAAAGCAGATAGTTATTATACGTACAATTGAGAAATAGAATAATACTGTAGTAAACACAATTATCGATTGTACGTACCGGTGTTTGAACTCTTGTATTGAAAATATAAATGATAGAACCATATCTTAACAGATTTTTCAATGTAAATACGGACTTCTATAAGAGTAAAGTACTATTATGAGACGAATATATGTTTGAATTTTTGGGTTATTACAATCCGTTGAGATGTGAAAACTATTTGGAAATGATAAAAGAATAAAAAGGGAATAAATTATGTTAATTTTATTCATTTTATGCTAAAATATACGTGAATTATAAGCATTTTTCTGTTCCTATAGATCAGGCAATTCTAACCAGATAGGAGGTATACTTTTTCTTTTTGGGAGACTCAGGTAATCCTCTAAGTTTGTGAATGAAATAGGAATAATGGCTTGTTTACGTCCATAGAAAAAGAAGAAAAAATAGTAGCAAAAATCGTGAATGAACCAGACACCCGTTTCCCCCCTAGAACACCCTTTTCCGGGCTACGAAACTATCAATGAATGAGACACGTTTACCTGCTTTGGGTAACATACTTGTTGACATTTTTTCTTCTTCATTCCTGGCCGGAATCCCCTTGAATGACAAGTGATGTTTTTATGATGGTCGGCCGTAAAAGGGAAGACTTTTCCTGTTTTGACTGAATAAAATGGAACCAGTATTCATTCATTCATTGGAATCTTTTTATTTTTTAAAAAATTAGGCTAGAAAGATTAAATATTCATGAAAAAGATAGGATAAAACGTTTTATACGCATTTTAGGGGCGTAGTAAGACACTTTTACGGTGGGGTGACTGGTATATTTGTATTTTACATACATGTAAATGACATTTAATAGATTTACGTCCCAAGAATACACATGGTGAACTATTTTGTCTTAGTTTTCTTTATGATGAGTGAAATGGTGGAATGAGAAAGGGGAGGAGAACGATATCAAGACAAGTTTGTAGCATATTTTGTATGAACTTTTGATATGAATCTGTTATTTGAGGGTATTTGACTGTTTTTTGGTTTATGACCATATATATTGTTTGTATATGTGTATATATGTATATATGTACGTGACCGCAACTGTTTATATGTATATATGTTTGTATGTAGGCTAGGGATGGCCAAAAAATTTCGGATCCGGATATCCCGGATCCAGTGAGATCCGGATCCGGCAAGATCCGGATCCGGACCTAGATCCGGATCTCGGATCCGAATCTCAGATCCGGATCCGAAATTCGGATCTCGGATCTGGGTCCGATCTCGGATCTGGATCCGAAATTCGGATCTCGGATCTGGGTCCGGATCTCGGATCTGGATCCGAAATTCGGATCTCGGATCTGGATCCGAAATTCGGATCTCGGATCTGGGTCCGGATCTCGGATCTGGATCCGAAATTCGGATCTCGGATCTGGGTCCGGATCTCGGATCTGGATCCGAAACTCGGATCTCGGATCTGGATCCGAAACTCGGATCTCGGATCTGGATCCGAAATTCGGATCTCGGATCTGGGTCCGGATCTCGGATCTGGATCCGAATCTCAGATATTGATTCGTATCCAAACCTACATCTGAAATTGTGATGATAAAATTGAATATCTAAAATTCGTCAAAACTATTTCGGATTCACTAATATAGTAGGATGCTGTGCTTTTAAATGTTTCCATAACACGTTTGTGCTACCTTTGTTCTTTATGTTATTTTAACCTTGCAATATTTACTTTCTTACATAAACTTTCTTATTTTCTCATATACAAATGAAATATCTTTTAGACAAGACCCTTCTAATCGCAGGAATACTGGACAAAACAAACTCTTTATTAATAGTAGTTTCTGACTCACTAGAGTCCAACCATCAACAAATCTTTCACTTCGAAGGTACAACAAAAAATATAGACTGGTTGGCGTGGAACAACAGTAGATCTTTAAACATACACACGAGAATTTCAGGAGAGCGATATGGTTGTGCAGTATTATTAGTATTAATAAAAGTGTTCGTTGTACGACTTTATTACCTAACTTATGGCTTGCCCTTCTGAGGTCAGGAGTTTGTTGAAGGAGTAAATATAAAAGAGATTTCTGTTATTTCTTCCTCACCCTCCAGGTTTCTTTAATCATACATTGCAGGACGTAACCAAAACATATCCATGCATCGTATAATTGAAGCGTTTTGTGTTTTGTATATTAAAGTGTTCAAAAATATTCATCATATTCGCATTTGTTCATGTGATCTCAGGTTCAATTCTCGGTGGAACATACATGAGAAAATTGAAAGCTGAAATAATATGAAAATAGTATTTAAAAGTCAGGAAATTAATATTAAAACTTTAGCTATCTATTGGGACTGTAAGGCTATAGTTAAATTAACCCACACGTTTCGTGAAGATATATTAAGTCGTTATTGTTTATTTACTATAAGCTACCAGATACATCCTCAGAGGCCACTTTACACTGTAATAATCAACAGATGAAAACATTGGGAAAGGAATGGAAGGAAGGTCTCCAGAGCCTTAGATCAAGGTACTAACCTAGCATTTGCCCAGTATAACTGAGGAACAACCCTGGAAAATCATCAGTCAGGATACTGGTCTCCGAATTCGAACCCGGTATAATCCAATTGCGAAGCAAGAATCCTAACAAGTAGCCTAAGTTCACTCCGTATTATTATTATTATTTAATTAACGTAATATTCTAAAATTAGTGCAAATTAAACCCTACTTTCTTTATTGCTGATGATATAGTTAATAAGACTACATGAGACATCAGTCTCCCATTAAATAGGCCTTGCTCAAGAAAGAATACCAGAACTGGAATTCAGGAAGCGGGGGTGAAGAGATTAATGAGGATGAGGAAACTATGTGCGATGCAAAAACTGAGAAATTAAGACTTCATCACAGATATATTCACTTATATACGTCAATTAATATTTCTCTGATACAAGACACTCTACTTTCTATAGTGGCAGGAAAATGGCCCGCTTTTATAAACGAACAAATTAAGCACGTGCATATAGGCGCAATATCCGTGCAAAGAAACATAGGTAAAACTAGAAAAAAATAGGGAAACCGAGGGGAAAGTGATAAAACGCCATTCAGCTTTTAAAAAAAAAAGCTGAAAATAACTTAGAGCTACGAAAGACGCGAGGCGAATTTTATTGAAATGATTATTTTTCCTTAGTGATTAGTTGTGCTAACTATGAACATGAATTAAAAAGAAAACAAGTAGCTAGCTCTGAGTTTCGCAAACTGGTTGAAAAGAAAATATTGGATAAAATTTAATAATAAAGAATGCATTTATGATAATTAAAACAAATTAAATTCTTGGCACGACAGTCCTTTGGTTCCTACCATCGGGTTTACGTTCATTTGAAGCGGGATTTGAATCCAAGACATTTACAGTAAAAGGATCCACAGCCTAATGCCGCAGACCACTCGACTATGGCTGTCGGGTTTTCTCGGCTAATCTGTAGCACATTTACAGTAACTGATTATTTTAAAAGTTGCTCCTAAATACTGACAATCTAAGTTTTATGTATCAAATATTTCCTACGATAATACCATACACTCTCCGACTTCCATAGACGAAAAGCTATAGTTACCCACATTATCTAATACAGAAATAAGTTCTGATTCTCTAATAGCTGCTGATGGTGATAGTCAAGGTTCACCGAAGCATGATCCCAAACCCAAACTGAGATATTGATGTCACTGGAACGCCTAAAAAGTCATTGTGGGTAAGTGAATTGCCCACTTGTCAGGATGAAGGGCGATGGTGATGTGAAATGCAGGGCTGTCAGAGGTACTACTTATAATAATTGGATTTGTAATATTCTATGTTGCCGTAAACCCTCTTCAAGAAGATAACTGTTAATTTTAGCTTTGAAAATGTTACATAAAGAGTTTTATTGCTATCATTAGGTTGCATATAAATCTCTTTATTCCGGAATTATCGGATTTATTTTACCGCTTAACTTTCACATCTCTTCTGATTTACGAATATTTAACTCACGATTATCCCCTTAAGGTCAATTAGTGATATTTTAACTTATTTCGAACCAACTATGTATATGGCTAGTCTTGTTATATGGGAATAATTGAGACTAGAAGCAGTCTACAGGCTACGTTCAAAAGAATCTTGTCCGACCTCCTGACAAACCACGTCTTTCAGCAAGGTGAATTGTGGCAATCCGATACTAACATGAGGAAATCTTCCGGTTCAAGTGAAAGCTTCCATAAGAATCAGCACCCTAATCAGTAGTGTGCCTTGCTAATTTTTTTCCAATGTGAAAGTACCTAACTTTATTGTTAAAAATGAAAAGGTTTTTATTTCAAACAAGTTGTCATTACAGTTTTCATATTTGAACACAACACTCATGAAAAGTCATGTTAAAGCGCGACTTACTCCTGAAAAAGAATATTTATCTGTTTTTAATTTCTCGTGTTCCTCAAACTACATGCGGAATTAGTGCAAGTGCCTTCCGCTCGCATTACCTAGGTACAAACGCAATGGCGTATTTAGGGGAGAGGCTTCCGGGCTTAAGCCCCCCCCCGAAATCTTACTTACTATAGTAAACTATATGAAATATCTTGCAGAATTTTCACATTTTCAGGCAAAGCCTCCCCCCGAAAGTTAGCAAAGCCTCCCCCCGAAACAAAATCGTAAATACGCCACTGTACAAACGGCCACGATCTTGGTACTAGCACATGTTTCGGTTTCCAGATCTCAAATATTTATATTTCAGCCTGATTCTATGTATGAATCCGAAATTTCAAATCTAGATAAGAGGCACCAAAATTCATAGTTTATTCTCGGTGCTCATATTGTGATTTACTAAATAATTATTAAATCTAATTGTAGGGTATACATTTGATATTTTGAGTAGACTGAGCAAGATAATATACGTAAAAAGTAGTGAATACTTGTCTTAATTGTTTGTTTTCTTAACTGTCAATGAAATAGGTGCATTGAGGAATTTTAAATATTCATCTCGGTCCTGTAACCGAGTGGAATAGATTCGACATTCGAACTCTCATCCGGATCATTTTTTTTCTTAAGTAAGCCAAACATTTGATCTTTAGAGTAGAATGAAGGAAACAAATAGACTTGTCAATATTCGTCTTAATTTTCTGTTCTCGTCTTCACTGTCAGGACTTCGTGAAATTACTTTCGGCGAATTTTAGATATTCAGGTTTATCATAATTTGGATGGGATGTGGGTTTGGATAAGAATCAAGATCCGAGATCCGGATTTCGGATCCAGATCCGAATTTCGAACCCAGATCCGAGATCCGAATCCTGATCCGAGATCCGAATCCAGATCCGAGATTCGAGATCCGAGATCCGGATCCAGATCCGAAATCCGAGATCCGGATCCAGATCCAAAATCCGAGATCCGGACCCAGATCCGAGATCCGGATCCAGATCCGAAATCCGAGATCCGGATCCAGATCCGAGATCCGGATCCAAAAGATCCGGACCCAATCAGATCCGGATCTTCGGATCCGGCCAGATCCGGATCCGGCCATCCCTAATGTAGGCATCTATTTACAAGTATATCTGTCTGTTGCTTGTTTGTGCGTTGATAGACATCCGTTTCATTCTCTCTCTCTCTCTCTCTCTTTGTGTACATGCTTGTATGTATGTATGTATGTGTGTGTGAGTGTGTGTCTGTGTGTGTGTGTGTGGTGCGGTATTACCGTGTTTGTACAAATGCATGCCTTTGTAGGTCTTGGTAGGCTTCCCTTTGTGTTTCCTGCTGTATTATTGATGTTTTGCCTATGTATGTGATGTGTGTGGTGTGGCATTGCCGTGCATGTACATAGGTTTGCTTTATAGACCTTGGTAGGCTTCCGTTTTGTGTTTGCTGCTGTATTATTGTGGTCCTGCCTATGTATGTGATGTGTGTGGTGGAGCATTGCCGTGTATGTACATATGTTTGCCTCTGTAGACCTTGGTAGGCTTCCGTTTTGTGTTTGCTGCTGTATTATTGCGACATTCCGTATGTAGGTGATGTGTGTGGTGGAGCATTGCCGTGCATGTACATAGGTCTGCCTCTGTAGGCCTTGGTAGGCTTCCGTTTTGTGTTTCCTGATGTATTACTGCAACTTTGCGTGTGTATGAGGTATGTGTGGTGTGGCATTGCCGTGCATGTACATAGGTCTGCTTCTGTAGGCCTTGGTAGCCTTCATATTTGTGTTTACTGTTGTATTATTGTGGTCCTGCCTATGTATGTGATGTGTGTGGTGGAGCATTGCCGTGTATGTACATAGGTTTGCCTCTGTAGACCTTGGTAGGCTTCCGTTTTGTGTTTGCTGCTGTATTATTGCGACATTCCGTATGTAGGTGATGTGTGTGGTGGAGCATTGCCGTGCATGTACATAGGTCTGCCTCTGTAGGCCTTGGTAGGCTTCCGTTTTGTGTTTCCTGTTGTATTATTGCGACATTCCGTATGTAGGTGATGTGTGTGGTGGAGCATTGCCGTGTATGTACATAGGTTTGCCTTTGTAGGCCTTGGTAGGCTTCCGTTTTGTGTTTCCTGATGTATTACTATGATTTTGCCTATGTATGTGATGTGTGTACATATGTGTTTGTATGTGTGTTTGTGCCTTATCCTTTTCGATAGTAGACAACCTTCTACCTGTATGTACATATGTTTCTATCTGTGGGAGCTCATTATTCTAAACCTATATATATGTGTGTTTGTATGTGGTGAAGCATTTGGGTGTGTGTACATATGTATGTTTGTATGTGTGGATGTGTATTGTAGCTTTTCGTATGTATGACTTTGTATGTTGTGCTGCGTTGTATGCATCTGTATGTATGTGCACTTACATTGTTTTGTGTCCTGCAATGGTACACATGATTTATATGTGGTATTGTCTTGTATGTATTTTATCTATACACAATTTCAATTTTAATATCATTTGAATATACAAAACAGTTTGTCACTTACCTAATGGCTTCTGCATAAAGCTATTTGCTTGCACAAGTAGGAAACTGTCTTAAATGTGAATACGTAATTATTAATATCCGCTTGCGGCAACGCGGGTGCCCGGTAGCGGAAATGCGGCTCGGCGCGGGCTACACGAATGGAAAACGCGTTCGGACGCCGACCCAAATGCGAAGACGAACATTCTAATGTAACGCGCGCGGACAGGTACGTGTTACGCGAAGATTAGAAATGCTTAGACAATATATGGTATCTATACACACCGCTCCTGTACGCAAGAGATCCATAGTGATTTTTATATAGGTACGATATGTATTATTTGTTGTTCTTGTACACAACACATTCAGTAAATGATAATACAGGCTAGATTTGTGTACTGCTTGACAGTCACTATTCAGGTGCACGTGTATATTTTCCCGCCAAGCACAAATTTGTTCATTTTTTTTGCGCGAAGGCTAACAGTACGTGACATGCTTGCGCAGTAGGTACATTACATGTTAGCTAGTAGCCAATAATAAGATGACCCTGTACATTTTCCCGCCATGCACAAAATTGTTTATTTTTCTGCGCGAAAGCTACCAGTGCGTGATATGGTTGCGCAGTAGGTATATTATTTTAGTGAACAACCAATGTTAAGATGGACTTGTACATTTTTTCCCGCCACGCACAAATTATAACATTCTTTATGCGCAAAAGCTAAATATTAAAAAATTGGATGTGCAGAAGATATAGTTACTTATTATGCAGTACTTAGAAAAGACAACTAACAGAGTTGAGTGCAAACTACAAACTTTATGGGAACTTATAATAAAGTATTGACGGAAGTATCTTTCATGATAGCCGAAATGTTAAATTTCCTTTATTAAGATTAGAACATTGTTTTTCCATTGTCATGGCGTCTCCATGGTGATTTTCACTATAATGTTTAAATATTCTTATTTCTAATGTCCAAACGGACATGTTCGCTTTTCACTTTTCTTCATTTTATGTTTTTTCCAATCTCCTGGCATCCCTATGATTATTTTCACTATACTGTTTAAATATTCTTATTCTTGATGTCCTGGCGGACATGTTTACTTTTCTCTTGTCTTCATTTTATGTTTTTCTAACTTTTGGAGTTCCTATTATGATTTTATCATATTAATTTAATATTTTCACTAACATTCAAGAAAGATGTTTATGTAACGCAACCCTTATAATTACACTGTAGACGGCATTCCTTTGATCTCCCCTCCCACTCAGCTTATTTATTTTCTCGTTTCCTTTGGAAACTTGTTCTTATTTAAATTCTCCTAAAAAATTAGTCGGAACACTTTGTGTAAACTGAAATAATTTGATTTCTTTTCCCACTCAGTCGGCATTCCTTTGATCTCCCCTCCCACTCAGGCAGCATTCCTTTGAATTCCCCTTCCACTCAGTCGGCTTATCTTTGCTTTTATTTACACTCAGTCGGCATTCCTTTGATTTCCTCTCCCACTGTAGGCGGCATGGATTTGATTTCCTCTCCCACTGTAGGCGGCATGGCTTTGATTTCCTCTCCCACTGTAGGCGGCATGGCCTTGATTTCCTCTCCCACTGTAGGCGGCATGGCTTTGATTTCCGCCCCTTTCAAATCTTTTACGTATCGTTTGCAGTGCAAACTATGAGGTAAATTGCAAAACATGTTGAAACTTGTTTTCTAACACTTTATATTTGTGTGACGTCATACATGGTATTGTATATATCTTGTATTGTTGTACAATTATAATCATTTGAATGCTGACGACGATACCTGCATGACGTAATTTTATTACATCTTCAAATTTAAATTTATTGTATATTATTAGTCAAGATAAAAATTGAACATAAGAAAAAAATATTGTGTGAAGGAAAAAAAACAAGACAAAACAAGGAATATTGAAGTTGAAGTGACTGTATTAACAAATATACAGAAACACCAAATTATTATTATTCTATTTATATTAAGAAGAAATTTAATTCCTGATTACAGATGGAGTTCTTCAACCTAGAATTTAATATCGTGGATGAAACCCTCTTCCAGGAAGAGTTGAAGGGGTTGCATAATGCTGAAAGAGTCCTGGCGGCCTGGCAGAAAATTGTACAATTACAGAAGGATGGTCATAGAGGGAGTGAAAGGTGTGAGTATTTGCTTTTATTATTACACCAGTATTTTTCTTCTAATGAACACACAGTTTTGAATACAGGTCTTTCCTCTGCAGATGTTAGATCTTTTTTCTGCAGGATTTTTCAGAGGGGAGAACATGTATCATTTAGCGCACGAGAGGTTTATTCATTATTTTAATAGGGGAGAAGGACAACTTGATAGAGTAAATGATAGAGAGGTATCCCAATTTTATGAGTATGGCTCGTGTTTTGTTTTGGCCCAACGTAATGTTCTAGCATCGTCATGTAACAATTCCATAGTCAATACCCCCCAAGGAAATTCAAACTTGGGTAATATAATGGATGATAGAATGATTGTTGATGATGCTGAACAACAAGAATATAATCAAAATTCCGTTGATAATAATGATGATTATATGGAGATACTTGGTAAGTTTTTAGAAGAAGAGTTGGGTATCGATGCAGTTTCATCTGCTCAAATAACTCAAGGGACAAATCCTGTAAACAATGTTCATCCAGATGTGCAATGTTCACGGGATACTATTGGATATGGATCAGTATCTTCTCAGGCAGGACCATCTCATGGAAATGTGTCGCATTGCGCGACCAAGTTGGTCACAAACAATTTAAAAAATCAGATGATGGTAACTTCGAAATCGTAAGAGACAGCACAAAAGATTTCACAAATTTTAATCTTCGTGAAAGAGAAGTCGCTGTTCGCCCTTCTGGTGATCATAATATTGAAAATCCAGAAGGATATATTAAGAAATTAGTTAACTTTGCGTTAGACGAGGTTTTCGCTGACGCCCGAGCAGAGGATTACGTTGGTCTCTGTATCGATAGCTCGAACAGTAGAAACAAAAAAACCAGCGTATATTTCTTGGAGAAAAAAGAGCGATTTAAGTGCTGAGGTCATTTTAACTTCATTGGAAGATATACTAAATTCCAATGAAGGATTCTTGCTCGGAAATGAACTTCAATTTCGGTTTCATATAGTTAAAAACGTAAGCGGGCAGGGTGTATCAAAAAGATGTAATGCCGCCCATTATGAAGACATGGAAAAAGTTCGCAACCGCCATATTGTTTATATTAACGGTTCTGACATGCTCTGTTTGCCAAAGAGTATTGTTTGGTATTTGGAGAAATATGAAGGAAGTAGAAACACTTTATATAATATAAAAAGAGATGAAAAATTGGAAAAGTAAAGCAGAGCGACTTTGTAGAGACGCAAATGTTAATGTTAAAACAAAGAATGGTTGCGATCTAAGCGATGTTGATACTTTTAAGAAATATTTTTCAGGGAAGTATCAAATTGTTGTTTATGTAAGAGATGAATCCGTTAATGAACGTAAATATAAGGTACTTGTCCCTGGAACTCCTGCACCAAAACAAATGTATATTTATTATGAAAGAGGTATTACAGTTGGCCATTTCGCATCAATTAAGTGTATTACATCTTTCCTAGAAAATAGAAAGTACTGTACCAAATGTTTGGAAGCATACGATGATCGTCGGCGTAAACACAAGTGTGAATTGCGGCGTTTGGATTGCAAAAAGCAGCATTACCAAAATCCAACATTAAGAAAAATGAAGTGTGATGCATGTAATAGAAAGTTTTCTGGGGGTGAATGTTTTAATAATCATTTGGCACGTAATAAAGCTGGCTTTAGTGAGTGTCATTATGTAAAGGTTTGTCCCGATTGTGATCGTATGACTGACAGTAGACTTCGAAAAGTTGCACATATGTGTGGTGAACATTTTTGTGCTACGTGTAAGGTTCACGTCGAACCTAACCATCAATGCTTTGTTCAAAAATTGAAGCCTACACATATCAAAAGTTTTATGTACATTGCATATGATATAGAAACAATGTTAATGCCGGAAAATGAGAATGGTGAAAGGAAACATGAAGTCGCCCTAATTTGTAGCAGACATACATGTTCACACTGTATGAGTAAATCTCTGGATGATCCCTGCAACTTTTGCGGTGATAAAAATGGAAATCGTTCGTTTTCTTTTAAAACAATGGATGACTTCATTAAACATGTGTTAATGGCTCGTCCACTGTTTCAGCGCATAGTAATTTCAGCACATAATTCTGGGCGTTTTGATGGTATCTTCTGCTTAAGAAATCTAATTGAGAAGCAACATATGATTCCTGATGTTCTGATACAGGGTAAAAATATTTTGTATGAATATTGCAAATAGATTCTTCTTCCGTGACACTTATTTGTTCATTGGTTGCAAACTAAGCAAACTCCCGAAAACGTTAGGTCTATCAGGAAATTTGAAAAAGGGAGATTTCCCATATTTATTTAACACTTTAGAAAATCAAATTTATGTAGGTCCGGTTCCCACTCTTGAATATTTTGATCCTGACTCGCGAAGCACGGAAGAAAGACAGCAACTAATCGCCTGGCACCAAGAACGTGCTGCAAGTGGCGAGGAGTATGACCTCAAAAAGGAAATGTTGGCTTACTGTGAAAATGATGTTAGAATTCTTACAGAAGCTATCATCAAATTTAGTAACATCATAGAAGAGAAGACGAATGGTCTCCAGTGTTTTATTGCTTGTTCCACGGTTGCAGGGTTAAGTATGAAAACGCACCGTACTCTGTACTTACCGAAGAATACCATTGCTGTAATTCCACCAAAGGGATTTCAACATAATGAGCGACAAAGTGCAAAAGCACTTGTGGTTAAAATATGTTGAGTATCAACTTGGTAGGAATATCCAGTACTGTGGTACTGGTCCAGAGGTACGCTTCGGTAAATACAGGGTTGACGGATATGATCCAAGTACAAATACAGCGTATGAATTTTATTGTTGCAATTTCCGCGGGTGTGTTTCATGTGTTCCTAATAACCGTGATGAAATCATTCACGGTTCTCATGATCCTTGCGATACGTATGCAAGACGGTACGAACAAACCATGAGACGTCGAGAATACATTCAAAATCTTGGTGTAAAGTTACACGAGATCTGGGAATGTACTTGGGACAATAAGATGAAGACAGATAAAGATTTACAAAAGTTCATTAAAGAACATTGTACTCATCTAGCGGATCCTATTGTTCCAAGAATGGCATATAAATGTGGACGTACTGAAGTCATCTGATCATAAGTTAATTGCAATGATAATGAGACAATTCGTTATTTCGATATTACATCTCTATATCCTTTTGTAATGGCACGTAGACCAATGCCGATTGGAATGTCTAAGATTCACAGGGGGACAGATTTTCCAGAAGTGGAAAATACTCATGGGTTAGTGAAATGTACTGTTTTACCTCCAAAGGACTTATATTTTCCTATTCTCCCATATGTGGCAGGTGGACGCTTACTTTTTGGACTGTGCCGGACATGTATAGAAGAAGAGGGAAATGAAGTTGTAGGGGAATGTACACATGAAGGAATGGAGCGCGCAATAACAAGTACATTTTGTACTCCAGAGCTACACCTTGCTCTTAAAAAAGGTAATAAGATCATCGATATTCATGAAATTTGGGATTTCGAACTCATGGACCCAGAAGAAGGGAATTCAGGTGGTCTGTTCGGGAATTACGTGAACTCCTTTCTTCAAATGAAACAGGAATCCTCAGGTTTTCCTGCTTCTTGCAAAAGCGAAGAAGACAAAAAGAAGTATATCGATGAATATTATGCCCATGAAAGCATTAAATTAAATTATGATAATATAAGGAAGAACCCGGGATTGCGCGCTACAGCGAAATTATACCTTAATTCGTTGTATGGGAAATGGGGTCAACACCCGGACACGATGAAGTGTACAATCCTCAACAACTCAGAAGAGTTTCTTAGGTACCTTTCATCGGCAAGATATGAAGTTCATACAGTGATTCCAGTCGGTGATAGGCATTTACTAATGAACTACAAGGACTTGGAAAATGATAACACCCCGTTAGGATTTTCCAATGTTGTCTTGGCAGCATTTATTACTTCGTGGGCCAGACTTAAACTTTATGACCTTTTGACTGCTGTAGGACCTGAACGAGCATTTTACTGTGATACGGACAGTATTATGTTTTTGCAACGGAAAGATGAGGAACCCGTGTTACAGTTTGGTAATTATCTTGAGGATTTAACAGATGAAGTAGATGAAGGGTGGGAATTTATCACTCTGATTGCTCTTGGCCCAAAAAAACTATTGTATGCGGCTTAGAAATGCTGCAGGGGAATTTCGGCACATTTAGAAAATTCGGGGGATAACACTGAACCATAGAACCTCTGAAAAAATTAATTTTGAGAGTTTCTATGCGTTAGTGCGAGAAGAAATTGATTCTGTAGTAATAGAAAATCCTACAAGTATTATCCGCAAACGTGGGTTCCAAATCTTTTCAAGACGTGAGACCAAAACACACCGTATGGTTAACAAAAACGTAAACGTATTGATGACGAAGACGATATTCTTTTACATGATGTACAAAAGACTAGGACTATACCATACGGTTACCAAGAGACTTAACGTTTGACCCACGAACGCCAAATGCGTTTGAGTGTGTGCGTGCTATTTTGTTTGCTATGCAAACTCTGTTAAAATTCATATTGAAGCTCTATTTATTTATTTATTTATTTATTTATTTATTGACTCCTATTGATTGTGATTATATTAAGAACATGCTTTAATATTCTAGTCATTTTAAATACTCTAGTCATTTTAAATATTTGTCATTTTAATATTCTAGTCATTTAAATAGTCTAGTCATTTTTAATTTTGTTGAGTAAGAGTGTGTGTGCGAATGTATAAAAAGGTGAGATTTCTATTCCATGCATTCATTTGATAACGAGATGTTAAAGTTTAATCATCCCTCTACCATTTTAATTGCTGGTCCTTCAAGGGCTGGTAAAACTTGTTTTGTAAATCGTTTACTTAATGAACGTGAGCATATGTTTACTACAACATTTCGTGAAATTGTATGGTGTTATGGGGCAGTAATACCACACTTAGATTCTCATGCAAATATTCGTTTCGTAGAGGGAATTCCAGATATGAATACTTTTCACATTGAAGAAAATTCATTATTAATATTAGATGATTTAATGTCTGAAACCAATGGTGATGTCGCAAATTTATTTACAAAATATGCACATCATAAAAAATTAACTGTAATATTTATAATACAAAATTTGTTTCCAAAAGGAAAATATGCACGTGATATTAGTTTAAATGCACATTATATTATAGTATTTAAAAATCCACGTGATAAATTACAAATTCAATATTTAGCTAGACAAATCATGCCACGACAAAGTAAACATATTGTTGATGTATTTGATGAAGTAACATGTTTGCCTCATACTTATTTATAATTTGATTTAACACAGAAAAAATGACGCATTACGAATTCGTACAAACATATTTCCCGATGAAACAATGTACGTGTACACAAGCGTAAAAGACGATGAAATCATAGTTTATGTTTAGTTCAGGGGACTCTTGATTCAGCTTTTCTACTCTCATTTTTTCTAGGATACTTTGAGGCCGGTGACGTCACGTGGAGGTATCGCTTTATTTTTGAACAGAACAAGTGAAATACTGGATAAACAATTACGCTACTGTTTCAAGATGGGTAAAAACAATCTTAATTGCACAGCAGCTCATTTTAATAACAGAGGAAGCAATACAAATGAAATAGTGTTCCATCGATTCCCTAAAAGTGATGAATTTCGAAGAAGATAGATTTCCCACTGTAAGCAAAAGAACACTTTTAATATGGATAACGCACGAATATGTTCTGCTCACCTTTCGTCACAGGATTATCAAATGGTTTGAAAAATGAGCTAGATTTCTCGCAAAAGTAGTGTTTAAGATCTGACGCTATTCATTCATTATTGATACCAAACTGGCATGGGGAAAATAGACTAGATGTTAGTCAAGTTGAAAACAGATGTGTGACGACAATAATTTATTTTACTTTATTGACACTTGTTTCTGAGAGCCTGAAACTTAAGGAGTTTATGTACGTAAAGCGAGGTGGAAGGGGGTAACAAGAATATAAATGCATACTCTCATATATTCTTTAGTTTAAATTATATTCTTAAGTTTTGTTGAGTATCTAAATCATTATTCTGGCAAAGTGCTCAAATACACTTGGAGCAGAACATTCATAGGAACCTATTACCTATTACCTTGATTTTATTCCATCTTCAATGCCACTTCTTATGATAAAATCCCTTCTTTTGCTTAAAGTGCACTCTAACCATTATTCATGTAATTGAAGGGTCCACCGACAGAGGCTACGAAAACTAAATGCCAAGAAATCAAAGGGTAAAGTGCAGAACGAATAACTGCAAATTTTCCCCTGTGAGGATGGTTCTTTTATGTACGTATACCACTCTATGGGTATCTGTGCAACTTGTAACTTGTAATACATAATGTAAAGTGTGTTGTATTGAATAATAAACGAATATTAATAATGTAAGGGAAATATTTTGCAATGATGATATCTGACAGTTTGATTAATACACACTAAATACAAAAGGTTAGGTTAGATTTCTAACTTAACCTAACCAAATTAAGTTAGGTTCGGTTATGTTAGGTTAGGGTAGATTAAATTTCTAATGTAACCTAACCTATCCTAACACAACTTGACCTAATTTGTTATTACATACACGGAATCTCTGAATACTTTGAATTATTTTTGCTTAAGGTAGATTTGATTTCTAACGTAACCTAACCTATCCTAACACAACCTAACCTAACTTGTTATTACATACCTGGAACCGAATCTCTGAATAATTTGAACTATATTTGCTTTAAGTAATTTTCTACCTGAAATGCTCTCAAGGAGAGGATTGGTTTATGGAAAGTATTTGACTCCTTCCCCCCATACAATTCACGTTTCAAATGAAAATGTAATGACAAAATTATATAATGTCACCCCTTTCCCACGCCCAAAGAGGATGAATTTGGATTTAAACCGTATCTGGTGGGGTCACTATTCATTTCAGTGACCATGAAAATTATGGACTGGACACTAATTTAGGATGTTTTCGATTATTTGTAGTTTACTTCGTATCTCCTCTCACCCCCGAGCCGAAAAATGATAAGATCCTAAGTTAGGCCTGAGCAGGGGCAGATTTATGATTTTAATTTTGGGTAGGCCCGCTGCCTCGCTGATGGATACTATACACATTGATTGATTAATGACAGTAGGAAATTACTTTTACAGTAGTGGTTGATGCTGTTTGTTAAACAATTATCTACCATTAATATAAATAGTGGAAAATATATTTACTCTTTAGTGTATCTTTTAGCGTTTATATACTTTTCAAAATTTTTGGGTAGGTCTGTGCCATACCCGCTGAAACCGCCACTGGGCCTGGGTGCATTAAAGTACCAAAAATACTCGGGACTTCAAGTCGGTTGACGATGAGTTAGCAAACATTTTTACACTGATTTTTATTTGTATGAATAGCAAATGCCCCTTCTACCCCTTAAAACAATGGGATAATTTTCCCCTTAAAAATCTTTGAGTTTTACGTCCCACAGTTATGCCGGTTAGGCTAAAGGAGACGGTGATTATGAGAAATGAATGAAATGGTGGAATTAAGAAAGTGGGAGGAAACGGGAGAACCCCGAGAAAACCCACGCACACGGTGTTTGTCCACCACAAAGAATTATCCCCTTAAGTTTAATGTGCAGTTTATATACCGAGTTTCATCTTTCTAACTTAATAGGTTTGTGAGATATTGTATTTTGGGCACATGTTTTGAACCTTTTCTACCCTCTTAAGATTCGCCCTTTAATCAAAATAATGTGATAAAAATCTTAGTTAGGCTATGTACTAAAAATTATAAAAATCGGCCCAAAGGTCTAGGAAAAGTTAGCGACCAAACATTATATTAATTTTTTGTAAAGATAATTAATCATTATTGACGGTATTTATTTAATTATTATATAATATTGTGTCATCTGTGAGTAGAAACAGACTCATTCTTTGCATTTGGTAAGACAAGGAAGTTCATAATTATAATGTTTTGCATCCAGCTTTACGAGTAAAGCGCGAAGTGTAACAAGCAGGGAAGCGAAAAAATCTTCATCGATACCTCCACATGACGTCACGGACAGGAGCCAATCAGAACGCTAATCGCGAACTGGGGCTACCTGTTATTTTATATACCTTGGTTTAGTTGTTATCAAGATGTTGAAGGTGAAACAACACTTTAGCACACTCCCTGCTCTGTGTAAATGTAAAGCGGCAAAACGTAAACATTTTGAAAAATGCTTCAGGTGATTTAATACGAACCATTTCACAAGTTGCTAAAAATACAATAAAAGAGAACATTCCTTTAAATTCTCGTCAGAAGCAACGATTACGTAGACATAAAAAGATCTTGCGAGTTCTTTCTCAACAACGTACAGCATTAAACAAGAAAAGGAAGATATTACTTCAGAAAGGTGGTGCGTTCTTACCAATGTTACTAGGTCCAATTCTAGGAGCTGTAGCAAGTAGTATTTTTGGAAGATAAAAAATCATGTCAGGCTTACGTAAAATGATTTTAGTTCCTGAGAATGCAATGCATCAATTTCAATCAAATGCTAAGTCTATAGATACACATCAATCGCGATTAGATGAAGAAATGAGTAATATTTTACAACGTCGTGATCTTAGTGTTGAAGAAAAATTGAAAATGTACCAGCAAGCATTACATCAATATTTACAATATTCATCTACACAAAAACCTGTTACATTACCTATTGTTGAAAAAGAAATTCAAGGATCAACATCATCTGAAGAAAAGAATCATTCTATTTTACCTGTTGTATCGGACATTTTACAATCAGTACCGAAAACACATCGAAGGAAAACAGATCTATTAATAAAACAATTAATAAATTCGAATAAAATAGATTGGGATCAATGAGAAACAGTAAAGATACATGGAAAACAAATTCCAGGTTCAAATATTATAGATTTAGTGAATGATGTTGTTCGTATGCGAAAATATTCAAGACAACCAGTAGGAATTCAAGAGTTTAAAATTTTGTTAGAAGAACTTAATGTTCCTAAAGAATTTATTTCTACTTCTGTGAGTACACCGAAAGTTATTAGTAGTAAAATTCGTAAAACAGATTTTTTAAAAGGTTGGAAAGAATATAAAATGTAATAAAAAATGACAAAGTTATCAAAAATATATTATGATTATTCAAATCCCGCTTCTTTATCTAGTATTAAAACATTGCAACGTAAAACTAAATTATCACAAAAGAAAATAAAAGAATGGTTAGCATCACAATATGCGTATACATTGCATGCACCAGCACGAAAAGTTTTCGAGCGAAAGAAATATTATCTTAGTGCACCGAATGAAACATTACAAATGGATTTAGCTGATATGCAAAATATTGCAAAGTATAATAATAATTATAAATATATTTTATGTTGTATTGATATTTTCTCACGGTATGCGTATTGCGTTCCATTAGAAACAAAAAAGGGTCCTGAAATGGTTAAAGCAATCACAAAAATGTTTAAACAGTTAAAATTACCCGTGTTTCATGTACAAACAGATTTAGGCGGTGAATTTTATAATCAACATGTAAAACGTTTATTTCAAGAAAATGAAATTAATCATTATAGTGTGCATTCGGAAATTAAATGTGCATTAGCAGAACGTTTTATACGAACATTAAAAGAAAGATTGTATCGATACTTTACAGCAAAAAATACTTATCGTTATATTGATGTTCTCGATAAACTTGTACATAACTATAATCATTCGTATCACAGAAGTATTAAAATGGCACCTGCAGAAGTAAATGATTCAAACATTAATCAAGTATGGAATACGTTATATGGAACATCAACCGCGAAAAAGAAATTAACATGTAAATTTCATCCGGGTGATTATGTACGTGTCAGTAAATATAAACACAAGTTAGAGAAAGGATATTTACCAAAATGGTCGCAAGAAATATTTGTTGTAGATCGATGTATTAAATCAAATCCGGTAACTTATAAATTAAAAGATTGGAATGGTGATGAAATTAAAGGAATATTTTATGCACAAGAATTACAAAAAGTAATAATTAATTCAAACAAAAATTATTTAATTGAAAAAGTACTTAAACGAAAAAGCGTTGGATTTATGTAAAGTGGTTAGGATATCCATCAAGTATGAATTCATGGATTAAAGCGAAATCTGTTCCGTCTTCAACATGAATTCAACATTTAAACACGACTTTTACGTTACTCTTCCTTCAAATGCAAGTAGTAAACTTTTTGATAATACAACAGCATCGTATAGAGTAAAACTTGCACAACCTATTGATTTAAGGGATGGTGAATGGGGTGTTGCATTAACACAAATTAATATTCCTTGGAGTTTTTATAATGTAGGTGAAAACGAAAAAATTACCATAAATACTGTAATTGATGGTAAACATGAACGTCACGAAATTAATATCATACCGGGATATTATTCTTCTATAAAAAGTATTTTAGATATGATACCTGAAAATGTACGTATGATATAAAAATAAAAATCAAGTATTTATATCACATATTTTAAAATCATCCGATCAATGTATGATTGGTATTACAAAAGGATTACAACACATTTTAGGTTTTATTAATGAACATTCAACAGATTTTTCTCCTGTTGTATACTTAAAACCACCAAACACACAAGAAAGAATACTACCACGTGGAAAATTCCCGTGCAATTTAGATTATAATATTCCAACTGAAGTAAATGTTTGTGTTGATGTTGTAAAGCAACAACAAGATGTTGGACCTTTACTTCGAAAACTTAATGTTTATGATGAAGAGCATGTACGCATCAAATGTTTTCTATTTCACACACCACACTATGTTAAAGTAGAGAAAAAGTATTTTGACACGATAGAAGTAAACTTAAAAGATGAACACGGACAAAAACTATCATTTCAATTTGGAACTTCAAACTTAACACTATACTTTAAGCAAAAATGATTTCTGATAGTATTGATGATAGTTTTTACATTACAGTTGTTTCAAATGCTAGTACTGATGTATATCCTAAAAATAGTCCGTCACATTTTATTAATCAATTAAATAATACTATTCGATTATCTGAATCCGATTGGTGGGTTGGTTTAAGTGAAATACACATTCCGCTAACATGTCATAATGTTATCGATGGTGAAAATGTTGTTTGGTTTACATTAAAAGATGGGGAACCTCAGAAAAGTAAAATTACACCGGGATATTATTCAACCGTGTATCATTTAATCGAAGAATTAAATAAAGTTTCCAAATTCATAAGATTTAATGTGTCAAATACAGTATTCGTAGATTGTGATCAACGTGTTAAATCACTTACATTGTCACCAACATTGTCTTTACAATTAGGATTTCCTGAAAATAAAGATCTTGTTTTACATAAACGTGGATTTAAACAACCTTACGTTGATATTGGTTATCCACATCAAATTTTTGTGTATAGTGATATTGTACAATATCAATATTTAGGTGATACCAAGGCACCATTATTACGTATTGCAACAATATGCAATGTGAAATGTGGAAAAGTGCAAACAATTACATTTCAAGATATTCATTATTTACCAGTTTCAAAATTTTGTTTTAACAATATCGAAGTACTACTAAAGGGCTATGCAGGGCGAAATTTGCCATTTCGTTCCGGGACATTGACGGTAACACTTCATTTTAAACGCGCTGCTCCTAAATAAAAGAAATGAAATATAGACGTATATGTTATCAACGTGGTCGTGGAATACCTTATTTTTCAGGACCAGTTTATCAACGTGGACATGGTATCGGTAGTTTCTTTAAAGGTTTAGCACGTATTGCATTACCATTCCTTAAACAAGGTGTCAAAGTATTAGGTCGCCAAGCATTACAAACAGGTATACAAGTTGCAGGGGATATATTAGAAAATCGTCCAATAAAAGAATCCGTTCGCGCACGTGTAAAAGAAGCTGGTGAAACATTAAAGACAAAAGCTGTTAATAAAGTTGGTCAGTTACTATCTGGTAGCGGTAAGAGACGGCCACGAAAACGTAAAGCTCCTGTAATACGAATTGGCCCACCAATCAAACGAAAACGTTCTCGTACTGTTAAACGTAAAACAAAAAGAAGGAAAACTAAAGATATATTTTCATAATGGCTTTACTTAATTCAAATAGCCATGAGTGTTGTACTTCAGAATTTGACTTATTTTCCGTTCCAATGACACAAACTGCTATAGAAGCAACTTCTCATGTAGAATATCGTCGTATTTCAACACTAACTTCAGAAGGACCTATTGAATTTGTTATTCCTGGTGAAACAGGTGAATTTATTCATCCTGCATATCTTTATCTTTATGTACGTTGTAAAATTACAAAATCAAATGGTAATAATTTAGATGCAAACGATGTAGTTGCGCCAGTAAATAACTTTTTACATTCATTATTTAGTCAAGTTGATATTTCATTAAATGATAAATTAATTAGTTCATCATCTGGATCTTATCCTTATCGCGCATATATTGAAACCTTGTTAAATTATTCAAATGATGCTTCGCAAACACATCTTACATCTTCTTTATGGTACAAAGATACCGCAAAACAATTTAATTCATCAGATGAAACAAATACAGGGTTTAATAAACGTGCTGCTTTTGTTAAGAATAGTACACCATTTGAAATGTACGGACGTATTCATGTTGATATTGCAAGTTTAGGTCGTGTGCTTCCAAACAAAGTTGGTCTTCGTATTAAATTACACCGAACAAAAGATATGTTTTGTTTAATGCACGCTTCAAATACATCTTATAAAGTAGTGCATCAGGAAGTTACGATGTATGCACGACGTGTTGACACATCTGCACATGTTCGTATGGAAATAAATTCAGGTATGGTGCATGAAACGGCCAAATTACCCCTTACAAGAGTTGAAACTCGATCATATACAATACCTCAACAAGTAAATTCATACAATCTTGATAATCTGTTCCTTGGAAATGTACCTAAAGCAATCGTTATCGGATTTGTCTCTAACGCAGCCTTTAATGGGAAATCAGAAATTAATCCTTTTGAATTCCGAAACTTTAACGTTAACAAGTTGCAACTACTAGTTGGTTACAAATCATTTCCTCCTAACCCTCTCACCCCTGATTTTCCAAATAATTTTTACGTTCTAAGTTACCAGACTCTGTTCTCCGGTACAGGAATATTTTATAAAGATGATGGCCATACTGTTACCTATGATGAATATCCACATGGATACACTCTTTATGCATTTATTCTATCCCCTACTGCTACATTGGATGATAATACATGGGATGTTGTGCGCGATGCTCCCGTTAATTTAAAAGTATCATTCAAAGAGTCATTAACACAACCAATCACTTGTATTGTGTACGCTCAATTTGACTCACTCATACAAATAGATAAAGATAGAAATGTATATAGTGATAATTCATTTTAAATTTAAATCAGTTGAGTAGCATGAGGGTTGTTCACTTCTCCGCTTATCGTGGGGAGAATGACGATGAACTTATTGTTAAAGAGTTGGCAATAGCTAATCCAGATATACCATTCATACAAAGCTGGATATTTAAACCTCCGTGCGCTACTACTGAACTGTGTGAAACAATAATAGAAGCAAATACTTGTGTGATAATTTTTATGGAATCCAATGGCATGAAGGAGATGTCGAATACTCACACCTTAAAGAAATTCTTCGCAAATATTGTACAAATATTTCATCTGTTTACACTTTCGGCAAAGCTCGTCAGGACTTTCTGCAGGAAATTCTTCAACGTGATATTATCAATCTCGAGGATTTGGACTGTCCACGGTACACATCTCTAGGATTTCATGTGTCAAAGTGTGCACATTATAATCATCGCTTTGGACATTACAAGTGCAGTGTGCATGAAGTTTTATTATACAGTGAATATGTAAAAGTGTATGACTATGTTTTGTTTGTGAACAATACCAGTGATAAATATATTCCTACTCCGTTAAAGAAATAAACAAAAGTCATGTATACAGATAACATTTTAAAAGTGCTTCTCAGTGATAAACAAACTGGATCATATGTGAATGGAATTTATTCCATTGATACAATTCCACAAACAGTGCAAACTCCTGTTGGACTAATTATTAATCTTGATACATCAGATTCCACAGGAAGTCATTGGGTTGGACTGTACATAAACAAAAATCATTAAGGATTTTATTTCGATAGTTTACGAATGCCTGTGCCAAAAGAAATTCATTCATTCTTATGTAAAAATAGTAAAGTTTATTATGTAAATAGTCAACCATACCAACACGAAGAATCTGTGCTGTGTGGATATTTCGTATTATTTTTCATGTATCATATAGTACGCAATAATTCATTTGAAAAAACTTTAAGTTTATTTCATAAGACAAAATTAGAAAAGAATGATAAAATTGTATACAACCATGTAAATAAATTTTTAAAAAGAAAACAAAATATTTATCTGAAATAATAAGTTTATTGTTTGTATATATTATGTACATAAATATATATAAATCAAAAAAGATTTTTTTTAAAAAATAAAAGTTTCAAATTTTACTTCATGTGTTTCATTTCACAAACATGAAAATAAAAAAGTAAAGTTACATCATTGAAAACGTGTTAGTTAATGCTGTTGATCGTTGAAACTTCCACCAAAAATTAAGTTGTTGGGCATTTCGATATGCACAACCGGATTTTTTCTCAAGTTTTATATTTTGTTCATGAAAAGAACAATATTCATTCATAACATTTGCACATAATTCATTTAATGGTGGGCATTGTTTTGATTCAAGATCAATAACATTATCTAACAAAAATAGTTTCTTAATCCAAATGGATTTCTCTGCACCTTTACAATAAAAGGTTGCATCTTGCAAACATAATTGATATACAAGGTTACGTATATGTGATACAGTATATCCGTTTTTATTATTCCAAGTTAGTCCATGTAAGTTTGATGTTAACCAATCAACTTGTTTCTGACATCCTAAAGATAATTGATTGTATTCAATCGGAGATTTTACTAAACAATGGAAATTTACTGTATCATCACATGCAATTAAACAAAATTCACGAATAATAAATTCATTATTTGAAATCTTAAAACCTTGTATGTCGATAATGTATTCATTAACACATGGTGAAATTTCATGTTTACGATTCAACAAAAACGGAATTATTTGTCCTACAAATTCCATGTTGTTTAAACATTCTCGCGTTTTTCGTATAAAGTTTATACTTGAGATTTCATTATGATGTTCTTCAAACACTTCAAACAAATCAATAAGAGTTATTTCATTGGATAAATGCTGTACAGCAAAAGTTCCAGTATCATGAAGAAGCAAACACCGGTGTTGAAGATTCAACGTGCATTGTTCACAGGAAATAATATTTAAACGTAACTATACATTTATAGTTTTTAAAATACACAGTTCACTAATATTATTGTCACTACAAGATACACAAATATAATCACCACCACCACTGATATGAGAATACATGTTTTTAAACACTGTCACTTCAGTTTGCATACACACACGCACAATCACTTTGCAAAGCCTTTCTTTTTGTCTTTACTTTCAAAAATTTTAACTAACTCACTTAAAAAATTAGGGTCCTTTTCTTCAATTAAGTCAAAAAAGGTTTCATAAAAGAGTTCTTGTGTAAATATACCAATAATATGCGTTCTCGCATATACATAAAATAAGTCCTCTACTTCAACGTCCAGCAAAGATTTCAAAGCCCGATCTTCTAGTTCCTCTGGACTCAAAAACAAACAGTCATGCCCCATTTGATTAGCCAATGCTTCTGCGCATCCACCACAAATTAATATTCTATCAGTGTCCCAATTAAGAATTGCATCAATTACACAATCACGATCCACTTTTTGACTGGAACATGAACAGTTTAAACTCCAAAATCTGGAACTGGATCGGCTTAACAGCGATGGTGATGCAGGTGGCGTTGGCGACACCGTTGGAGATGGTGTCTCTGGTTCCTCCAATTCGCCTTCTTCATCCGAAGATGATGAATAAATTTCATCATCCGAAGATGATATGTAGACTACTTCAATAGAGTCCGGGGAATCCGCCCTGTTGTCGGTCTTTAACTTCTTAGTTCCCGCAGGAGGCAATGATAATGTCTCCTCGTCGGCGAGTTCGCTAAAAACTAACTTGCGTACGGGAGCCATAGCGTAATACATAAAACACTCTCCTGAAACTCTGTATTTAAGCGTTTACGTCACAATAAAATGGCGTCCTAACAACAAGTTCATACAGGTCTCCCTATCACGTGATCATTAACAGAAACAAATCTTTGAATTTTTCCCATGCGTACGTGACTATTCAAGGTCAAACGCAATTCCTGTCCACAATAAAAACTTTAACGTACACCTGTGTTCTACTTCTCCCCCAAAACAATATAAGCATTTCTTAGAAATTCCAAAAACATCTATTGTTCAAGTATATGGTCAAGGTTAACGCAATTCCTGTCCACAATAAAAACTTTTAACGCACACCTGTGTTCTACCTCTTCCCCAAAACAATATAAGCATTTCTTAGAAATTCCAAAACAAACTTGTGCCTACGTGACTAATGAAGGTCAAACGCAATTCCTGTCCACAATAAAAACTTTTAACGCACACCTGTGTTCTACCTCTCCCCCAAAACAAACATAAGCTTTTCTTAGAAATTCCAAAAACATCTATTGTTCAAGTATATGGTCAAGGTTAACGCAATTCCTGTCCACAATAAAAAACTTTTAACGCACACCTGTGTTCTACCTCTTCCCCAAACAAACATAAGCTTTTTTTAAAAATTCCAAAAACATCTATTGTTCAAGTATATGCTCAAGGTTAACGCAATTCCTGTCCACAATAAAAACTTTTAACGCACACCTGTGTTCTACCCCTCCCCCAAAACAATATAAGCATTTCTTAGAAATTCCAAAACAAACTTGTGCCTACGTGACTAATCAAGGTCAAACGCAATTCCTGTCCACAATAAAAACTTTTAACGCACACCTGTGTTCTACCTCTCCCCCAAAACAAACATAAGCTTTTCTTAGAAATTCCAAAAACATCTATTGTTCAAGTATATGGTCAAGGTTAACGCAATTCCTGTCCACAATAAAAACTTTTAACGCACACCTGTGTTCTACCCCTCCCCCAAAACAATATAAGCATTTCTTAGAAATTCTAAAACAAACTTGTGCCTACGTGACTAATCAAGGTCAAACGCAATTCCTGTCCACAATAAAATAATATAAACAATCAATAAATATAATAAAAGAATAAACATCTATTGTATACAAATATCGTCAAGGTTAATAACATTCCTCTGAACAAAAGACCTATTGCCAAGACTCACCCTAATTTGAATAACAATAAACGCTTAGTTGGTCCTACTTCTACTCACCTACCAATATCTGATTTTTCTTTTCGGTGCCTAACAAAGTGATACATTACGTTTCACTTTGCCTCTTTCATAGAAGTTTTGAATTTCACACATAGCGGTTTTTGAAGGTGCAGCGACGTAGGGGACATGAACTTATGTCTGAGTAAACACGCAATGTGGAGGAAAAGACCAGAAGAATACATTGTGACATTTGCAGTAAGGTATGAACAACGGTATTGTAAAGAATGATTAGAAAGGTCTGTAAAGGGCTAAGATTAGTAAAGTAATGAGCATAAAATAACTATAAGGTATGTTATGTACTGTAAATGAAAATGTGTATGATCATGTGTTCAAACCCGTTAAGCAAAAGTAATGTATTTAAATTTAATGTACTATTTATCCATTGTTTGTTTCAAATGATAGTCGTGGCCCCGCGTAGCGCAGTCGCTAACGCTCTCATCTTTGATGTGAGAAGTCGCAGGTTCGAGTCTCAGTGGGAACACTCGTTCGAAAAGTATAAGTGTGTTTACACACAATACCGGCAATGCCGGTGCCAGGCCCGGCGTGCTGTGCAATGAGTCTGGCAACGCCGTCCCGGCGTTCTTTTACACACGTGGTCAGCAATGCCGTCGCTGAGATGTAGCTTAGGACGTGGAAGAGAGAACCGGGAGGTAATTAAGGACGTAAAAGAGAGAACGTGAGTCCAACTATCAACAAGAATATATCCTTGCATTGTTGTACTTACGACGTAGGAACAGGAAACGTAGTGCACGAATGCTTTTGGATCATCCATTATAGGCTGTCATGTAGAAGGTGCTTTTTACGCACTATATGAGAAACTGCGCGAAGACGTGAAAATGTTTGATTACTATCGGATGTCCACAGAAACTTGCTTTTTTAAAAGAAAGAGTTGAAAATCTAATTCGGCGCTAGAATATACTTAGGTAGGAATACGTTCTTGTATTCTACCAATGGAAATGTTGAAAGTTGTAATACGGGAACTATTATTATTATTATTATTATTATTATTATTATTATTATTATTATTATTATTATTATTATTATTATTATTATTATTATTATTATTATTATTATACATATCTAAGTTTAATAAAGTTGCTGACTGACTGATCACTTCTAAATTCTAACCCACTCCGATTACAGGTAGAGACCCTGCGTTTTTTCTTTCTTTATTCGCTTCCTCGTGGTGTGTTTTAATAATAGAAGTTCAAATATCGAATCTTAAAACCTGCGAAAAAGCCGGAAAAAACGAAATTAGATTTTTAAAGAAAGAAAAGTCATAGGGAGCATTTTTGGTTATAATCGACTCTCCCGAGTTTCAAGTTAGAAGCGCATTTGTTTCGCAATCGTCATGTGTGGCCATTTTCAATCTCTCCTAAGGGTAAAACTAACCCTTCAATCGAAGAAGACTTGAATGAAGAGTGATACAGGGATTGAAGTGAATGGATTTTGATGCAGTCTTTTCATTCGATCACATTCTACTCCCTTATTAAGCCATGAATGCTTCCTGAACCTCTAGCTCTCTCTCTCTATTTTTTTTTTTTTTTTTTTTTTTTTTGGACAGAGGTCTGGGAAAGAAGCCCCCTGCTGGTTGCAGGCTAGTTATTAACAACATTAATAATAATAGCAATGATAACATTAGTAGTAGTACTACTAATGATAGCGTTTTGCGAAGGGCTTACTTTCTGATTAAGCTCACCACCGTTTAAATTCATATTGAGCATATTTTCCTCATCTTCCCAGGAACATCTCTTGTAATCATCTCTCTACAATAGCTCTCTCTCTGGATTAACTGTGTCATAATCAATAAAAAAGGGACAAAAGAAAGTTGGTGTCTCGCAAGGGCCTGGAATAGTAGGTTAGGTTTTAAGCAGGAGCGTACTCACGGGGAGCCACCGGTTTCGGATCCCATTCAACTTTCTAACTCAACATACATGTACACTTTCTCCATAAAACTATGATTGTTTAACAGAGAAATAATTGATGTAGCATGGAAATTTGACATTAAACTTCATCTGTACTTTTTCTCTTATAAAGAAATCAAGTTTTTTTTTTGGGGGGGGGTAAAAATATAGGTAAAAGGGTTATACAATTACGTATCATCTTTTCGGGTGTAGAGTAGTGCTGTCGAAATCGGTTTTTGAAAAAATTGAAAACCGTTTTTTTTTTTAAAAAAAAGAAATTTTATAAAACGATATGTCGGTTTTGAAAACCGCTTTTACTGTTTCGGTTTTGAAAACCGCTTTTACGGTTTCGGTTTTGAAAATCACTTTCGTGGTTTAGGTTTCGAAAACCGAGTTTGCGGTTTCGGTTTTCTCAAAAACCGAAAACCGAACTTGTGAGAAAATAAACGAAATGTCACAAAAATTCGACACCACTAATATCAAGTAACGACGAGAAAACAGCAAAGAATCCTTCCCTACTTCAGCTCTCAGTTGCCAGACCGAGGGAAATTTCCCTTGGCGTAGGGAAAAAATGCTCAAAATTTACAGAGGGAAAACAAGGTATTTTTTTCTTAAAATGTCTTAAAGTGTAGGGAAATTCTTGTTGAGTATACTTTTACAATTGGCAGAATAAAAAAATAAGTTGCAATTTCTCACAAAGAGGCACGGCTATCGTTATTGGGAAGTAAAAAATACAGAATAAAACATGATCGGTGTTTCCTTTCAATAAGAAACCAGTCAACACATGCAAAATCACAACATTCACAAGATTTTCTTTCTTTCTTTTTTCTTTTTTTAAGAAAGGGGGTGGTGCTTTTTTGTTAACAAAAGAAAGAGTGGCAGCACTATTTTTAAAAACAAGGGGAAAGAGTAATAATAATATAAAAGATCTCGGTCTAAGTGGATGAGATTTCAAATTGAATTTCATGAGTTGCATGTGTAGTTATCTTAAATAAGGATATACCTCATTTTCTATTTAGCTTAGTGTTGCCATATTACCCGATTTTAGCGGGTACCGCCCGATTTTCAGGTTCTATATTCGTTTCCCGCTTACACATATCTTAATCACGAAAAGCAGCTTTTTGGGATTGGAGAAAAATCTAAGACGACTTAGTAGATAAAGTGTTGGTATATTCAACGTAAACCGCTACACCTCTGACAATCTCAATCACGATTGAGTTAATTTGGACTCGCGCTCAGGCTCAGGCTGTGGGCTATCTGAGCATTGCGCGTGTGCAGGGCCATTTGCTAATAAGAGATCTGCTCTAATGCACAATGGTTTTCTTTGTGTAGTTCATGTGTTTTTAATGTAATGTATTGGAGGTTCTATACGAATGAATATTCGTTTGTAGATGTTTTGACAAACATACTTGAATTATTCATGCCTTTATAAGATACAAGAATGACGAACGACAATTTCAAGTGTAACTTTAAAGAGTCTTATAAAAGCGAATTTACGTATGATAGCCACGGCAGAACTCAGTTTGAAGCAAAATGTA
This sequence comes from Thermobia domestica, assembly GCF_964235325.1. Lineage (NCBI taxonomy): Eukaryota > Metazoa > Arthropoda > Insecta > Zygentoma > Lepismatidae > Thermobia > Thermobia domestica. The sequence goes on from NC_137461.1 coordinate 250,783,637, forward strand.
CACTCTGGAAAGCTCAGTTTCGTTTGAAAAGTAGGCTGCAGGGAAGCAAACTGGACCCCACCTGATTTTTTATGCATTTTGTAAATTAGAACACGAGAAACACGAATCTGAAGGAATTTTGACATTCCGAATTTCGGAACTCGAGATATTCGATCTTAAAGTGACCAAGGAAGCAAACTGGACACCACCTTATTTTAATATATTTTGTAAATTAGACCACGAGGAACACGGATCCGAAGGAAATTTGACATTCCGAATTTCGGAACTCGAGATATTCGAGTATAAAGTGACCACGGAAGCAAACTAGACCCCACTTGATTTTTATATATTTTGTAAATTAGACCACGAGGAACACGAATCAAGAGGAATTTTGACATTTCGAATTTCGAGACTTGAGATATTCGAATATAAAGTGACAACGGAAGCAAACTGGACCCCAACTGATTTTTATATATTTTGTAAACTAGACCACGGAAAACCCTAATCTGAAGGAATTTTGACATTCCGAATTTCGGAACTCGAGATATTCGAACATAAAGTGACCACGGAAGTAAACCGGACCCACTTGATTTTTATATATTTTGTAAAGTAGATCATGAGGAACACGAATCTGAAGGAGTTTTGACATTCCGACTTCCGGAACTCGAGATATTAAAACTTAAAGATTAATATAGACGCTATGTATCTATATGAAAAAACACAATATTCTCTATACGAAATTATTATGTCCTGTGAGATATATAAAGGTAACCAAGAAAGTTCTGTCGCTTTTTGTGGAGGTCTGTGTTCAATTGGCCCTCACACCATGAGTTGAATGCGAATGGAGATCAGGTGAAGGTCAGTTGTTGGTGTGAGTATATCCAAGATTCTACCTAGTTGTGACAGTTCAGTTATAACGTGAACTTGTGTAAGGATAGAGTGAATATGGAACCTTCACAGAGCGTCAGGGACGCACAGAGATCAGGGCGTGTATGCTGTACGTGTTCAAACTTGGGTCAAACGCCACTGTAGCGTGGCGGAAGATATCTCAGACTTTTTGTGAGGGTGTCGTGATTGCGCGGACAGTGCAACAGTGGTTTAGCAAGTGACGGTGGCGAAACACTCACGAAAGACGCACCACGTGCCGGAAGACCCACCACGCACCACGTGACGTGGGTCTGTGAGTCCCATATGGTTTGACTCCGGGCCAGAAGGCTACGCGAGCAACTTTGTTTCTTTGCTGTTTCGTCTGAGGAAGGAGCCATTTCTGGACAGGATGTTGACATATGATGAGAAGTAGATCCTGTACGAAGCTCCACGGCGTCGTCATCATTGGTTAAAATCCCATGAACCGGTTCCAAAAAGCTGAAACCAACAATGCAGCAGGAAGTCCTCCTGTGTGTTTGGTGGACTGCTGGCGACATCGTGCATCGGGAACTACTACCGGCTGGCCAGAGCAGAACATCAATGCAACTGTCTACTGTCAGCAGTTGAGCCCTGTTCAAGAAAAACTCAAAACCCTGAAGCCATCATTTCTCAATTGCTAAGGGGTTCAACCGTTACGTGACAAGACTAGAATGACCCAGAACATCATGCTACGCCTTGGATGGGAAACACTATTGCATCCGCCATACTTCCCGGACATTGCACCGTCCGTTTATCATCTGTTCCATTCCTTGGACACTCACCTTAGAGCACTGCAGTTCAACTCCGTAGTAGAGGTGCAAAATGCACTTGATACCTTTTTCGCTTCACAGCAAACCAAGTTCTACCGCGAAGGAATCCATGCCCATCCCGAACGTTGGCAGAAGGTCGTTGATACTGATGGGTACTATTTTTGATCTTTCAGGTCCGTCTTAGGTGACATATCGATGCTCTAAGGTGATAGGTCAAAAAGCGATAGAACTTTCTTCCCTAATTTTATGAATACTATATGAAACTACTGTATAAGTTCTAGTATCTCGAGTTCGGGAAGTCGGAATGTAAAAATTAATTCAGATTATTGGTCATTTTGGTCTAGTTTACAAAATATATAAAAATCAGTTGGGGTCCTTTTTGCTTCCATGGGCACTTTATGTTCGAATATCTCGAGTTCCGAAATTCGTAATGTCAAAATTCCTTCAGATTCTTGTTCCTCGTGGTCTACTTTACGAAATATATAAAAATCAGATGGGGTCAGTTTGCTTCCATGGTCACTTTAAGTTCGAATATCTCGAGTTCCGACATTCGAAATGTCAAAATTCCTTCAGATTCGTGTTTCTCGTGGTCTAATTTACAAAATGTATGAAAATCAGGTGATGTCCAGTTTGCCTCCCTGCAGCTGGAAAGTACATTGGAAGTGCCATCAAAGAAATCTTAAAAAAAAAAAAAAAAAAAAAAAAAAGCGAAGGATCTCAGGTCAGTATTTGTAACACACAAGTTCACATCAGTACTTACGGTTTAGAACCCCCCACTTTTCTGATTTTAAAATATGGCAACTGTAATTTAGCTGTGACTTGTACAACCATCGAACTATCCCTTTCGCACAGTGCTGCAGATATTACCGTAATAGTCTTGGAGCAAATAAAAAAAAAGTTAAAACACACATATAAATCAATATAATTGTCTCGATTGATAGATGCTTTCAAATTGTTAAAATGTGTAATTAATAACAGCAAACATTGTTTCTGCTTTGAAAAGGACAAACATGGTTTTGCTTATAAAACCGCAAACATGGTTTCGGGCGGCTTTCGCTTTCGAAAAGAGCTTTTGCGGTTCCCGTTTGGAAATCCGCTTTTGCGGTTTCGGTTTTGAAAACCGCTTTTGAGGTTTCGGCTTTGAAAACCGCATTTGCGGTTTCAGTTTTGAAAATCGCGTTTGCGGTTTTCAGTTTTCAGAAAACCGGTTTTCTGAAAAACCGAAAACCGCAAATGTCACAAAAATTCGACAGCACTAGTTAATATGTCTGAACCCTTTTCTCCCCTCCGAAATAAATATTCGTTCTTTAGACGGCGAATCAAATGCATTCGCTCTAATATTTCAAGTATTATTTCTTTCTATCATATTCTTTATCATTTCCACTCACCTTTGTTTGTTATGAAGTTGGCTTTGCAACTTTCTTTCAAACATGAAACTATTTAATGTTGTCCCCCAGAAATTTATTATTTACGTTTTCAACAAATAAAGCTTTTTGAATAACTCTTTCTCACATAGTTTATTTCGCCTTCCTTGTACACACAATTCATTTCAGAAAAGTTCTTGGTCATGGGGAGGGGAAAAATTAATTTATTTTCCCTATCACTTCATGGCTTCATCAGAAAATAAAAATGTTTAAAAACTATACTTTACAACTACTATACAGTCAAAAGACAACTAACATATAGTAGCAATTATACTAAAGCAAGACCTTCAATAATTTTTAAGCATACCGTTTATATTAATTTTTAGAATTTAATTAAATTTTTCGTTCATTCTTGACATTCAACACTGAAAATACTAATATTCCCACTATTTTCGATGCTAATTTTTAGATACTGTACCGTATCTCTTAATTATGAGGGAACGGTCGGGAATTTGAGATGGAGAAGGAGGACCCTTCGAAGTTGGATTACCTCTTTTGCAAATACGAACTTTTGTTTATAATCAAGGTCATTAGAGCAGAGAGAGCATAAGGGGCAAAAAAAAAAAAAAATCACGTTTCACAGTTATGCCACGTAAACTAAAGGAGACAATGATGACGAAAATGAATGAAATGGTGGAACGAAGTAAGTAGAATGAAAATGGGGAATCCCAAGGAAACCGACACACACTACAAAGCCCACTTGGCGCGAGCTGGGATCGAGTTAGGGACGCCATGCACCAGAGGTGAACTTCTCTACCACTGAACCACCGCAGCCCCAGCATGAAGGGCAGTCTGTCCCCCTCGGAATTGTTAAGAGAGGCTATGCATCCCTTTTTCCAGGTTCAAAATGTGTTGCTTTATAATACTTTAACGAAAATTAAAAGTAAGCGTTTAGATTCCATTTCGTGTTGGAAGCAAGGGCAATGCCAGCTTTAATTTCTTGGGCGAAAGTGTAGCCTATCAAACAGAAGAATAAAAAAATTTTCGGGTAGCAGCAAGTTTTTTTTTTTTTTTTTAATTATATATTGAAAAGAAGGTTTATATTACTTTACTTGAGGTACAATACAACATATCTCTGGTAGAGTCGGGGCAGGTGTTGCTACCAGGGGCGGCCGCTTTCCACCCGTCTGGCGTCGTCATTGAATGGAAGCGGAGCAACTCGACCAACAAGCTCCATAGCTAGGGAGTGGTCAAGGGGAAAGCTGCGCCCTCTTGCGACCACATAACTACAGAAAACTTTCAGTTGTTAAATATAGTTTGTGAGTGAAATAAGGTGGACTTCAGTTAGCTCTCCTTTAAAAAAAAATCTTGTAAAACATTCTTTTATTTTGTGATATTGAAAACTAAAGTGTTTTCTCAATTTTTCGGAGAAACCAAACAATAAACAAGTAAAAGTAAAATATTTTAATAAAATATCAAAAACATCCTGGTAAATATAGTAAAAGTAAAAAAAAAACATTATAAACACAAAAAACTTTCACAAAAAAAATTAAGCCATTTCATAATCAATCCTATTTTTTGAAATCCATAATAAAAAATAAAAGTACAAAAAATAAGTATATAAACTCTAAAAATCTTACAAAAATCATCACAATCACAACTCAACCTCAATGCATTCGCACAATATCGTTTACAATGGTATTTTACAATTTTAATAATAGTGGTGTGCAAACTCAGCTATCAATTAACTGTGCTTAATCATAAACTTCTGCCAAATATAAATACCCAACCATAAACTCTGTTTGTTATTATAATAAAATATGCATATAGCAATCTTAACCGAATAACAAAAATATGTAACCCCAAGTAATTCAAAATATTATTGCTTATCTTCTCCATACTCTCATTTATTTTAAAATGTTACTCATTTCCTTCTCAACTCTGGTAACGGTTATTCATTATATACGCTTATCCAATAAAACCACATTTTATATTATTTTTATAAAAATCAATTAGTTTCTTTCCATACACTGTACTACCTGCCCTATGGAAAACAAACATGTTTTTTATACATCTTATGGCTCCCCGGCGAGGAATCGAACCCCAGTCTCTCGCATGACAGACGGGGATACTATGGCTCCTCTATTTTAATGTTGTGGATACGGACTTCCCGACGGGAGCAGGAAAATTCGGTGTAGGAAAATTCGGTGTAAGAAAACTCGGTGTAGGAAAATTCGGTGTACGGAAAACTCGGTGTGGGGAATGTTAGGTGTAAAGAAAGATTCGTTGTAGTAGACCGTAGGATTTATTAAAAACTCAACTTTGAGGATAAATGAGCATAATAGTTTGAAGTTCAAACTTTGTGTAGAACGTACTTCTACTGTCTACTATAACATATTTTTAAAAAATATGATCGTGAAATAATTTGAATACTAGATTTCGACGGATTTTAATATTTCATGATTCGTACGTGACGAGAAATTAGTTTTTCGATGTCCGCCCTATGATTTAGCGAAGCATAGAGGCCACTGCATTCAATGTGCCAGCATTTAATTTGAAACTCAAGCTTTTATGTTGTTCTAGAATTTTCGACTTCCAAAAATAGAGGTAGATTACTGGAGGAATAAAGTTGAAAATTGAAGATTTTTCAAAAATGTTCTGACGATTTTATGTTTATTTTATAAATAAATATTTAAATCTAAATTCTTAAAAAATAACATAGTTTATTTTTTACTCAAAAGTGTAAAAATAAATGCCTCAACTAAAGTATCTATGCCTGATTGGAGGAGAAGTCAATAAGGAGTCAATAGGGTTGCAGTACTTGTTTACCTTAACTTAATGCAAACAAACTAAAGTGTCTGATTGGATGAGAAGTCAACTATTTGTACAATTATTATCTGATAAAACCATCCTGCTTTATATTGCCCTTTCCACTAAGACTTTTTTGATCAATATATTTTTGCATCTTACATATGTATATACAAAGCGATTCTTTCAAAACTCACGGATTTCATTTGGCTCTAGAATTTCTAACTGAAGTCCGATTTCCATGCGGTTTGTAGCAAATCATCTAGGAAGGATGGGAGATTTATGGGACTATGTTTACTGGTTCAAATTCATCCGGGGTAATATCGAGCAGGCCGCAAGAAAAACAGCAAATATTCGCCATTGTAGGTTACAGTTCGAATGAGATATTGGATATTTGTAGCGAAATTGAAGAATACAAATTAAGTGTTAGTGGTAACACACATAAATCACATATTGAATAGAGATTTCTTGGGTGACAGAGTCGGTAACTGACATCTTCCACAACATCCGCCAGTGGGGTCCGATGCTTCCCTGTCTTACTCGGAAGCGATCCTGTTTCCTGCAATTTATTTACTAACGACCATATTATGTTCCTGTTAGGGGCAGAACGTGAGGTAAAGTTGCGTGTAAATGCCCTTTGGGTAGCAACAACAGATCCCGTTCTCCAAAAACCTTTTAACGATAAAATCACGTTGCTCCTAAGAGTACATTGTTGTAACTGTGTCCTGATCATATTGATACAGTAGCATAGCATAATTCTCAATACAACGGCCCAGTTTTCTGTTTCTTATTGACCGTCGCGAGGTTGCCGTCTAACGAAGAAACTCAAATCTCCACACCGCACCTCACCTAATTCCAATTCGGTACAGTGGCGAATATTTGCTGTTTTTCTAGAGGCGTGGCCGATATTATCTCAAATGAATTTAAACCAGTAAACATAGTTTCATAAATCTCCCAACGTTCCTTGATCATTTGTCACAAACACATGAAAATCGGACTTCAGTTAGAAATTCTAGACCCAAATGAAATCCGTGAGTTTTAAAAGAACCACCTTGTATATGTTCTATGATGTACTATAGGAAAGATGTTTTTAGTTGTTCCTATAAATATTCTCTGAACTTAACAAATAAAACACAGTTCTGACCAGAGCAGAATGAAATATATTAAAAACTATACTTACAATGTGTTACAGTTTCAAGGACCTAACGTCCTCTTCATCAGACACAAACACTGAGAAAAGACAGGTGACAGCAGATCTTATATACATGAGAAAGTGAAAGGCCACGCCCCTTCTTCTCTCTCATTGGTCGGAGGGAACCAATGAGGATAAAGTCAATTCCGAGCAAACAGAAAAATATAATGAGCCCTTTCACTTTTTCTAACAGTTCTTTAATGAGATGACATACAAAGAAAGTAAATAACAAATAGAAAACATTAAATAAGAAAAAATAACTAAATATATATATAAATATATAAATATAAATAAATAAATAAATATTAATAGCCTATATGCACTTTTCTTGTTCCTTTTCTATCACATCCAACAATTTCTCCCATTGCTCGTGTATATTCATACCGCTTGTCCAATTCATTAGGTTCTCCTCTTGTTCTCTCTTTATTCTTCTAGCCTCTTTCCACTTTCTAATAATCTTCCTCTTCTCTCTCTCTAAACCCCTAGCTCCCTCCCAGTCTATTTTATGTCCCGTTTCCTTCACATGTTTGTATATAGCGTTATTATCTCTTTTCAGTCTAACATCATCCTTATGTTGTTTTAATCTGTCCATAAGCCTTTTCCCCGTCTCCCCTATGTATTTCATGTCACACTCACTACACTTCACTTCATATATCACTCCTTCTTCCTGCTCCTCTATATGATTTTCCTTCCTTTTCCTTTTCTTCCTTATGCACTTCAACAAAGTTTCTCCTCCTTTTCTATAAGTCTTCACACCACCTTTAGTCACCTGTCTTTTCTCAGTGTTTGTGTCTGATGAAGAGGACGTTAGGTCCTTGAAACTGTAACACATTGTAAGTATAGTTTTTAATATATTTCATTCTGCTCTGGTCAGAACTGTGTTTTATTTGTTACTCTACTTATCCAGAGCCATGGAGTTTGTTCATTATGATCTACCTCCAAGTCTGAAAAGGAGGATTAACACGTGGAAAGACAAAAGGAGGAAGGAAATCTCGTATGTGCAGCAGATCAAGTTCTTGAGGAGGTGTCTAGAAGAGGGAATTACTCCAAAAGGTCTACGGGTGAGAAAGAAAGGATTAGTGTGTGAATCAGTGAGGTTCAAGAAACTAGTTAAGAAAATTGAAAAAGAAGTAATCTGGGACGTCATAAGGAAAAGAAGTAAGGAAGTGAAAACAAGTGAGAAAGTGTCTAACCAACTTATGGAACATATAAAGGACGGTGTCAGTATTTTTATGAGAGAAGCAGTGTTAAGAGATCTAAGAGAATGGGAAAGGAGTTTTGAAGAAAAAGTTAATACCAGATTAGCCAACAAAGGAAGATTGTTAGGTTGGAGAGAAGAAAAGGATAATAGGAACAGAGTGGTAGTGATAGGTGACATAGTTTTATCGGAAGAAGAGGAGAAGTGCTTAAGTCTAGGACATAAATTTAAGGTTAAAGAGGAAGAAGTGGACAAGAAGGAATTGGTGTACACAGTAGAACAAGCCATTGTAGACATAAAGGATAAGGACGAGAGAGAGAGAATAAGGAAAAAAGCATTGTCGATTGTTAGGCAGAATATGAACAAGAAGGAGAGTAACTTAAGGAAAGAAGAGAAGGAAGGACTAAAAAGATTAAGGAAAAGAAAGGATATCGTAGTGGAACAGGCGGACAAAGGAGGCGCGTTGGTAGTAATGGAGAAAGGATGGTACCAGGAGAAGCTAGGGGAGTTATGTGATCAGATATATGAGGAAGTCGGTAACAAGGACATGAAAGATGAAGTGTTGAAAAAGATAGTACAAGAAGGGAAAAAGGCGGGGATTAAAAAGATGATCAACGAAAAAGGAAGGATTCCTGTCATGAAAGGTTTTCCTAAAATACATAAGAAGGACGTGAAGCTAAGACCAGTACTGGACTGCAGAGGTAACTATTTTGAACCACTAGAGGAGAAATTAAGAGAGATAATGGACGAAATCAGAGAAGGACAAAAGACATGCAGAGTGAAGAACACGGAAGAATTGAGGAAGAGGATAGATGAGATTAAGTGGAATCAGGAGAAGGTGTTAATGTTTAGTGTAGATGTTAAAGCCATGTTCACCAGTATAAGAAGGGATTATGTCATAAAGGTAATAGAAGAGGAGATGGAAGGGAAAGTTATAAATCAGTGGAAAAAAGAGAAAGTCATAAGAGCGCTTAAGACTTTGTGGGAAAATAGCTATTGCATAATTGGAGAAAGACTAGTGAAGATAAAAGAAGGTTTAAGCATTGGATCCAAGCTGAGTCCAGTTCTAGCGGAAATAGTAATGAACAAGTGGGAGAAAAAAGTGACAGAACAAGCAGGAGGAAAGTTACTGTTCTTTTGCAGGTATGTTGATGATTGTTTAGGCATATGGACAGGGAATAGAAATCAACTGGAGAAATATGTTGAAAGTATAGAAGACCAAGAGAAAGGCATAAGGTTAGAATTAGAAGTTGAAGAAAATAACTCTATCAATTTCATGGATATGAAGATAGAGAAGCAAGGTGAGAAAGTGACTACTAGTTGGTATCAGAAACCGTGTTGGGCAGGTATTTATTGCCACTGGAGAAGTGATGTAGACAAAGCAACTAAGAAGAATTTCATTAGGAACATGGAAAGGAAGATAGAAAACATCAACAGCGAGGAAAAGGGAAAGAAAAAAGATTTGGAAAAATTCTACAAACAATTGAACAATAATGGATATAGGATAGAGCAGTTTAGGAGAAAGAGAAAAGAAGATAATATGGATAGGAAAGAAGAGGAAGACAAGAAATGGTATGGCATTCAGAGCATAGGCGAAAAGACCGAAGTGCTGAAGAAGAAGTTATTATAGTTGTAATTGTTTTATTTCTGACAAAAAGTGTCAGCTTCATTGTGTGATGAAAAGTAGTTTATAGTAATACCCCGCAAAAGACATGAAAGAGGTATTGGACTCAAGGGGGGAAAATGCTTTTCTTACAATAGGTAATAACATTTTATTCGTTACATTTTATGGTTTTCGTTTTCACAATATGAAGTGTCGTAAATTATCGTAAGTGGTAATATTCAAAATGTATTACACCGAATGTACCTTACACCTAAATTTCCCCACACCGAGTTTTCCGTACATCGAATTTTCTGTACACTGAGTTTTCTTACACTGAATTTTCCTACACCGAATTTTCCTAGACCCCCTGCCGACAACTGCTATTTGAGTACATTTTCTTCATGATATTGTGTATAATTCGGATCTAGTAACATTGTTAACACACACATACACAAAAGTCCATTGAAAACAAGGATGTAATAAAATAGAGGATCTGCCCATACGTATCTTTATCATATGAACTCAATTAACCAAAAGACAACCGAGCATCGTCTAAACCGGCACGTCTGATTGGCTGCTCTCGCTTCCGCCATGATTGTTGGCTCGAAACATTGCGATCTTAGTGGCTCGGAGTGGGCAGAGTAGGTGTGGCGAAGCTGTGGCGTATGGCTTCACGATTTTGTTGTATGGGCAGATCCTCTATTTTATAACATCCTTGATTGAAAATCACTTTTGTTAGGGAATAAGTACAGTTGCGCTGCTACTGAATCGCAGTCCTGGACTTGTTCTGTGGTTTGGTATAGTAGCTCAAGTGGTCGCGATTGGAACTTGGAATATGCTTCGTGGTACATTTTTGTACTTCAAATATTTTTCAGATCAAATTACTATTATTCTTATTATTACCTCAATTCTACCCTGAGCCAAAGTTCTCATGTCTCCTTTTCACGCGAAATTCCTACTAGAAGCATCTCCAGCAAAATGATTCCAGATCCTCCTCTCGAAATGATTTTTAAATACGTACATGTTGGTGGCCAGGAATATGACCTGAAAGCCCAATCCACTGATTTTCAAAATGTGTGATTGGTGTGTTCGCGAACAGGGTGAGTAAAATGTGCAGGTGCTTCATTAAGTTGAAAGAAACATTTGACGGTGGATTACCAGAGATTCATTTAACAATTTCAGTGATATGTTAGCCAAAAGGTATCTGTATTAGAGGTCTGCACAGGCCGGAATTTTTAGCTCAGGCTCGACCCAGCCCGTGAATTTATAATGTGAGGCCTGACTCGAGTCCGAAATATGTTTTAGCCTTTAAGCCCGAACCCAGCCCGAGCTCATGTGATAATCAAATGATCCCGCAATAAGCCCGAATTACAGAAACTTAATAATTAACGTGAAATTATATTTTTTATTTAATTAGAGGTTTTATTTATGCATTTTAAAAACTTACATGATTCAGAGAGGAAAACGAAATAAAAGTTATCGTTTACACTTGCTAATTACACTAGTTAACAAAGGTTTTGTTACATAAAAGGAGATACCTGTTCTTAAAGGAACTTTTTGCGCTGAATTCGAATATGCACTCGGTTTTTCTCCATCACGTACGATTTTCCCGTAACAGAGGGATTTTCGGGAAAATCCCTCAAAAATTTCCCTTTTTCAGATATTTTATTCCCCTAGCTTCTGTCCCCTTGCATATACTAACATAGAAATTATACCTAAGTATACTTTGATTCATATTTAACAAACCCTCCAAGTTTCGTAATAATCGCTTTATTCTTTCTAGAGAAATAAATATGTTTGTATGTATACTGTGTGTACTGTTTATTGCACCTTATAGTAATGCTTTCAGATCTCTTAAGTTGAGGTAAAACGTTTTGCTTTATTACCACAAACACATATATAAAATATAATACAATATAATTTACAAGTGTGACAATTTACAATAAACAATAATACAAATGTACCAAAAGGTCATGAAAAGACAATCAAAACTATCACAATATATGAAACTTCCATTGGGTTACAAAAACGTACACTACTTCCTTCTTTTGTAATAAATTTGTTGCATTCTCTAACAAGACCCCAACAATAGTCCCCCATCATTGAAGGATCCCATCGTCCCTGGTACCTTTTCTCCATTGCCATTATATCTTGGTGGAATCTTTCCCCCTGTTCGTCGCTGAGAGCACCTAGGTTAGCAGGAAAGAAGCTGAGGTGGGAGTGCAAAAAGTGGATTTTTAAAGACATCCTACAACCCAACTCTTTGTATTTCTGTATCATGTCCTGTACGATTTCTGTGTAACTCTCAGCTTTGTTATTGCCCAGAAAGTTGCGCACAACACACTTAAATGCTGTCCAGGCAGCTAGCTCAGCACTGTTTAACTTGCTGTCAAAGCTATCATCAAGCATTAATTTCCTAATTTGGGGACCAATAAACACTCCCGCTGAAATCTTAGCATCACTCAGGTTAGGGAACTTATCTCGCAAATACTTGAAACCTTCACCAGATGTGTCCATGGCTTTGACAAAGTTTTTCATAAGTCCTAACTTGATATGAAGTGGCGGTAGTAATATCTTATTAGGATCTACCAAAGGAGCGTATTTGACGTTGCATTCTCCAGGTACGTAATTCACTCTAGGTTCCCATTCCTTTACTTCATAATGTTTGTCATCAGCTCGGCTATCCCATAAACATAAAAAACATTGGTACTTCGTGTAACCGCACTGCAGTCCTAATAAAATACCAACTACCTTGAGATCACAACATATTTGCCAACAATGGTCCTTGTAATTTATAAGATTTAGCAAAGTTGACATGGTGTCATAGGATTCCTTAATCTTCACTGAGTGCGCAAGTGGTATAGAAGGTTTTTTTTTATTTCCATTATGTAAAAGGACAGCTTTAAGGCTGACCTTTGACGCGTCGATAAATAACCTCCATTTTTCTGGAACGTAAGGAATTCCTAGCTCCGCCATCAACCCATTTATATCCGTACATACGCACACATTATCTTGCATTGAGAAATAGCTTGAAAATTGAACATGCCTTTTCCTGTACACTGATATGTTCGTTTCTGCATCCAATAAGTTCCACTGCTGGAGCCTTGATCCAAGAAGTTCCGCCTCTTGTTTTGTCACGTGCAAATCACGGACTAGGTCATTAAGTTCACATTGCCGGATGAAATGTGGCTCGCGAACACAGTCAGGAATGAACGTTGGATCCTTGGATGTACATGTTGATGTCGATGGATCATCAAGGTCATGATCATCATCAGAGTCTTTTGGCCATATCTCTTCCCAGTTGGTAGGGGGCTCGGGAAGTGGAAGTTCATCCCCGTGCGGAATAGGTCTAATTGCGGATTTAACGTTGGGATAAATTATTGTGTATTTGCTTTTTTTAGAATGTCCCTTAACTACTGTGAGACAAAAATAACAATCATCCAGATGGTTGGTGGGTTCTCTCCACACCATTGGTACAGCAAATTTCATGAACCTCCGTTTCCCTTTGGCCCATGCAAGTAAAGTGACGTGGCACGACGCACAAATTATGTTGGGTGCCCAAGTTTTGTCCTGATCTCCCACACGACATCCGAAATATATATAATATGCTAGTTTCACCGATGGCGTAATGGATCTACACTGTCCTTTAACTACAAACTGGCCACACACATAACAAAAACTATTTGGTGAGTTAACACACGAACGCCGTCCTCTTGACGCCATTGTACTGATCACAAACTAAACTTCTGGTCTTAGTTGGGTATAATGCCGTTAAGATCAAACATGAAAGCACTCTTAGCAGCAAAGACAACTTTGAAAGTGAAGTAGTGTTAAACCACACGTCAATATAAAAATGTACAAAACTCCCTCACCAGGTGTCAAGAACACAAGAAAGAAAGAAATGCGCGGGGGGAGAGGGGAAACGATACCGTAGTGGAAAATTCAGACTGCATTAGTTCATTGTTGTCAACAATGAGTCTGTATTCCATTCTTTCTTTCTTTTGCATTCTGTAACATTTGATAACAAATATTGATAACCATTTCATGAACAAAACGAAAAAACTTGGAGAATTGTATATATATGTATTAAGATATACATATACTGTACGTTTAAAAAAAAATATACGTTGGAAGTATTTACAGAGAGCAATAAAAGTGTGTTGTTGACTATTGTAAATATTCATTTTTATGTCTGTGTTTGTAGTAATAAAGCAAATCGTTTTTACCCCAACTCAGGAAATCTGAAAGCATTACTATCAGGCGCAATAAACAGTGCACACAGTATACATACAAATATATTTATTTCCCTATAAAGAACAAAGCGATTTTTACGAAACTTTTAGGGTTTATTAAATATAAATCAAGGTATACTTAGGTATAATTTCTATGTTACTATATGTAAGGGGACAGAAGCTAGGGGAATAAAATATCTGAAAAAGGGAAATTTTTGAGGGAATTTCCCGAAAATCCCTCTGTTACGGGAAAACTGTACGTGATGGAGAGAAACCGAGTGCATATTCGAATTCAGCGCAAAAAGTTCCTTTAAGATCAGGTGATTTTTCTCATGTAACAAACAAAAAGTTTAAATTTGTTAACTAGTGTTATATAAACTCGCTAAAGAAAATGGTCATTTATATAAATTCGTCTCCCTTAGCCTCGGTGCATAATTGTGGGACGATAAGGTAAATATTTCATTTCATTTATATAAATTCTCATGAAATGGAAACATGAATACTTCAGATCTTTAAAATATGTCAATGTGCGTAAATTCTTATGCAGATGGATGTGTACTGGACTTATTCATATCAGATAGTCCTCAAAGCAGTCATTGTCGATTGCTGTTAAAAAAAAAAAAGGGGGGGAATCCATACACATTGGTTGCTCAAACTTTCACTCGCAGATAAGTTATGTTTATTTGTGTTACTTTTAGTTTTTCTCTCCACTACACAGTTTTACTCTCAATTCTACAATTATAATCAGATTTATTGGATGGGCGTCTCAAGTTACAAATTTAGATGTGAAAGTACAGTCCGATAAATATCGTTGTACAGCATATTTACAAAGTTAGGCCCGACAAAGCCCGAGAAATATGGTTGCATATTTAAAAATTTAAGGTCCGTACTCGGCCCGAGCCCGAAGAGGGCTCGACCCGAGCCAGTGCAGACCTCTAATCTGTATACGGCTGCATTCCACGATATTGTTCACCACGAACTCCCATGACACGGGTTCGAAGCAGGAACCATCGTGTCCCTTACAATAATATATTAGTACATGTATACCTACATCTTATCGATTTATCACTAATGTACATCTCCATAGTTGTCTTCCTACTTATTCACAGTACTGAAATGTGCATTAATGAATCTAGGAAGTTCTCTTTTTTGTTTACACGACTTCGATCCGACACTCCGTTCTCGAGTTATAGCTGTTTTCGCAATTTTACGTCCAATTTTCAACTGACCATAGAGCCAAAAGTAGGCACATCTGCACCTAGGTTGCTCTATACTCTTTGTCTTATCTTGGAGTCAGGAATCACCTTCTAAACGTCTATGGTTGTTTTCGAACACTCTGTGTATATATATATAGTATATGAGCGGTATGCTTCTTCGTCATGACTAGGGGGAGAAACAGATTTGCTTGCAGAAAATATCCAGGGTGTATTAAAATGTGAGGGGCTTCCTTATGAGATTCTAATTATTAAAGGGAGTGCCATACACAAGAGTGACATGTAGTCACAATTTAATCCATCCTAGGTCTGAAGGAGTGGGGTTGCCCAACTCCGGGATATTTGCCTCGCTCGAGTTTGAAGACTAATTAATAAAACGAGTCAACAAAGTCTCAAGGTTACCAGAATAGAGGTAGAATAAATAAGTTATTAGTACCATGACTTAACGAACCAAATTCTTTCATTTGACTCCTTGCTGTTAGAAAGCAAAAAATTGATTATCTTAACATGGATGAATTCTATGATGAATATTGTTTACTGTAGGAAATAATTTCGTCTGGAAATCTTCAGGAACTTGTATCTGATGAAGAAAAGTATGCACGAATTTTTAAGGAGTGTTCGTTGTAGCATCTTACATTTTCTCCATATCGAATTGTAATTCAGAATGTGAAAGAATATTCTCAAGAATGAAATTACATTGGAGGGATATTAGAAATAGAGTTAGTGTTGATACTGTGAAGGCTGAACTTCAAATCTGTATGAATTATAGCAGTGATGGTGATTCTGAAACGTTTGTGTGCCACAATGTGTAATAGGTTCTTAAGTAACAAATCATCGATAGAAGCAGCTCAAACGGACAAAAAATATCATTAGTATTGCTGCCTGTTGTGAGTTATCATTTTGTAGTTGTACGTTTTGTATTAGTTTATTTTAATAATGTATTAATTTCTATAATATGTTTTTCTTTTTCTTTAAAATGTGTTGTTTGATATAATCTGGAAGCAAACTTAAGTTTCGGTAAAAGCAATTTTTTTAAGTGATTTTTTTAAAAAGTCAAACTATACTCCTTTCTGATTTTACAAATCTGGAAACCCTATCCCCAACTGCAAGGGCGCCGATCATGGGGGAGCCGGGGGGCCCGGGCCCCCAAAGCTCATGTGCCCCCCCCCCATTGTATTTATGAATATACATATTTGGCATAATTTGCATGCAATTTGTCTTAAAATCCTCATATATATACCTTCTGTATCTGAATGCCCCCCCCCCCCAAATTTACAGAGAAATCGGCGCCCTTGCCCAAACTGCCTCATAATACTGGTGCAATACTCAGTGGCGGATCGAGCTCGGGGCCGGGGGACTAGACCCGCCAGTTTTTTGAGTGACAAAACTAATTTAAGCTATTATATTTTTTAAGCTATTATATTTTTTAAGCTATAATATATTTAGGCCTATGTTTAGCAGAAGGGGTCCAGCTCTTTTCTCTAAAAAATGTTACAATTTTGACAATTTCTGTTCACATTCGGTTAGTTTAGGACAGGGTTGGTTAGTTTAAGTTAGGTTAGGCTAGTTTAGGTCACGTTAGGTTAGTTTATTTATGTTATATTAGTGTAGAAGTTCCGCATAATTTTCCAAAAAATGATAGAATTTCGCTTATTTCTACTAATATTACGTTAGTTTAGGTTAGTTCAGGTGAGCTTACGTTAGTTTATGTTAGGTTAGGTTAGATTGGCTTACGTTATGTTACGTCTAAGTACTTGCATCACTCATTTCTCCTGTAAATTTTGTGTTTCTTACGTGCTTTTGGACCCCTTGTACTAAACATACCCCTATATTTAATATAAGCTATATATTTTTGAAAGTTTATACTAAATTCATGATATACTTATCATAGTCTGGGTTCTGGCTGCCCTCTGTTTTTACCTTCTAGATCCGCCACTGGCAATACTGGAAAATTTTAGTGCTCCACCGGCACGCCGAAGTTGTGCGAGCTAACAATTAGACTAAGCAGAAGTTCAGACTTTGCGAGGCCGGAAGTGTTATCACGTGCCCATCAGGACTGAAAAAAAGTCTTGCATTAGGTTCCGTGCAATTTTGCACGGTGCAGTTTCACACAATGCTCATTATCGAGCAATTTTGTACTGTCTTCCTTATCGGATTAATCATTCTGCAGGTGTGGTGCATTTTCACACGGTCCACCTATCAATCATGTGATTCATCCTGAAACCGCTTTCACTATATGGGGGGGAGGGCAGAACAAATGTCAACTAAGTAAGAACACATAAAGGGCAAACACAAGTTAAAATAAATACGAATAATTGAATTAATACTATATGAAGTATTTTTCCCAATTGTACACCGTACATACAGATATAAGAGCCACACATGATAAGACTTTGGTTATACCAGTCACGTATGCATTGATGCCGGATAAAACAGAACGAACATTCTAGGAACTGCTTACATTTCCTGCAATGTGGTTTGGCCAGAATGAATCTCGAGTGCTGAATGTGGATTTTGAGCGTGCTGCAATCTATGCATTGCGTGCGATGTTTCCTAATTCACAGGTTTCTGGCTGCTATTACCATTTTAACCACAGCATCTGGTAAAAGCATCTTATTTCTCGTCGAAGGATACCTCCACAGTGAAGATGTACATCGTCATGTTCGTATGTGTAGTGCCTTAGCATTAATATCATCAAGCAGTATCGATGAAGGTTGGCTCATCGTCATGGGGGGCTGTCCATCTGGCTAGAATATCGAGGAGTTAAACGATTATTTCGAAGCTTGGGGGTGTACTAAAAGCAAATGCGACGTCAGGTTTTCATGCTTTTGCGAGACATGGTTTAAAAATTGCATTCCGAAGAAGCGTAGAAAATCAACTTCATCCATCATGACCACAGATTGCAATTAGTCCTAGAGAAACTAGGGAATGGCGTGGACTTTAAACAAATGCTTGAGAAGCTTGGGCTTAAGGATGGGCACGAGTCGAGCTAAAACTCGATTCGAATTCAAGTCGAGTTTCGAGTCGAGTTAGTTAAATAGCTCACTCACTCAGCTCATCTTAACTCGTTTTGAAATCATGACCTGATTAGACTGGAAATTAAAACCATGAAATTTGAAGCAGTAATGTCGAATACTTTCAGTGTTGCTCACAAGAGTAGTGATGAGCGAATGCAAGACCAAGACCAAGACCGGGGTAGTCTTGGTCTTGGTCTTGCACATCCAGTCTTGGTCTTGGTCTTGCACGCCCAGTCTTGGTCTTGCTTACAAGAGTCTTGCAAGTCTTGCTTTTAAAAGATCTTATACTTTTCATAGGCAAATTTTACTCTGGATATAGGCCTAAGGGATAATAAATTCTACAATGTGCCAATAATAACAGAAATACAATGTATGTTTCTAAATGTAACATAGTTTACCTTCGTGTAAGTATGATGATAGTATACAACATAGACAGTGACTTTTATTTTTTTAATTGATGTCCACGCTTCACTACTTATAAGATAAATCACAACGTTTCGTAAATGTTTTAAATCTGTACATTTTTTAACAGATCCAACACTCCACTAGTTCCTAAACTGGGGAGGGCTGAGACACATGAAAGAAAATCAAGACGGCACAAATTATTGAGATACCAAGAATTGCAAAATTCTTTTTACACTCTAAAGGCGTCAGATTTTTCTTTTCTAGCACGATTAGTTAATTTTTATATTAAACAAACTTCCAATTAAATATTGAGATTTTGTTTTACTGATTTCAATATGTACTCTATGGGGCAGAAACATGGACATTACGCAAAAGCGATGAAAAAAATTGCAGACTTTCGAAACGTGAGCATGGAGAAAAAAAGGAGAGAATTAGTTGTGTTGAACGGAAAACGAATGAGAAGGTGTTAGAAATATTAGCAATAGGGAAAAAAGAAGAATTTTAGATATTGATAAGAGGAGAAAGAGGAACTGGTTGGGATATTGGCTGAGGAGGACGTGCTAGAGGGTATGGTGGAAGGAAAGAGAGGGAAGGAGCGAAGGAGACTGTAGTTAAATGAAGGTACAGTATTAAAACAAAAAAAATGGTACGTTAAGACGAAGAGACAGCTGAGGACCACCCAAGTTTCTCAGTTCCAGCAAGTAACCTGCCAATAATAGCAGAATAGCTATGATGATATGTTTAGCAATATTCACCAAAAAAGAGAGAAAAAATTAAAATAATAATTATTATAATCAAAACTCTTAATATTTTAGAATAATTTGAGTGAAAACTGAAAACGACTCAACTGTCTATATATATTTTTGTAAACTCAATTTAAATAAATACTTTTGACCTATATTAGAAATACAAGATAACGGCATCAAACTCCAAGTTGAAATAACTGTACAAAATCAGTCTCATTTGTAATTATGGATTAATAGCATCAATTACCACTTCGTTGGGTTAATTTTTTTTTTAAAATAATAATATGTTTCGTTAGTCAGTCACTTTTTACTACTACTAATGCGCTCTCTGATATCCGTCATTTTAGATGATTTTTATATTTCTCTCGCCTCCTCCTCCCCAAGTTGCAGGGCTAAATTTGGATTTAAACGGCATCAGAAGTATCACTGTTTATGTCAGAGATCCCGAAAACTATGGATTCAGCACTAATATCGGTCATTTTCAATAAATTTGTATATCTCCTCCTTCCCCATGTTGCAAGGCAGAGCATCGGAAGTGTCACTGTTCATCTCAATGACCTCGAAAACCATGGATTCAACATTGATAATAATGGACATTTTCGATCATTTTTATATATCTCCTTGCTCCCCTCCCCAAGTTGCGGTGCTGAATTTGCATTTAAACGGGATCGGAACTATCACTGTTCACCTTAGCGACCGCAAAAAGTATGGATTCGACACTAATATTTGGTCATTTTTTTGATAATTTTTATGTATCTACCCCTCTCCCAAGTTACGGGCTGAATTTGGTCGTAAATGGTATCTGAAGTGTCAGTATTCACGCAGCGACCTCGAAAACTATGAAATCGACACTAATATTCGTCATTTTCGATCATTTTTATATATCTCCCCTCCCCTCTGTCAAGCTACGAGGCTGAATTTGGATTTAAACAGCATCGGAAGTGTCACTGTTTATCTCAGCGACCCCCAAAACTATAGATTCCACTCTAATATCAGTCATTTTCGATCATTTTTAAATATCTCTTCCTTCCCCTCCCCTAAGCTGCACCGTCAAAATGATATAACAGAAACCAATCTGAGGTCCGATCCTCATCTATGTTGAAAATGTGATCGAGATCGGTTGGGTGGTTCAAGAGTTATTAAGTTTTATTTATTTTGTTCACTTCCCCTCCCCTCCTCATCCTCTAAGTTCTCCCGTCAAAGTAATATGACAAGAACACCCAAAGTCCGATTCTCACCAATGTTGAAAATTTGATTAAGATCGGTTGGGTGGTTCAAGAGTTATTAAGTGACAAATTTAGTCACTTTTATTTTTATTTATATTGATTTTTATATATCTCCCTCTCCTCCTCCTCCTCATACGTTGCTCCGTCAAATTGGACTAACAAATAACATTCCAAGCTTGAATCTCATCTATGCTAAAAATTTAATCGAGATTGGTCGCTTAGTTCAAGAGTTATTAAGTTTTATTTATTATTTTATAACTCAAATCCCCCTCCCCTAAGTTTTATCGTCAAACTGAAATGATGAAAACACTATCTGGCCCAAACATCATCTATGTTGAAAATTTGATCAAGATCAATTGGCTGGTTCAAAAGATTAGAAGTCACAAACATAGTGACTTTCAGTTTTATAATATACTCGTAGATTTACTGTTGTAGCATATTGTTATATCGCCCAATCCTCAATGTGCCGTATACCTAAGGAGGCTAAAAGTTATATTGATAAACAATTATTCAACGTATAAGCATGAAATCAAACTTGCGGTCACATGCACTAAATTTTTTGTCAATCATGAAAATGTTATTTCGATATTAATTTTACAAGCACACATTAAAAATTTCCAACGAATGCTTGAGCCTCAGAGTCAAGGCCATACCCATGTAGTCGGCACCTATGGTATACGGAATTACCGATGTACAATACTACATTTCTCTTTAGTTTTGGAAATAGAACAACACTAATATGCTTTGAAATGGAATTAAGTGTTCAGTTTAACGTCCTACGTTTATGCACCAAGGCTAAAGGAGACAGTGATGATGAGAAATGACTAAAATAGTGGAATGAAAAATTCTGAGAAAACGAAAAAACCCTGAGAAAACCCACGCACACGGTGTTTGTTCACCAAAATACCTCACATGGCCCAAGATGACACCTGTGTCTCTTGAAAACGAGCAATATCTACAGAAAACACGAACAACTAACTCAGAAAACAACTAACGCAGATTGACTCACACGGATTGCATAAACTATTGGGAACACATTCACTCCAGCGGCATTTTTACTGAAGCCAAGAAATTCAAGTGAAAGATGTAATGATTTTTCCCTTCTTTTTTACATTCTATAAAATAATTCATGTATTGCACCGGTACTTATGCAAGACTCTTGCGCAAGAGTCTTGGTCTTGGTCTTGCAACCCTTGGTTTTGGTCTTGCAACGGGATTCCTGGTCTTGGTCTTGGTCTTGCATGCAAGACTCTTGCAAAAACTGCAAGACCAAGACTCTAGCGCTCATCACAACACGAGAGGGAACATTGCTCGCATCTCGTCTCGTCGCGATAACGAGATGACAAAAGATTTTTATAACGAGACAGTCTCAAATGTCGTGAGCACTAATATAAGTATATATTGTAGTTCTTACCATCAAAGCTGAGATTTGCACGGTCGAATTGTTGAGCCCAAGCAGAAGCCCAACCCGGGTAGTGATGTCAACCGGCTCTGTTCGGTTCAACTGAGCGAACAACTCGAGTCGACTCGGTTGGGATGAACCATCGGCTTGGCTCAACTGAGCCGATGATTTTGAGCAGGCTGGGCTGAAACGAGTCCATCGGCTTGGTTTGACTCGGCTCAACTGAGCCATAGCTCTTGCCGGCTCTGTTGGAGTGAGCCATCAGCTCGGTTCGGTTCGGCTTAGGTGAGTCATCGGCTGGGTTCGGCTCAACTGAGCCGAGAGCTCGAGCCAGCTCGGTTGGATGAGTTGTAAGCTCGGCTAACTTCTCGGTTCGGCTCGATAGTGAATGAGCTGTGACCCGAGCTGTTCGAGTCGTAGACAATCCTAAACCCGGGCCGAGCAGTTTTGAACATGTTTTCCCAGCACCCTATAACTTTTAACAATTTTTGGCTCGAGCCCGAATACTTGCTTCTCTGGAACTCAAATCGAGACCCTCATGAAAGATGTTCTTGCCGCCTAGACTTCTCGACTACCGAGATCGGAAGTCATTTAGTTTTTGACATTCAGATATAAACCGCCTGTCTTTCCTGTTTATACGCTATGTTGTTATAATAATAATAATAATAATAATAATAATAATAATAATAATAATAATAATAATAATAATAATAATAATAATAATAATAATAATAATAATAATAAGTTGTAGCAGTAGTAATATCATTGACGTTCTATATTATATTATTATTATATTCTATATGTAGGATACTTGAAGAGAGTACTTGAAACTATACACAGGATTTGGCTCAACTCGACTCCAAACTTGACCTGAATTAGGGTCAAGTTGGAGGAAATTTTTCGAACCGAGTTCTCGAGTCGAGTTCAAAGATGTCTGTTTCGAGTCGGGTTCCAAAAAAACTCGCTCGAATTTGCTTCTGCCATCTCCAAAAGCTGAAATAATGAACTATGAATTGTACAAAATGGATTGACGATATATACAAAATACAGAAGTATGAAAGTTCCACCTTAACGATGCGTTGTTCGCTCGGAAAATAACAAGACTAGATTCTTCTTTAAACCGCCTTGGAGTACGGAGCAAATGTTTTGTGTTTCACAAATCACGTTTTTCTATGCTCTGGGGCGGGCACATTTTTATTTATTTATTTATTTATTTAATTTGTAATTGTTCTATCTTCTATTCCTAATGATTTCAATTTTTCATTGTTCCTTTTGTTCTTATTTATTTTCATTTGTTTTTCTGTTTGTTTTCACCTATTTCAATTTGCGATAGTTTTTGTTATTATTTTTCTTATTTATTTCAATTTCATATTGTTTGTTATTATTTTCTCTCCTTCTTTACTATAACTTTTGTTTGTCTTGTTCTTAATTACCGTATTTACTCGCGTAATTTTCGCACTTTTTTAGACGAAAAAAGTTGTTTTGCAACAAGAATGCGTAAATTATGCGGGGAAAAAAAAAATCAGCCACATTAGTGAACATCATCTAATTTTTTTCCCAGTCAAAATAACACGAAAATTCCGGTACACATTTTCTTTGTAGCAAGAATTGACAGCAAACAACTAATTCTAAATTTGTAGAAAAATAACATTAAAAAATTGATTAAGAAGTCGTGTGGTTTCTTACCTTGCCAATTGTTCATTAGCTACCGTAATTGACTCCTGGAAAAATGCTGTTTCACAAAAAGTTTCCGCGTGCGCAAATTACGCGAGGAAAATAAATTATACAGAAAATGCTCTTCAAAAATTGGGATGCGAAAATTATGCGAGGGCGAAAATTACGCGCGTATTTACGGTATTTTGATTTCCGGTTATTTTGATTATTGTTTTTGTGAAAGTGAAACATTTCCTAAGCTCTCCTCCTCTAGTAGTAAACGCAATTGTTCGTATTTAACTTGTATTTGTTATTTTTCTGTTCTTACTTAGTTCATATTAGTGCTGTCGAATTTTTGTGGCATTTGCGGTTTTCGGTTTTTGAGAAAACCAGAAAGCGGTTTTCAAAACCGAAACCACAAAAGCGCTTTTCAAAACCGAAACCGCAAAAGCGGTTTTCGAAATTGAAACCACAAAGGCGGTTTTCAAAACCGAAATCGCAAAAGCGGTTTTCAAAACCGACATTTCGGTTTTATGAAATTTCACTTGTTTCGAAAACCGGTTTTCGGTTTTTCAAAAACCGATTTCGACAGCACTAGTTCATATTTGCTCTGTGTCCTCCCTCCCTTTCCCTATAGTAAAAGCGTTTTCAGGGTGAATCAAATGATTGACAGGTGGACCGTGTGAAAGTGTACAACACCTGCAGAACGATTAATCCGAGAAACAGGACCATGTGAAATTGCTCGATAATGAGCATCTTGTGAAATTGCACTATGAGAAACTGCACATTACCGTGCATTATGTGTAGCACATAATGAGCAACATATTGAACAGGGGTAAAAGTAGATCTGAAAAGGTAGGGAAACGGTTGGTAGCGGCATGACGTGACGCCGTCCTCCTGCCTATCTTTGCCCATTGTAATTTTTTAGGAACTGGAGAGACGCAGTACATATTTTTTTGAGGTGGGGGAACGGCATCCTCCGCATTCCCCCGCATTTTACCCCTGATATAGAATGTATCTTGTAGATTCCACTCAATATTGTAGATTCCCTGCAATATTTACTTAACAAAATTTCATTACTAAATAAAGTTACGTGAAAAATAATTTCAGATTCATATTTCTGGTGAAATTTGTGGCTAAAATCATGTGTCGTATGCCCTTCTTCCTATCTGTAATATTAGACTTGAATTCAATATGGCGGATTTCAAGATGGACACCATGATGCCAAATGGCACCATCTTGTTCGCCAGTACCCCAATTACCCACATCCAAAGTTTCGTCATCTTTCTTCAAGCCGTTTCAAAAATAAATAGATGGTTCTGAACTTTTGCCTCACGCTGAGAAATAACTCGTGAACATGACTATATAATACTTGTTATTTTTAATGATAAAAAACTACGCCGTTACATTGGGAATCAGAAATAGAGTATGATACATATAAACAATATATTTGCGATTTCACGATACTAAGGGGAAAGTAGATTCGGCCCAACCCTCATGTCTATGCTTTTTGCAGGGCATGTCCTTTTTCAAATACTTTCTCATTGCAGCTTTCTCACTCCCCCCTTCCCTCTGCACAAAATCTTCTGGAAAAAGCCTGTCGTCAAATTATATGAAAGAGCAATATAATTTCTCAAAGTGGCAGTTGAAAAACATGAATCTAGAATATTAGTATATTCTACTGAAGGTTGGTTTAAAGGGACAAGTTTTGCCGATAGATGTCACTACAGTCTTCCTATCTCTATCATGTATTTTTTTTTTTAACCTTTCACGAAAATTGGCAATTTCTCTTACAAATTTAAACCTAGAGACTTCAAATTTTTAGAGAAGGAACTTCATAACCTGTCAAAGGCAACAGTTCGTGCCAATTTTTTATTAAGAATTTTCTTCATTTTTAAAACAATTCCTGGGAGGGCGCGGTGGCTCAGTGGTAGAGCGTTCACCTCTGGTGCTTGGGGTTCCGGGTTCGATCCCAGCCCCCGCCAAGTGAACTTTGTGGTGGACAAACACCGTGCTCGTGAGTTTTCTCGGGGTTCTCCCGTTTCCTTCCACTTTCTTCATTCCACCATTTCACTCATCTCTCATAATCACCGTCTCCTTTAGTCTAACTGGCATAACCGTGAGACGTAAAACTCAAAGATTTCATTTTCATTTTTTTAAAACAATTCCATTGTTAAAGGTCTGAATATCCATTTCAACGATCAAGCCATTTCAGCAATGAAGAAAATTGTAGATAAGAAATCGGCACGGATTGTTGCCTTCGATAGATTACGAAGTTCCTTCTCTAAAAATTCGAAGTCTGTAGGTTGAAATTTGTAACAGAAATCGTGAATTTTCGTGATAGGTAAAAAATGCATGAGAGAGATACGAAGACTATAGTGACATCTATCGGCAAAACTTGTCCCTTTAGACTAACCTTAAGTTCCATGCGAATGTCGTCCATTTTTTGACTGTCATTGGGAATGAAACATTTAATTCAATGTTCTATTTAACCATATAATTAGACCTGTGATTCACAACTTTTTTTTTTTTTGGCTGAGAACACACTTCACTAAACTGACACGCTATCCTGACACAATTATTTGTTTTTTTTTTTAAATAATAATATATGTAAATTTACTATATTAAAAAAAGCTTCATCTTAACTTCCTAGTTAAACTTATGGGTATGATCGCACTCTTTGCTTAGTATGTTCTTACAAAGAAAATATACTTAAAAAAAAAAAAATAATATGCACAGTATTTAAGAACTTCAACCAGTGGAGTAGCTAACGAGCCTGCAATACGGGAGGAATGAAGAGCAAAAGAGGGCTCTTTAAGTTTCTAACTGTAAAATTAACTTTATGATGTTAGAATGTTAACATTATGGGATGTTCAAAAACGTGATGTTGCAACTATATCTCATATTTTGCAGTAACGACGGCTACACCTGCACCTACCTGGGCGATTATTCAGTAAACTAGAAGCCAACAAAAGATACGCTGACCAGTCAAAACATTATGACCTCCCGCTTCTTTTTGAAAGAAATTTTAGGCTGAGATAAGAGCCACGGGACACAGCAGAGCCGCTCGCCAAACATGAAGGAGATCTCACTTGATTAGTCCGTGTGATGCTTGTGAATAGGAAAAAAAAATGAAATGAAATCTTTGAGTTTTACGTCCCACGGTTATGCCGGTTAGGCTAAAGGAGACGATGATTATGAGAAATGAGTGAAATGGTGGAATGAAGAAAGTGGGAGGAAACGGGAGAACCCCGAGAAAACCCACGAGCACGGTGTAGAATAGGAAAAGACGACGATATATAGGGTGACCAAACGTCTTGGAATGACATTTCGGAAACAGCGCGACTTGTTGGGTGTTCACGATCTGCGGTGCTTAGTGTCTTCCAAGGTTGGGGAAAGGACGGTAAAACCAGAATCATTCGAAACCACAAGAAGTGGGGTGGATTCAGTTCATCAAGGATGTTGGATGTCGTAGACTCTCTAGGGGCAAAATCTCTGGCATACAGCAAACTTTAACAGTGGACAAAGCACAAGTGTGTCTGAGCACGCTGTTAACTATGTGCACTGTTAGATATGGTCCTCTGCATCTGACGTCCCATGGGTGTACCAATGTTAAACACACAGCATAATCGATAACGACTGGAAGGGTATATACCAATCGTCATTAGACTGCAGAGCAATGACACAACAATGGGTAGTCTGATGAGTCACGATACTGCCCTCATCACATAAATAGCTGGATCACAATCCGTTGCCTTCCAGGAAACAGCTGCTCGCTACGTGTAGAGGAAAATGACGTCAGACCAGTAGAGGAGAATGACGTCAGGTCAAGTCAGGGATGGACACCAGTCGAGGAATTTAAGTCGAGTATCGAGTTGAGTCAAAGGTAATTTTCTCGAGTCGAGTTCCGAGCCGAGTCACTGTTTTTGAGGTCGAGTTTCGAGTTGAGTCGAGTTTGATAAATGGCTCACTCGTTCAGCTCTTTTTAACTCGTTTTGAAATAATGACCTGATTAGACTGGAAAGCGAAAACCATGAGAAATGTAAGCAGTAATGTGGAATACTTTTAGTGTTGTGTACGAGAGGCGATACTTTTCGCATCTCGTCTCGTTTCGATAACGAGACCACAACAGACTTTTATAACGAACATAGTTCGGTGCGGCTCGGCTCGGCTCAACTGAGCCGATGGCCCCAGCCGGCTCGCTTGGGGTAAGCCATCGGCTCTAGCCGGTTCGGTTGAGATGAATCATCTGCTCGGTTCGGCCCAACTGAGTGGAGGGCTCTAGCCGGCTCGGTTGGGTGAACTGTTGGCTCGACTCACTTCTCGGTTCTACTCGATAGTGAATGAGCTCTGAGCCGAGCTGCTCGAGCCGTTGACAACTCTAAACCCAGGTCGAGCAGTTTTGAACATGTTTGGCCGGCGCCATATAACTTTTAACAATTTTTGGCTCGAGTCCGAATACTCAACTCAGACCCTTAAACCAAACCCAGAACCTGAATGATGTCCTTGCCTCCTAAACTAAACGAGGTCGGCAGTCATAGTATTTAGATACAAACTGCCTATCTTTTATGCACGGTGTTGTTATAATAAATAATAAATAAATAATAATAATAATAATAATAATAATAATAATAAAGTTGTAATAGTAGTAGTATCATTGGTAATAATTATATTGCCTATGTAGAATACTTGAAGAGAGTACTTGAAACTACACACATGATTTGGCTCGATACTCGACTCGAATTCGAGTAGGATTGGAGGAATTTTTCGAGCCGAGATCAAAGATGTCTGCCTCGAGTCGAGTCGAGTGCCAATCCCTACTCCTAACTATCGGTAGGTCATTGCTGATCATAAACACTTACATGTTGGCTATATATCCACTGGGAATGGGGTATTCCAGCAGAACAACTTCCCTTGTTACAAGGCCATCGTTGTGCTGCAATGGTTCGACGAGCACAATGGTGATTGTCAATTCCTACAATGACTCCAAACTCACCCCATCTTAACCCAGTTGAACACATTTAGGATGTCATTGAACGTTAGATCCAAGCTCATCGCACCCTCTGCGGAATTTACTGAAACATCGTTACTTCACACGTGGATATATTGTTGTGTGTTCAGACCTGGTGCGCCATGCCTCCAACCATCCACCAAGGTTTCTTGTTACCATGCCTAACTGCATTGATGCTATCCTCCGAACCAAAGGTGCACATACCAGATATTAAGTAACCTAAGTGGTTATAATGTTCTGGCTATTCAGTTTATGATAATAGCATAATGTCGCAGATGATTGAGATTTTTAACAATTTTGAGCATTGAAAGCTAAGAATATCACCGTGTTGATATTGAAAAATTAATCAATGAATGCCTCTTCCAGAAGGTTCAAGGGTTTGGAATGCTGTGAACAGGATACAGAAGTTTTGGAAAGTTTCAAATATTAATTGTTAATTTATTTAGGAAAAAGCTACGACCTCATATTTCTGTTAAGAAGCTTACGTTTTAGTTCCATGCAATTGCTTAAACTATTATTATTATTATTACTGTATATATATATATATATATATATATATATATATATATATATATATATATATATATATATATATATATATATATATATATATATATATATATATATACGTATATACAGGGTGGGCCATTTTAATTAATCCACAGAAATATCTGAAAAATGATAAAACATAGAAGAAATTTTTGAAGTACACGTTATATATTGCTAAGGGGGAAACCCAATTCCGCCAAAAGTACCCCTCCTCGCCCCCCATAAATGGGGGTAACAGGGGGTAACTTTGAAATGTCAAATGGGAACATGGGTCGAGTAATACCTCGTTCGAAAGGTCTTGGAAAACTAAGTAACGCTGTACCAAAAGATGTTCCATATTGTGCACCAGTTTCAAAATGGCCGCCATGGTATGGTTCGGAAACTCCAGTACCCGTAGTGTGAAAACCATGGAAGGTAAATGAATGGAACAAAATTGAAATACGTAAATATCATAGGACATATCGAACGGTGTGGTCCCTGTGATCCCAGTGGCCTCCCTAAAGGGGTCTTGAGGGCTAACTTCAAAATTTCAAATAGCAACATGAGTCGAGTGGTACCTCGTTCGATAAATCTTGCAAAATCTAACATATTACAGGAGAAAACGATTGATGTGAAATGGCAGTGTTCTCAAAAGGCCGCCAAAACATAGTATCCGTGTCAGAGAAAAGGTTTAGTACCCGTAGTATGAAAGCGATTGGAGATAAATCAACAAAAGAAAAACTGGAGTAGCTAACTGACGTAAGGCACATCGAGAGGTGTTGTCGGGGTGACTCCAAGGGCCAACTGAAAGGTATCCGGGGCCAACTTGAAAATTTCAAATAGCAGCTTGAAGCGAGTAACATCACGTTACATAGACAAATTAATATCAAACAGCTTCTGTAAGAAAATTTTCGACATGAGACACCGTTTTCAAAATGATCGCAAAGACATGTTGACTGTGTCTAAGAAAACGTCTAGTGCCCATAGTATGAATACGATTAGACATAAATGAAAATAACGAAAATTAAATAGGAAAACCACGGAGGCGTTCCAAGGCTCGAGAATAATACAACAGATATAAAAATATTAGAGTAAAATTGCCATAATGTATAGAGAGAAATCCAAGTCCTGCAAAATAATCTCTCCCTGCGCTCTGTATGTGAGTGGGGTGGAAAGTAAAGTGAAAGTTCAAACGAGAACTCTACTTTAATTCGTAAATTAAGGCTAACCTTACAAATAGGTATGGTGTGGTTGAAACATTTGTTTGTAAGGATGACGCTGTAGTGACTAAAAAAAGAGAAACTTTTATGCAATCCGTGCTGGTTATTCAGAAAGCATTTCGGGGATATACGTACACACCGTTTCGTCCCTCAAGCTCACAATATGACATGAATGCTAATAGTTAATCAAAATGTAACTGTGGCCATCCGCGTTAACTTAGTTCACCAATTCTCTATGCATGAAGTCTGCCTTCCAAACAGCATTGGGTAGGTCAAGCGTACGCCAGAACCGTTGCCCGGTCGGACGTTGGAATTTTGAAGTTAGCCCACAAGACCCCTTCAGGGAGGCCACTGGGATCACAGGGATTACATCATTCGATATGCCCTATGATATTTACGTATTTCAATTTTGTTCCACTCATTTACCTTCCATGGTTTTCATATTACGGGTACTGGAGTTTCCGAACCATATCATGGCGGCCATTTTGAAACTGGTGCACAATATGAAACATCTTTTGGTACAGCGTTACTTAGTTTTCCAAGACCTTTCGAACGAGGTATTACTCGACCCATGTTCCCATTTGACATTTCAAAGTTACCCCCTGTTACCCCCATTTATGGGGGGCGAGGAGGGGTACTTTTGGCGGAATTGGGTTTCCCCCTTAGCAATAACGTGTACTTCAAAAATTTCTTCTATGTTTTATCATTTTTCAGATATTTCCGTGGATTAATTAAAATGGCCCACCCTGTATATATATATATATATATATATATATATATATATATATATATATATATATATAAAGAATTTAATACAAATTGCACTCAAATTATGCCAAATATTGTATATTCACAAATACAGTAGGGGGCCCAGGTGTCCTCGGCCCCCCAAGATCGGCGCCCTTGGTAATCATTGTTGTATGGAGTACTGAACATCGTTGCTGCCGCTGGAGACGTTGACCGTACTGTGCCCCAAAATTGATTTTAACTATAAGATGCTTCATGTTTTTCAAATTCTGAAACTTCGCGACACATCATATGGGACTACATGACACAGCAGTTGGGAATCACTGAGTTGGACTATGTAAGACAGTGTCGAAGCCATATCTTGGTGTCGAACAGCTCAACATCACCTAGATTAACTGTAATCCAGCTCTAGGTGATGTTGACAGGCGTCGATCTCAGAAAAAAGTTCATGAAAATCTATCATGTTTATCATTCGACCATTGAAAGCCCATTTGTCATCAAATACTTAGTTTTCCTGTATTTACAAATATATTCTGGTATTGTGTATTTATTTTATGCAAATTAGATTAACAATGTGAATGCTTCTCAGTGAATAAAAATTGATCGCACATTTCAGATGTTGAGAAGAAAGGCTGAGTGAAGACGCGTCAGATGACTGTCAGTTTGTTTGGAGTTTGATTTTTTTCCCCATTAATTAACATGTTAAATGGAATAATCACTGATGTATAGGAATATGCACTCAGCTTATTTTTGTATTTCGAATACTGATAAAATCGTAAAATTTTCATAATAGTATATTATTAAAATATTTGTGACAATCGTTCACACCTTTTGTCTTGTCAGAGGGATGAAACGCATGTTGAGCATCATTTGTTCATAGCATTGATTTCCCAGAATGCTTTGAGGGGCAAAAATGTCGCATGTCTGAGTAGGGATCTCTACTTAGGTAAAATCTAGCATCATCTTCTTGATTTATTAGAACTAAACACTTGTATATGGTGCGTAAACTTATTCTGAAGTCAATAGTGTAGTATATATATCGTAATTTCAATATCTAATGCGTGTAAATAGCAAAAATAAATAGTGAAGGATCTGAGTACGAAGAACTCCTATATAATGTAATCAATTGTGTACGAATAGAAAGAAACGCAAATTTTATATATTATATCCAGAGAAGGATACACATAAAAACGAATGTGTGATCTTTTGGAGTAAGATATTATAGCAGGGTAAGTAAAGTTTAGCATGTTCATGTAATTATCCGGAATAGTCAAAATATTAGAGAAGAGCGTGCTGCTTGTCAAGTCTTTGTTAGTGTCAATGGCGTGTGAAGTCTTTGTGTGTGGGCTCTGTATGGATTGTTATTGGATGCACAATTTGAGTTGTAGGTAGTGTAAAATTTATTTTGAGTACAGCACGAAATCATTCATGTATAGTTATAGAGCTTTTGACTTGCATGGAGTGTGTAGATATATAAATTCTAAGTGAAGTAGCTTTGGTTTTCAGTGCTCTCAGCAAAATAACCGTCTTTCGTGCTCAGTTTCAAATTTGTACATAGTTTTTTTTTCTTTCTTTTATGTCTGACATTATGAATGAATATGATATATCCCAATATTAATGACAGTTTGTTAGGTGAAGTTCTTCTACTGAGCGTTTTAATATTTTACCTCCTTTCCTAGCATAATTGTATATATAAATCAGTCTGGGAACTGTGCATACAGAATTGTATTATTTATGTGCAAATTTTAAGGCACATCCAGAAGTGGATACTGGGTATTGATCTGGAATTACGGACACATTGTACACGTACCACTTAAATTTTGATAAGAGTTGAAATTATGACTGTATTTTGCTGTAGTGGTGTTGCACAACAAACGAAGGGAATTTCGGTAATATCGAACTGATCTAGTTTCTTAAAATTTTAAATATATGTAAAGTGAAATCAGCTGATATTTAGGTTCACACGATCATTTGTATTTATTAACGGTATGTAAATAATCTCATTCTTTGTAAAGAACAACTTTTACTAGTAGTTACGAGTTTTCATAGCGCGTAGACGTATCCTCCTTTTGCACCTTGAGAAGTTGCGTGCTAGAATTCAATATACAGTGTAAAACTTGCATTTGTGGTTCACAAGTATTTAAATGTTTACTGCGAAACTATCTATGAACGTTTTTTTCCCCAAGTAATAACTGTTGCGTGCTTTCATGTCTCAAGTTTTTATTCGTTATTTTTAGAAATGCAGTTCTATGCAACAAGACTATGGGAATCGTGGACATACAGCTTCAGTGTTTTCCGTATCCATTTTTTTTCTGCTTAATATGGTTCTTTCGCATTGCTGTTTAATCTAATCATAAAGTCTGTAGTTGTATTGATGTTCAAAAGTTGTCCAAGTGACGTCATATGCATTTCTTGACAATGAGAAACGTCCCGATACACTTATTAAATATTACCGTATTTGTAGCTATTAAAATGACATGGAAAGTTCTGAACTCGTTCGTATTTATGACAGTCTTTTAAAATAAGAAGAAATGTTAAGACAGTAGCTACAGCATTTTAAACCTACGCTTAACATGGTTTTGGTTATAAAGTTTTCCTATTCAGGTTCAGCCACTTCAGTGGTCTTGTTCATTAGATTCACATGAAGATTGACTCAACTACAAATTCATTTTACATTTTGTAAAATTGAAATAGCCTAAGACTTCTAGATTCGTTGTTTGTGTAGAAATATTTTGCAGACGCACTCAGCGAAGCAAGTGTTTCACTTAATATTTTATTCTCGTCCTATCATTTACATGGGAACGATCATGCTGAGAGTGTACTGACGTAAGAATATCATATTGAAAGTGTGTTTGAACGGGAAGGTTCTAGTATGTTGTCCCGTATGTACCGTAGGTGAAGAGGTGGGTTAGTGTCTAGATTGGTTCCTTTCTGTATTCAATTCATATAGTAATACTGAGCGAGTGAAGACTGGTTAGTAGCCAGGTTTTTACTTTCTTATAACGACTCAGTGGGGATGCGAGCCAGTGTTCTACAACCCTGTTGATCGTCGTGTCTATAAGGTTTCTCGAGGTTATTTTGTTCCCTTCTGCATTCTCACCTGAATCCTTTCATAATTATCCTTCTCTTTTTGAACTTTAGATCGTGAAGCGTGAAAGATTTCATTTATACAGCATGGCAATCACCATGGTAACAAGAATATGACGTACCGGTACAGTATACAGTCCATAGCGTTGTCTATAGTGAAATACACGAAGTAATTTACAAAGTGTCTATAAAAGAGATTGAAGAAGGGGTATAATTTTATCAATGTCTTTAGTTACATTAGAATTAAAGTGTTTTGCAACACTAGAAACAAATTGACAGCTCAAAGACACGTGCAGACTTGTTTTGAAGAAGGGAATCAACGTCACATTGCGGTCACTCAGCGAAGGTTGAATCGTAAACGTCATTTTAGCAACAGTGGGTGGAGGGTTTCCTTAGCAACAGACCGTTAACATTCCAATGTTGCCGCTAGTAAACACATGTTTTCAGAAGGAATTAATCTATTTTAGCCTTTCGTTTCTTTGTGCGTGGAAGTGATTTTTATATTCGTGTGCATTTGAGTATTATCTTCGTACGCAATCCTGTATATTTGTATATGTGAGCTCTTTTGTTATATATATCGTGTGCTAGAATGTGTTGTTTGTGTATATAACGAATACATATTTTAAATAATGTCCAGTGAACTGAAGAACATCTTTCCCCTTCCCAGCACGCACAAACTGGAACGACAAACATCCTTTCATCCATCCAAACACCAATGTTGTTTAGAGATTTTCTTTCCTTTTTCGTTGAGACTCACAAGACAGTACAGTGCTGACGAGTCACTGGAATGCGCATGAAGAGGCAACAGCGTACTACATGCTTCTCCAAATGTCAATTTCTTTCTAGTTTTGAAATCACTATAATAACATATTTTATTGTTCTGAATATACAGCATAATGGAAAACATTAATTGCTTTTTGTCTTGAAGTTCATTGCACAAAGATCCGAAGTGGTGATACTATGAAGCTTTGACATCGCAATAATAGGGCTGTTGTGTAAGATCTCTCAGTTGATTGTTGCGGATTGCTAACCTAATCATGTTTACAGTGTCATGGGTACATGTCACAGTGTTGGAGAGTGACATAAGGCTCTCACTTTAGCTTACTTATTAAAAGAAGAAAGGTTGTCCGTTGAATTTCTTCCTCTATGTCAGAGTTGCGTTTGTTATCTGGTTCCTCGTCAGGATTTTACAATGAATAAAACATTCTGAGATCTAAAGGTAATTGCTTTACTATTAACGATGTGTTTTGTTTTTGTTTATTGAAATGTAGTGTCCTTTTTCAGCACCGGGAAAAGGATGTGTGAGACATGGACCTGCAGTTAAAAGTGAAAGCCGAATCACTGTAGTAGTACCATAAATCAGTGCTCTCTCACTGAGAACACAGAACCCCGTAGACCAAATGCGCGAGCACTAGCAATTTATCAGAGAATAGGCAAACGTTGTATTCTTTGTTTAGTTTCTAATCTATTTCTCCTTGCGCCTGAAATTGATATAAAGGCTCTACACTTCATATGCTGTAACGATACAGTGTAAAGGTTTGTGTTTCTGAGGAATATTTGCGATAACAGGCGACCTAAAGCCACATAAGGCAGATCTTGTTCTCAGTGACAATATAAGGCACACAGTGATCCAGTTTCTGAACCTTTTACTAGCATCTTCTGTATAACTATGGCTTTGTATCTTAACTCTGCTGAACGATTCGCGGTAGTATGACGAGAATTCATGTGCGTCAGATTGTTCAAACGATTCTTCTTAAAGTGTGGTTGGAAACCAGTGCATCGATGTCAATATTTTCTCAGAATTGATAATTTTCGGAGCAATAGCATCCTCCCCACAGCATTAATTTGTGACTTCCCTCTGTGGCGATGAACCCTTTGTTAAGATCTTCAATGTGCCAGAAATGTTGCTCTGTCAATTTCATATTTTGTACTCAAGATCTAAAATTAAGAAACTCACACGGTGTAAAATCATTCTTACAACTCGGTATGATTTTAATACACAATTGTCCATCAGTATTATCCAAGATAAAAAAATATTTAATAAAACGACATGACTTAATGCATCAATCCAATATTATGCTCAAGGATAGCTTTCCGGTCATAGATTTAAAAATAAGTGATTTCTGATATTTTTCTGTTTTTCGTCACACTGCGATTGTCATGTGACAGACATGCATATATATATATTCTTAGTGATTGATGATTTACCAATTTATTGAAGTACCTTTTCAGCACTGAGGCTATATTAGACTGTACATACTGCTTGGAGTGGGGTTCGAACCACTACACTTATTCGAGTTTCCCAGAATCAGGCACACGCAGTGCGCGCTTTAGTCATTTGGCTATGAATGGGTACATTTTGTAAGAATTAAACTCCTTGTCTTCAAAATTTGAACTTTATTCATTGTGTCATTGTTATTTGAGAATGTAAAGAATATAATTTTCATTATTTATTTATTTACAAACATAATTCCAGATATAGCTGAACATCATTTACACTGGAGGATCTAACAAATCTAATACGATGCAGTAATATACAAGTTACCTAAGTAATAAGAAGAAAGGTTGACAATAGCCGACTAAAATTTATCCATTAAAATGACGTCGTAGTGTAGTCATATGCAGCTTAAGAATTAAATAAATTACGGGTGTATGTGACATTTTATTGCATAACTTAGGAAGCCTGTAAAACAGAGAGCATTGAACTATTGACAGTCTAGATCGTACTATATGAAAAAGATGTGTGTGAATTGTTTGAATGGAATTCGGTAATAAAATTCTAGGAGTATTATCGGATGTGAGGTTGTACGGATATTTGAGATCACTGATTTTAAGACGAGTGTCAGATAGTTGAATATTTAGTGTCAGCACAGTTCGTTTTTTTTTGTCATCGCACGTGTGCGAGGTACTCCGAAACGCAATATCGCTAGGAAGGCGTTTAGAATTGAGTTTAGCCGGAATAGCTTTGTAGGAGCTGACGTTGTCCATGTAGGTGAACAATATTTCATTTTTAGGAAAAAATATTGCCTTGTAGAACGTTGCTGAGGAAGAGAAGTTCCATATCTGTACGGAAGTCCCAGAAGGTGCATCGATTGCTTAGTGATAGTGTTTATATGTTCTTTAAAAGTTAGTGTTGTGTCAAAAGTAACTCCCGAGATCTCTATGGCTATTGACCCTGGTGATGGGCGAACCATTTATGTTGTATTAGGTGTGTACAATATTATTCGTAAGGGAAAATGTTATGTATCTTCTCGTATCGGGATGCACTTTTAAGAGCCATGTATTATACCAAAAGGAAAAATTATCTATGTCGTTTTGAAGTAGGTCGGAGTCTTCTGTACTGTTCACTTCCCTAAAGATTTTAACAGTCGTGTGCAAATAACAGGATTCTGCTGGAAGTTGAGTTGAAGTGACTAGCCAGGTCAGCCATGTACAGTATGAATAAGAGTGGTCCAAGTGCACTTCTTTGTGCTACTTCGGATGTCATAGACAGAGGGTTATAAATTGACCCCACCAAGATGACTCTGGGTGTGACCTTGTAGGTAGCTAGTCACTAAGAAAAGGATATGCTTACTGGTGCTATTAAAAATATTCAAATATTCTTTCTTCTGGTATCTAGATATTAGTTTGCCATATACGAACAATAATTATTGTTATCCAAATGAATGTTCAAATGAATATTCTTTATCTGAATAATTAATCGAATAATGAATTTGGTTCTTTCTACTCGTACTTTCGTTTCAGGAAGGTCTAGTTTTTATTGCTTGTATTTTTCCATTTATTTGAACTTGTAAATAACTCTTACATATTGACGCTTTTTGTAATAACTTCTGGTATAAATACACATAATTTGGGTAATTGTTTTGTCAAGAGAAGTTGGATTGTAAAATATTGTGTATATTGTATTGTGGGGAATGGGGGAGATAAAAAGATGTGTAAGCACTTGAGCAACTATCATTACACTACCACATAATTTGAAGAACGTTGCAATTTGTACATATCAAGGTCTGTTCCGTTTTCAAATGAATTTTGCATGTCTGTAGAATTTGTATGGATGGTATGTAAATGTGTTACTGGTACTACTACTAGTAAATAGTTTTATATCTGTATAAAGACTGTATTGAAGTGAACTGATTCGTAGTTTCCTTGCAGCAAAAATAAATGAAGTGGTTAGGAGAAGAACCTGGAGAGTCCGGAATGTTGAGCCATAGCAATGGTCATGTGACGTCCCCCCAGCTGATTAGACAGCAGGTCAGTACATATACCATCTCTCTTGTATTGATAAATACGAAACACAAACGCATTTATTTCTTACATGTTCTCAGCGTAAGTTGTACAGTATTGCTATAAAATATTTGTCAGTGCTGGAAGTTTCGAAATAATAGGGTGCAAAAAAGCAAAATGATCAGTTTATTATTTTTAAATTCCTGTTTCAAAGAGTTTGATCGTTATTTATCCGAACAAATTGAAGTTCCAGATATTCCACCTGCCATCACGATCTTCCTCCAACATCTGTAGAGCATTTTCCACTGTCCCAGAGTTCATTGCAGTTGTACAATGGATATACTTACTGTCCCACTTGCATGCGGGCTTTCCAGGGATATTTATCGTGCAAACCCTGCATTATGAAGGGTGCTTTAAGTGCAGAAGCACAGTTAATTCATGGTGTTAACCGGAATACCTTCGTGATAGAGTAACATGGATACCAGGTGCACTTGTCATGCGTCTGTAGAAGGCCAACGATGTTTTGGTCGTGTAACCTGAAGCTTTGTCGTGGTGCAGTTACATATGGTTTGTGTCGCTGCCATAAAGTGGTAATTTGTTTGTGTAAATTGAGAATAGGATGTTTTTGGTAATAAGCAGCATTGATTTTGGCATTATTTTGAGCCGTATGCATTTTGAGCTTCCAGTGATAACTATGAAACGTTTCAAGAAACTTTATTTGCATTGATACACGAGGTTACATTGATGTTTTCATGAAAGCCCTGTACGTGATGCCCTAACGTTTCCAGTGATCCATGCTTCGTCCATTGTCACTTTCCAGTGCTTACCAGGTAAGTGGTACCCGTACAGCCTTACTGTTTTCGATCCGCAATATGGCGTGGTGTTAACGCATACACGCTGATCTTGCGGACCATTACAGCCTCACTTTGCGATGGAGTGCACGGTTCACAATTGATTGGATCATATGTAATAGTTTGGCCATAACGAGTGTAGTAATGAGAGTCCTCACAGTACCCCCATACCGTGGATTTTCCTTAGCACTCTGACTGATACTGTACTGCAGTCTGTGACTTTTCACTGCACTCTCTGTGGATACGATTTTGGTGATGATGTGAATTGTAGAGGAGGCTTCTGTGCTTAACGTTTAATTACAATCAGGTGTTAAAAAAAAAGTTTAAATCGAAATAAATAATACATTTAAGAGCAAAAGTGCGACAAATCGTGTAAAATTCGTGGTGAAATTTTCTAGTATCTCAAACCATCTAGATCTTCTTTACAAACTCAAGAAACGTAAATGTAATTGCTTTATTGAAATCAAAAATATTTTCTGTGTATAATGATTGGTATCTTCATTCACTTCTTTTATTGATATGCAAATTAAATTATTAAGACGTCGTATTTCTGACTACTGAATTAGATTTTCTGTACTCTTTAATCATTTAAAATTGTCAGTTTATTTTAATAACGTGTGTAACTCTGTGCAGTTGTATATGTTTTTGTCCTGAAGTGACTTAAAATATTCAAAGGTATACAAGAGTAGTATAACGTATTTGTCAGATGTTCTCTGTAGATTAGTAGTTAGATTCACCACTCTTTCTAATCAAGAAGTCCTGGGTTCGAGTCCAGATGGAGAACAGTTTCTCAGATATTGCAAAACGAGTAGTGGTTCGGATCCCACTGTAAGCTTAGGGTTGCCAGATTTTTCAGAGAAAGAAAGATCTTAACGATGTTTAGGGAGGGAAACAAAAGGTATGTAATAATGACAATCCATGTGTAAAAAACATATAGTTCCACATGGTGAACAGAATAATTTTGATTGGAAACTGACAGCTTCATTGAAAAACAATTGTGCAGCATAAAACACAAAAAAAAGTATATTACAATTCCCAGTGGAAGATCATGTGGCTCGAATTCCACGTTAAGCTGCAAGTCCTCGTCTCATGTAAACTCCGTGCTGAGACACTACACACTCAAACCCAGCTGAGTATATTACACAAACCTGTGTTGCCTTTTAACTGCTTTTTAATGAAGACTGTCTCCCTTAGCAGCAGGGTTGGCTGGTTTAAACCAAAAAGCGAATTATGTTTGTAAAAGTGTAAGTGTACGTAAAATCCTGATGAACACACATTTGTGGGTTATCACGTTTCACTCCCGATGCACCTTTTGTGATTTTTTAAATACTTTGTTATTGTTATGCAACTGCAATCAAAGAAAAAATCTGAATATTCTTTCGTTTTAATGTTAGTTTACTATTGATAAAATACATTGTAATGTCGTACTTTTTGGGGGATACGGGGTCATACAAACCCGACGAGAGGCATTTATTGAAATCAGAAGTATCTTTGGTATCTATTTATGTATAAATGTTTCAGAGCCAAAGTGTACTCAAATAATTCGCATCTTTATTCACTTTTCTTACTGATATGCAAAGTAAGTCGTTTTATTTCTTTAACTTGGACTAATAAAAGTCGTAGTGAACTAACTTGGACTGAATTAGTTCTGTACTGTGCAATATTTTGAAGTTGTCCGTATGTAATTCTATATAATGGTTTCACTTGTGCAACTGTTTATCTTTTTGCTTTTCTGAAATGACTCTTGATAATTAGACGATTATATTAACAAATATGTAAAGATCGGTGTAATGTATTTTTATCAGGAGTCATGCGTGAGTGAATCGGCAAACGTATCGCACTTGTGACAAATTAGTCCCGGTTTCGAGTTCAAGTGGAGGAGAATTTCTCTTGGATGTAAGCAGAGAAGCGGTTTGGATTCCGCTTTAAACTTGTGACCCGTTACAGCATAACCCGGTTGTTGCATAATAACACCAAGGCGAACAAACTTATTTCTGTCCATATGTGATATAAATAAATAGAGCAAATTATTTAAAACAAAAATACATGGTTTAAACCCAAAAACCAGGTTTAAAACAAAAAACTGGGTTTTTTGTTTTTTTCAATAAAAACCATGGTTTTTGCCAACCATGCTTAGCAGTCTCACATACTTTTTTACGCGTTCAAAAATACTTGTAGTGCATATTTCCAAAATTCACAAACACAAAGAGTTCTGCTTCTATTAGCGTATAATGTTCCTGAAAAACGTAAAATTTTACGGAAGAACATAAGATCTGGCAGCCCTATTTAAGTTGTGGATCCGTTCTTCACAACACGTTGTTGCATAAGGACGTTATGACCGAACACACATTTTCTATCCATATGTAACCTAAATAAATAATGCAAATTATTTAAAAAAAAAAAAAAGTTTAAAAAATAAACGGTTTGCCAACCCTGATGGCGCACAAGAAATGGCCTTCCTACTACCATAAAGCCGTTCTAGCGACACTTCTACTATTGGAAAATGCTAAGATTTGCAAGAGAAAGAGTCATGACTTACCGTTCCCAAAAGCTACTTTTTTTTGCGGCATTTTGTGCATTACAGCGCCTTCACTGTGCTAACAGTAGCTGAGTCTACAGATGTGTGTACAGTTTTGTTGCTGTGTGAAATCTGGTTTGAAGGTGTCGCTGTGTGCGAGTTACTTGGTTTGAAAACTGATCAACCTCTAGTTGTTCTTTTCTAGTGTGTTTCAGATAATGTGTACATTTGGAGAGGCCTGTTATCCTATTAAAATTTCCTGTTGCAATTTTCGTAACTAACCAAAAGCTTGAAAAGTGAAAAATTCAATTCTGTAAGGTTGTGCCAATGATTAAAATACATTAGTAGACTATTAACATGCTTAAGTTGATTTTTGCATTTGATGTTCAGTTAATATATTTTGATACAAAGCCATTTTGGATTGTTTTCGAAATTTTAATTAAGAGGCTACATTAAATTTTATTGTGACAGCTGAAAAAAAAACCAATATATGAGAGAGAATAACATGCTCAGTAATTAAAACTGGCAGCTGACTTCAATTTCTAGTTCTTGCACTTTATAAAGTTTTTGGCCCTGCTGGAGCCTTGTTCACATAAAAACAGGAGTAACAGCTCATCGATAATCTGAATGGAAATTCTAGATCCACTTTTTAATCGGTAGAATCATTTAAAAGAAATCAAGGAAACCGAGACTGCTGGTAAGAAGTGAGTTGGGCCACCTACAG
This sequence comes from Thermobia domestica, assembly GCF_964235325.1. Taxonomy (NCBI): domain Eukaryota; kingdom Metazoa; phylum Arthropoda; class Insecta; order Zygentoma; family Lepismatidae; genus Thermobia; species Thermobia domestica. The sequence continues at coordinate 250,826,262 of NC_137461.1, forward strand.
TCCAGATTGATAGTTAGGTTTCCTATTTTTTCCCATTCCTTTTATCTTCCCATTGATTATTTCATAATCACCTCCTTCCATGAATCGCCTTAGCCTAAGAGCATAAACGTAGGACATAAAACTGGAAATTTCATTTCTGTATTGAATAAGCTGTTGTTACAGCACGGTTATGCACAGCGTTATAACTATCAATGAAAAATCATGAGGAAATATGCAACTGCTTGGAGGATTGTGCTTGGTGTATCAGAAGTCTGGGGTCATAAGTCAACACTGTTATGAGTAAAGGTAAGTAAAAATGGAAAGAGAGTAAAATTCTTGGAAATAGATGGTTTTCAATCTTTTAAAATGGAATTTTCCCAATCGCACCAGCTGGTTAAACTCCCCATGTTACTTGAAAAGCAACGTTGAAAGTTCAGTAGGTTATTCCCTTAAACCCTCACTGTATCAACAATACAACATTGTTGGGAAACTAATTTTAGGTGTTCTAGGTTCCCTCACAACAATGTGCACGTTCTGCGTGTCGTGTTTTTCGTGCTTCTACAATTCGTTCAAACAGCCTGCTGAACTGGAAACGTTGCTTTTTCATTTAACGCTGTGCCGCACTAGTGTGGAGCCAAAACAGGCGGCAATTGAAGAAATTCAATTTTAAATTGAAAACCACCTATTTTTAACATCGCTCTTTTCATTATTTTCGTATCTTTAATCATAACGGACTTGGCCTATGGCCCCGAACTTTTGATACAGTCCATATAGATATAACTAAAAGTGCATGCCGAAAAAACATTTTAAGAAATGGAAAACCAGAATACTCGGTTTCAAACATTTAAGAGTAATATAACCCAATATTGTAGACTCGGTTTTATTTGGAGGCAAAATGAAATTTAATATTAAAACAATCGAAACTGAACATGATACAGATTAGTTAAATGAGTTGGGGACTGATTGAAGAACACGTTCAGAACTGACTTACAATAGGAACACCAACATCAGATTGTTCTATTTCAAAATGAAACGCATAACTTGACCACAGCGTTTCATAGTAAGCTGCACCTGCATTTGACGAGTGACAACAGCAATAGTTACTATCTTCTACTCTTCCATTGTGTGTCTGGCCCTTTTATTTTCTTTGTTCTTTATTTCTCTTTATCCTATTTTTATAGTCCATTAACAAGACTAGGAGAAAGGTTGCATATAGAGAGTAATTTAAATGACCTTCCGAGAAATTTTCGGTGTGTTCACAGAAACTTCCTTCATTGCATTTGTTTTTAATAATATTACGAAAAAGATTAGAAAGTTCATTGTTACAGGGTCTCTGTCGGTCACGAAACTCATGAAAAAAGTCACGAAACCAGAAAACGGTCATAAAAGTCAAGAAATTTAGCTTTTGGGCCACGATTTTTTTAAAATTGTACAAATATAAGTAGAGACTGAAAAATTTTGTTGTGTAAAACGTCGAAATTCACCACCAAAAATGTCTTTGGTCAGCTTTTGACGCTACCAAATTGCAGACAAAGCAAGCTTCTATCGCGTGCATGAAAATTCGGCCTAATTCGCACCCAAATTCGCTCTTGAGAATGTTACAAAATTGTATGGTTTGGTAAAGAAGTCACGAAATTTCATTTTGGAATTTTAGTAGACACCCTGTGTTATGAAATGCATGCTTTGATAATTTACATTCTCATCTTTTGTCAGTTGGTTTGCTTATCAGAAAAGTTGCTACAACATTTCAGACACACACAAATTCAAAGAGCGAAAAAGTGCAACTGGGTTGATATCCTGTCGATATGCTAGCCAGCCATATTTTTCAGCACCAACCTGAAGAGCGAGAAGTATGTGGCTTGTCCACACTGTTCAAATATTAATCATCGTCCTCCAGAATTAAAATTGGTCCATATCTATCGTTCTACACAATTTGCTATCAATCTGTCACTGCTGACGCACGGTCACTGCAGTCTTAACTGAGATGAGCATGCCACTTGGCTGTATGGGAACAGTTCGTCAACGCAGGTTGAGAAAGCAAAAACGTGACAGCTGCAAAAAGGAGTAATTATGTTTGAGCGTGCTTACAAGTACACTCATGTCCAAATTTATTGTCGCATATCTATTAATATGTTGTTGTAGGAATATAATTTGATAACGAATTCGCCCGGTATTTCTTATAATGTTAGTATGTGTATAATCGGCAAAGATATGTATGTGGCAAATTTCATGTCAAAGAACAGTAAATAAGAACAATAGAGCGAAGATCTTTTTTTTTTTTTTATCAATTTAGCAACATTTTGTTTTATTCATTCTAATTTTCGTATTTATAATCCTTTTCGTATGAAATTTATCACAAATACACATTTCCCGATTATACACATAGTATCAGTATTAAAAGTACCATGCAAAATAAATATCAAATTATATTCTTGCAAGAAGACAGTTATAAATATGCGACAATCAGTTTGGACATGACTGTATATAGTAAAATAAAGAACCCGATTTGTTTATCAAACTGGATTATTCAAAGTATCTGAAAAGAATGGTATCTGGCCGTCGACGAGTTACATTTGTCAGGGAAAAAAATGGTTTTCTAATACAGATACCTGCATTCTTCCATTCTTCCTGCATTCTTTGAGTACAGGTCCATTGCAGCTATTTTGCGAAAGGAATATAGATTGCTAAGAGAACTTGATGCAATGGGCATTCGGAATCGGGTGCCAAAGAAATCATTTCTCATTAGGGCGCATCAAGTTTCCACGTCTTCAGTGGGCTCAAGAACACAGGCACAAAACTGCAGCGGATTGGAAACGTATAGCGTGATCCGATGACTTTTCGCTCCCTTTCTTCATTAATACAAAGCTCATCGAAGGACCAATGAAATATTCCATCCATTATATATGGTTCTAACTAATGGTGGGTGTTGTTGGATATTCTCAATGACCAAGTGTTGCCATTTAACTTTTCATGAGTATGTAGTAGAATTCCAAGATGACAAATGCCGTGTTCACAGTGCTTAAGCTTTGTACATGATCCTAGAAACATACACGCACCTCGTCTGGCCAGCACAATTCACAGATTGTAAATGAAATTGAACTTGAAAATCCATTAGAATACTTGGAGCAGAGAGTGAAGGAAGTAGACATTGCTTCTATCCGTACTTTGCAGGAAGTACTGGATCTACGGATGAGCAAATGGATTCATATCAATATGGCATACCTCACAATACTTTATGGAGTCCTGGCGGTTATTGAGGCCAAAGGTGATGGTGCCTGATATTAGGTAAATGAAGGCGAAAGGACTTCGTTGCAATGTGCTTAGGTTATGAAATCTGTAAGGTCTTCCGCTCTTGGGATTTCATTTGGTGTCGAATTGTAGGTTGTTTCCTCTGTTCCCCATATGTATAAAAATGATAAATTCTGTTCAACAGAGTAAGTGAAAACAAAAGGCTGAAACTATGGGGTATAAAATACGTGTGATTTACGTGTCGTACAGGGTTCCTACTAGTAAGGGAAATCAGGGAAAATGGTGCAGGTCAGGGATACTCAGGGAAAAAGACTGGAAATCAGGGAAATTTTATAACATTTTTTTCTAACATTAATTGTACATCATTTTCAGCTTAGCCAATCATTAATGATCACAGTATGGAACGTTACTCAGATTTTTATGGGTGGTAAGTGGAACATACATATGAGCAATTGATTATTATTTGTCTGTATGGAATAAATGCTCTCATATATAAGTATTCACCGTTATTTATTCCATATTTATATATCAGCGTCATCCGACACCTGTTATGAAAGTCAGGAAATTTCCTGTCAAAGGTCAGGGAGAAGTCAGGGAAATAGATTTCTCCAAATCAGGAGGAATATGGCTGCAGAATGTGTCAAAAAGGGTTTTGGGTAGGATTTCTTAAACTAATGTTCCTCAAATGTCTTTTCCTAAAGATTCGAATTGTTAGATTAATCAGAAACTAATTTGTATTAATTTAATTTGTAGGTTCCTGATGTAAATCGCCCGCAATTGGCTCGGTCTCAAGATGATGCAATGGTGGGCTACGTGTTTCAACGCCCCCAGTCAGATCCAGATTTTCCTGTTTTTAACAAGCAGCACCCACGATGGGCGCTTGGGGATGAAAGTATTATAGACGTAAGTTTTCTTTAACTTTCTAGAGTGTATTTTAACGAAAGCTTACATGGCAGTTTCAAACTGAGATACGAGTGAATATATATATATATATAATACATGTTCGTAATAAAGTTATTGCATAATGCGGAGTAGCAACATACAAAATTTTCGGTTTGGCAAACTAGTGTAGATACATTCTGTTACTGTACGCGAAACTGTGTGTGATTGACAAGTATTCGTACTATTTCGTTCAGTCCTTACTGCACTGACTTGATTTTTCAAACTCTGGTGGAATGTTTTATCAAAAGGTGAAAGTGAGTGAGAGAAAAAAGGTAATTAGGAGGATATATGCAGAGTGGCGACAAACGTGGAAAACTGGTAGATAAATCCATGTTAGTGGTTCTGGAAAGGAATAAATCTTTGTTTAATAATTTTTTAAAATCTTGAGTTTTGATGTGCAGTTATCTTACCAAGGAAAAACTTGGAAATTTAAGAAGACTGATAATTCCTGTAAGGGTCGCGGAATTCGAAATGCTAAGAATGAGATTTTAAAAGCATTTGAAGTAAAAATTTACGACAATTTCAGATGCTGTTGGATGCCTGGTTTAGTTATCAGCTTCAAACGTAGAAACTTATCTGTGCTTTCCACTAACGATGTGTAATTAATTTCAATTTATGTTTTGTAGTTGTGCGCATTATCTATTACCTTCGCTTGTGCAGTGGATTATCATATTGATGAATCATCCACAAAATGCAGTTGGATCAACTATCCAATGGGAGATTCATTTCGATGCACGCATAATTCCAACCTTTTTTTCTCTTTCGTTCCCACTAGTTTAGATTTTATCAGTTTCCTGTCCTGTATTTAGTGATGGTACGTATCACACAAATGAAAGTATTTTGGAATATGGTTACATATATTTGAGCGTCTTGTTCTCATTCTAATATATTTTAATTCTCAAAGAGGTTTATTTCAGAAGTACTTAATGTGTTTACAAAAATAGCTGATGAAGTTGCACATCTGCGTATGCATTGGGTCAATACTCAGTGGATAGCCGTACTAATTTCATCGGACTCTTGATTTTTAAATGTGGGATACGTCTTTAGATATCAAAATATACTTTCTGCTTTGTGCTTATAATGCATTATTTGTTGTTTCACATTTATACAAATTTAGTTATTTTGTTCTTTGTTGTTCTTTTGTAATGATTTAATTATGATCCATCTCATAAGTTATAATTGTAATGATTCATCTCATAAATTTTAAAAAATATTGTTTATTCTTATTTTAAAATTATTCTGATATTAAAAATGATGCAGCAATTTGTGAAAAATATTTATGGTACATGAATTGAAATAAAGTTAAAATCTCTTTCTTTACTCATTCTTTGGGCCAAATTTTTATATACTCTTTCAGTGCCAGTACTATATGTTCAAAGATGTATAAAACAAGATTTTTAAGACAAGACATATTAAAAGATATTTTGCAATTGAAATGCAGCTTTTGAGAGGGTGGGAGAAAAATTATTTCGGTGTTCCTGCACATATTTTGGTGTTCATATAGGGGATCAAAATACTTTGTACCACATGTACTGTTAATATTGATCAGTGGTTACGTGCAAAAAGGAAATGATTGCCTTTCGGAATTCCAATGTAATGGATGGAATCGCAAGCCCATTCAACAAACTGCTTTTCTTTCTCTTTTTTTTTTTTTCTTCTTCTTTAATTTATATTACTAGCAGTAACACGAAGACAAAATCTGAGTAGAATACTCAAACGTGCGTTCAACTATCTGCTCGAGCCTCACAGTGACGATGTGGCAATTCCAACACCTCTTGTAAACATGGAATCCGAGGACCCTTTTGACCAGTGTATACAGACAGTGATGAAGATTTAAAAACCCAGACACGTTACATCAACGACAGCAGTTCAGCCAAAGTGAGTTGAATTATTTGGTGAGGGACCTGCGAAATATGATGCAGAGCTGCTTAATTCACGGTTAAAAGAAAGAAAATTGAATATATATATATATATACCGTCTCGAGACAGTTTCTAGTGGTATAGGAACAAAGAAGGATCTCATTCCATATTTCTCCATGTATGAGCTAATGGTTGACGATGTTGAAGGATTGCTACATGCTATTGGCATACAATACAACCGCTCAGAAAGACGAGTTTTTGTGGACAGTTCACTCCGAAGTCCGAAAGTTGTTTTACTACACAACGGTAACAACATCCCTTCCATTCTTATAAACTTCAGTGTTTTTAACAATACAAGACAACCTAAAACTAATCTTGGAGAAAATACAGTACACAGCCATATGTGGACTGTTGCGATGATCATGAAGTGTTAGAAATTATGCTTGGACTTCAGTCTGGGGTCATTAATTCCCTTTCTTTGTGTGTTACTGCGACAGCTGGGCGATGTTCGAACACTGGGACAAAGAGTTGCAAACTATGGCAGGAACATACTTTATGCCTGATGAGAAGAACGTACTACATAAGCCACTTGTTGCCCCAGAGAGTGTGCTTCTGTTCCTACTATACATCAAACTTAGTTTGATTAGGGAATTTATTGTGACCCTACATACCGACAGTGCTGCACTTCATTATCTGCGGATCAAATTTCCAAACAAGAATGAGACAAAACTGCAAGCCGCCATATTTGATGGTTCTCAATTTCGATCCTTAATGCAGGACCCATTTCACTGCAACAGTGAGTGATCAGCAAAATGAAGCTTGGCTCGCTTTCCAAAAGTAGCGGATAAGTTCCTGGGTAACTATAAAGCTGCAAACTACGTGGAAATTGTGAATAATATCCTGGACGTCTTTAAAAGGTTTGGATGTAGAGTGAGCGTTAAAGTCAATTTCCTCTACAGCCGTATCCCACATCCTCACAATATTAGCAAATTTAGTGTGAAACAAGGTGAATGTTTTCACCAAGACATCAAGACAATGAAATCCCGATAGCAAGGGCCCTAGAATGTATCCATGCTTCCTTACTATTTCTGGTACTTAAGAGAAATTCCACCGCTGAGCATCGCAGAGCCTTGAAGCGTCACAAAGTTTCGTGTGTTCAAGACCAGGGAACTGAACAAAAACAGTGAAGCCATCGTTACTGTGCTGTATCACACATGTAGTAGGAAGTTTGAACAATGTTGTTATACTATCCAATATAATTCACAGTTTGCAACACTGTAATCTTATCACTGATGTTTCCTGTATTCATTGCACTAATTGTATACACAGCACTTAATTGCAATATATTATCACTGTTGTGCCTCAGTTTTGAATTGTGTTTACCGTTTTCGAAAGTCTATGGTGCGTCGCAGTGGGCAACCATATATCTCGAAAAGAACGCCGCAAATGATATTGAGTAAACTTAATCAGTTTGGTTCAACGAATCTACTTACAAGTTGTGTAACATTATCTGGAACACCCTGTATAAATATAGGCGCGGATCCAAGGAGGACTATAGCCCCCTCCCCCCTTGACGCTCAGGTATACACTTGATAAAATGGGCTTCAATTCTGCTTTGCACTGAATAAATCTGCAAACTATGGTTTAGCCCCTCCCTTGATCATATTCTATATCCGCCACTATATAGTATGGTATTGAGTAGTTTCGTTAAAAAAAGAAAGTCACCTCTGTTTGGAAAGTCTTGTGCTACTAGTCACAGTCGTAATTAAATCAAACAGAAGTCTTTTTCCTTTGAGGAATTGAGATCTTGATTTAGAACCTAAGTATTAGAATTTCCTACGGATGGTTCTCAGAATATAGCCTTTTAAAGCAAGCTGAGTGGCTAAGATTTTTTTGAACAAGATTATATACTCTAGACCAGCTTTTTCGAAGTGATGTGCGGTTCGAAAGTAGTCCTCGAGGTTTGCCCCTACTTACATGATATATTAGTCAGAAAGTACTGAAAAAATAAAATTCAAGTTAATTATTTATCAGCCACTTAAGTTGAGAATATCTATATTTGGAATTTATGTGTGTAACTTTCTTCAGCTTCTCTCCTAGCTTTGAATTATTATTATTTTGAATATGTACGAGTACATTCTGTTATATCCCAATATATAATTAAAGTGGTTTTAATGAACAATGTTCTAAAATGTATACTGTTATTAAACTATGAGCAAAATGCATATGCTTGCGAAGGAGAAACAGAAGTGGGGTGGTTCGTAGAACATTCTAACATACAAAAATGGTCCTCAGAAACTCTGCTCTAGACTAGAAGTAATATCAGGAGAAAGTTCAAGAGGGGAAAAAAATATGAATGGGATTTCTTTTTGTCAGCATACCTAAACGCTATTGAAACCAATATTGCTTTAAATTGAGGATATCGGTGAAGTCCGAATGACCTGTTGCAGTCAAACCCACATGATTTTACTTTTATGGAATGCCTTAGGTCCTTATGTTACACATGTATTCAAGGATGCGAACGAAATAAACGACGCTGTAGCATCGGCAAGAGACTACTATACACTGCACTAAAAAGAATTAACATTAGAAAGGGCTTCTGGTCGTTGAACTTAACGCCAAATCCGAATATTAGCGGAATCCATAGACAAAGATAAAACATCCTAGTGTGTCTCCTGTTGGGAACTGAGCCTTATCAGTTAAAGGCTGCAGTCTAGATGTGGAAGACATCAATGAAAACTATGTGCATCAGAGCCACACGCTCTAGCCACTAAACCAGCGGAGAGGGCTGGGAGTGGTGGTAGTAGATGAACCTACCTGTAGGAAACACATTAAAAGCAGCAATTCTATGTGGAAAGTGGGATAAACTAATAAAAGATGACTTAACTTACTGGAGAGGGGAATACAAAGATGCATAGAAGTTTTTCAGCAGGATTATTAATACATATGAGGAGCTTGTTTCCAAACACCACCTAAGTCACTTTTTTTCAATTTTCGGTTTTTGCGCTTTATTTGTGTATGAGGAGTAGATACACATGCCTGACTATATAACCTCTGAAAACTCACGTAAGTCGTCTTGAAATTAAATGTAAAACATCACATTTTTTTTTCCAAAGTGCACCTAAGTCATTAAAAATATTAATTCCAAACTCCACTTAAATCACGTCAGTATTCTTTATCTGCTTTGAAAGTTTGATATTCATTGTTACCATTTCTCTGATTGGTTTCTCTGGTTCATTTTTAGATCCTCTGGTTTATTTTTTTTCTGGTTTATTTCTAGATTTGGAGCGAAAATTAATCTATTGTTTAGAATTTGCTTAAAAACACTTAGCTATTGTAAGAGTTAACTACCAGTAAGAAGGTATTTAAAGAAGAGTATATACCGTGTATACAAGAGACTACTACGTTGTTATCAGGAACTGGCTGAAAACAATACACCTGTACTGCAGAATGGAAATTGTATTACTAGAGCCTGTGAAGGAAGTGAGGGGAAGGAAGCGATCAAGAGATTCCGGATACTGGGTAAAGAAGAAACAGCAAGTAGCCAGAAATAGTAAAGAAGCACGTCGCCCCTCTAAACTAAGTTGCCAGCATGATCATTTAGTAACAAATGGATACAAATTGTACTTTTCAAATCAAGTATATGCTCATAAATCAAAGATTGAGCAGGACAACTTCTTATTGCGGTTTATAAGAAAATAAAAATAAAAAAATGAAAAGCAAGAACGACCAAGGAAGCAGAATCCTAGAAATCGAATAGTCGTAGAGTATACTATTCAGAAGGAAAAGGGTGATCAAGTTCCAGTTTGTGTAAAATCTTTTTTGTCAGTAGCCGGTATCTCCGTTGACAGACTGAAGGGTTTGAGTAAATTTAACCCTTTTAAATTCTTGCCTTTTTCGGTGTTTTTCTTGAGTCTCAGATAAGCAGCGACAGTGTCATCCCTATTTATCCTAGGATCATGGTTTATACCTCGTTTTTCTCAGAATGGAACAGCCTTTGAAACGGTACCACCTACATGTCCCTATAATATGCCAGAAGGGAATTATTTGAGGGAAAATTGGGATTTTTCTACCCCAAAAAATTCTTCAAAGTTTGGGGTCCCCTGAGGCTCTACTGGGTTTGCGCACAACCCTCCAAGAATTTGGAAAAATACTACGTAGTGTACTAATTACTTGTGACAAATTCGAATTTCCTGTCTTGAATAGTAAGGGAGGGAAAATTTTTTACCCATGTTGAGAGAGCATCAAAAAACGCCCAAAATTTCCCTAACATGCACCCTACACATTTTTAAAAAATTCTGACACGCCCCTAATGGTCGTGAAATTACGGTTCATACGTCGTTTTGTTCAGAATGGAGTAGCCTTTCAGATGGTATCACCCGCATGTCCCTCGGACATCCCTAAGGAGGGAACATTGAAGAAAATAGGGATTTTTCCTGAAAGAAAACCTTTTTTCCCGATTTGGAGCCCTCTGGCGCGGCCCTGGGTAAACATAGAGATCCAGAAATCACTTTCAAAAATACTACGTAGTGTACTAATTACTTGTGTAAACACCAGTTTCCTATCTTCAATACTAAGGACGGGACGAGAAAAATATTTCCCTCTTCTGCGAATATTTCCGAAATTTCCCAAGGATACTATACAGACTTCAAAAATTTCCTGACACGTCCCTAATTATCGTAGGATGATGATTCATACACCATTCTCTTCAGAATAGAGCAGGCTTCCAGATTGTATTACCCTCATGTCCCTAGGACATTCCTAAGGAGGTTATAAGTGAGGAAAATAGGGATTTTTGCAGAAAAAATCCCTTTTTTCCGATTTGGGGCCCTCTGGCGCGGCCCAGGGTTAACATAGAGATCTGGAAATCACTTTAAAAAATATTACTTATGGTACTAATTACTTGTGCCAAATACCAATCTCCTATCTTCAATACTAAGGGCGTGAAAAATATTTTCCTGTTCTGCGAATATTTCCGAAATTTCCCAAGGATACTATTCAAATTTCAAAAATTTTCTGACACGTCCCTAATTATCGTAGAATAACGATTCATACGTCGTTCTCTTCAGAATCGAGTAGGCTTTTAGAAAGTACCACTCAAATGTCCCTATCATGTAACCGAGTGGAGCAAGAATCGCGAAAGTGGGATTTTTGGTCAAAAAATGTCCTTTTTTTTTTTTTACCCTTTTGTCCCTCTGAACCCCCCTTCTATGTTGACGAAAAGATCCGAAAAATTTCTCATAAAAACTAATTGGTCCACTAATTGTTTAGGGAAAATGTTAGGATTCTAGGGTTAAAGAGAAGCTCACCAAAAAATGTTGAAATTAGACCTCAGTAAAAAAAGGGAATTTGTAAATTGATGACGTCATACCCCTTATGTTCTGACGCTCGGAAGCGTATAGACCCTTCCAAGGCTTTCCTGAATGCCTCCTCTCTTGGAAAATAGAAAAAAAACCGGAACTAAATAGCATTCCTAGTTCTCTCTTAATCGAATCTTTAAGACACTACAATATCGGTCGAAAACGACCGAAAAAACTTAAAAGGGTTAAGCAGTCACGTCAAGGAGTGGAACGATAACAAAACCGCGGTGGTTCAAGAATGACGAAAACTGATGTTTTCATCACAAAAAGTGTAGTGAAGCATATTAAGAAATTTAGAACTGTAGAATCACATTATTCGAGAGAGAGAAAAGTGCGTTCCTATTTGTCGTCTACATTGAACGTTAGAAAAATGTACCATATGTGGAAAGAGGAGCAACGTAACTCGAGGATGAAGTGTTCATACACAAAATATTATAGAATTTTCATGAGTTAAATTCAATATTGGATGTGGTTCCCCCCAAAACAGATGTTTGTTCTTTTTGTGTCACGAAGAGCGTAGAAATTAGCAAAACTACAGACGAAAACGTGAAGCAAAACCTAATAACAGAATTCAGGTTACATCATCTGCGAACTAAGAAGTTTTACCAAATAATGAAATCAGATGAGCCGTCAACTCTAAAAATAGTTTTTGACATGCAGCAGAGTAAACAATTACCTAATGTGGGTGAGACACTACGCTCGTCAGATCTGGTTATACAACTTAGAAATTATGGTTCACGATGGTACACTTGACAGAAACAATATTTTCTTTTATACCTGGACTGAAAAGGATCCAACGAGGTAATGTGCATTGTCAAAATTTTTAACGCTACTAAAGCAGAAATATCAGTCCAAGCACTACAATACTTTGAAATTATTTGCGGATTCGTGCCCTAAGCAAAATAAAAACAGATCAGTGATTATATTTTTATTATCTTATATCCAACAAAGTGCTTTATTTGATGTGATTGAAGTAATATTCCCAGTTAGAGGACATTCTTATCTGCCTGCAGATAGAGTATTCGGGCTAATTGAAAAGTAGTATAGAAAGCATGAAATTTTGAAATGTCCAGGAGATTACTATCGGATTTTGAATAAATTCGGACAAGTGATGAAGTATGGGGAGCATTGGGTGTGCAAAGACTTTAAGAGATTCTCCAAAGATGCGTTGAAATCAGTGATGCCAATAAAACTGTCACAAGTGCATGTACTTAGGTTCTGCAAAGAATATATATCTATTGGACACAGAAATACTTATGCAGGGTCAAACTCTTACTCAGCTGTTTTAAAGAGGAGTTTTACAAAAGTCCCAAGCTTCAGAAATTCAACTACTGTTCCCAGTGTAAATTGTGTAAGTGATGAAAAGAAAGAAGACGTTAAAAAAAAAAAAAAAAAAAAAAGAGCTCAGTGACGATGACCAAGCTTTCTATGAAGAGGCACTTAGTAGCGAGAGCGCAGAAATCGCCAATGAACTGCTATACGAAAATTTTGAAGAGCCTTTCGTATAAAGACTGGGAATGTCTGGAAAATGGTTTTATTTTTCATAGGTAACAAAATCATAATGTTCCTTCTTTGTTGTACTGAGTACGAGCATTGTTGTTGTTGTTCCAAAGTTTTGTAAATTTTGTGTAATTGGTTACATATTATGTAATTGGTTTTGTTCAAATATGCAAAGAAATAATAAAATATAATACAATATAAAAGTATTCTAAAAAAGTAAAAGTTTAAAATATAAATCTTAAAACTAAAATAAATACAAATTCATTAAAAATACACAAATCATGTTAATCTTAGTGTAAATAAGCACATAGTATAATCAAATATAAATTATTATTATTATTATATGTTTTACAAGGTATAATGATAGTAATCATTGAGCAGTAACTGATTTTTTTCGACTTAAGTAGTTTTTGGACGCAAATGAAACATTTTTCCGCCATTTAAGCCTAAACCTAAAATCAGACATTTCTTAAAATTTAGCATGCTGTTATGTACCACTATACATAAAAGATATCGTTCAAATATTTTTCATTAAATGTAGAACAAGAGCGATATACGTTTTTCGCTTTTGTAAAATTACAAAAAATGACTTAGGTGAGTTTGGAAACAAGCTCCTCATATATGCGTTCGAAGTTGAAAAATATAGAATTTGTCTGCTCAGACACGCAACGTACGCTCAGTCTTTCCTTTCTGTTCTGTTCTCATCGCGTGATATAAAGATAAATGTGACAACATGGGAAACCCAAGTATCGGAAGGTTATATTCCGTTCCTGCTGCCAAGTTTGTCTTCAGTGTTGCACTGTAGTCATCAGCGTATGTACATCGTTCGCCTAAATAAATTGTGCATGGGACAAGTAGCTCTTGGAAACATTTCGTTTGAGGCATCCAGGTATAATTTTGGACCTTATATTTCCATATTAATGGTTTAGTTGCTTTGATGTTCGTTCTCATTGATAGCAAATGAACAAAACCTTTGCAAATAGAGAAGTCGGGTATATATTCAACGATTTCAAGCTAACGCTTTGGCTTTAGGATATCGAAATAGCATATTATATTCTCTATTATGCACTAATTGTCGAAATTCTGAGGGAATTACTTTGATCAGGAGCACAGCATTAAGAATGAAAATATGTGGCTGTTCTGAGGGGAAATTTCTAGACTAGTAGTTAATGCTCCTGCACGGTATGCTAGAAGGCCAGGTTCTGTATCGAACCTCGTCGTACATGTTCACCGTGAAGTTCAATGTGCTCGGTGGAGTGCTAAATATAATCGGAAGTAAGTTACGAAGCAGGTGTGACAAAGGTATCTAATTGCTGAACCTTCGAAATTCTGTATTCTTTCGAATGTTATAACATAGCTTTAAAAAAATGTTAAATATATATTTTTCTTTCTTTGTTTATAGAACCATGAAAGGTGGAAGTATCCAGTAACTAAACTTCCTCATCCCATGAATACTAATCCGTATGAAATGCATCAAGTAGCGTGTAAGGTAAGTACTTTTTTGAACAGCTGTTAACAATTCCTATGTATTCTTTTTAATATATTGTTTGCCATTAATTGTACTAGGTAAAAGCTCCCTTACGATGTAAAGATTAGTGGTTGTCAAAGCACTGAGAGAATTTTAGTGTCTTGTTGATATTGCCTATTTTAAACTAATGAATTGAACTACTGATTAGTAGACATACCTTGTCACAGACAAAATAACAAGACTTAAGGTGGGTACATTGAATAATACATACGCTTGTTTTGTATTTTCTGATGTGGAAGGCACTGAAAGACTTGTGCAAATGCATTAAAAATAACTTCATACTTGAAGCTTCATTGAACTATCTTACATGACTTCATAAATATACAGGGTGTTTCAAAACAACACAGACAACGTTTGGGAGGTGATTCCTGACACCAAGATAAGACGAAAAGTATGGACCAACCTGGGTGCACAAATGCTTCCTTTCGGAGTTATAGGCTGCCGAAAACATGAAAAAATGAACTTTAAAAGTCCATAGCTATAATACTATCGGACCTACTGTAGTCGGGTCAGAACTTTATTTAGGAACTAGTGTATGCCCTATCCAAATATCAAGTTTCAGAATCCTGCGGTACTTCGGCAACAATTTTTTTATAGAGATAGTTGGTTAATACTTCAAATTATATGCCTGTAGCCAAACTATAAAAATTGATGTGTATTTTAGGATTCTAAAATATTCTTATTGTATTTATTTATTTATTTTTTTTGATAGCGCACATATTAATTCCAAAGTGAAGTCTTAACTCGACTACCGTAGATCCCATAGTTTTGAAACTATGGGCCTTTAAAGTTCATTTTTTCATGTTTGCAGCAGCCTATAACTTCGAAAGGAAGCAATATATATAATGTGTGTATGTTTGTTGGTTTGTTTTTGTTGTGTAATATGTAATGTAATCCGTACAAACCTTTTAACTTCTAAGCAGATCAACAATTGAATCAGTCACACAATATCTTTTCCTCGTGGTTTCGTGCAGTTTATCTAGTGCTTTTGAATGATTCCTATACACACTGTTCTTTAGCAGGAGGAGGTTTGGCAGTAATAGGTCAGTGATCTAGAAAGTCGTAGGTTGTTTGAAGTTATGCTGTCACTAAAGAAGCTGTTGCGAGTGACATAGAGGCGTTGGATGTATGCCATGTAGCGTTTCGTCAACTATATCATAGTCATTACAAATTATTGATTATGCGACCGTAAAGCGCAGTGTTCATGATCTCTTCAAAAAATTGAGACCAGCAGTTTTCAAAGGGGCCAGTGCACACCGAATAGCAATGTTTTCAGAACTCGTGACGTTTCGAAAATACATGGTGATTTCTAGCGGTCGTAGAATAAGAGAAGCCTGGAATCATTGGCGTTATGCACTAACATTTCTTTGTCCGGTTCTGTGAATTGATGCGTGTTCTGTTATATTGTCATATGTTTGCTTTCGTCGCATCTCTCTGACAAGTAACCAGTCTCCTGGCCTAATGGTGCAACATTTCGGTGGTGAATCAAATAAACGTATTCTGTTAACCTCCACAAAAGTTTGAGATATCGCAGACTGATGTTACCACTCGCTGACAAGAGAGCTAATAATCTCGAGATTCATTATCGAAAGATCACGAACACTACTGCAAACTTTTCTCTGGCATGCCGGTTGTGCTTGAAACATAGAATTTACAATACCTTTTTTACTAATAGTTAATAATAACAGTTACGTTAATTTGTTAGACTGATTTTTCCACATTTACTTCGACAGTAAAATACAGTATCAATTGATAGCATCACCCAATGGAAAAAAGATATATAGCAATCGCCCTTTATAACTAGGTTTTTATGTAGTACGTTTCGGTTTTTTCTCATCCTGACCCTTGTGGGTACGTGGACAGTCATTTCAAAATGGCTTTGGAATTCTTCTGTTACCTCTCTCAATCTTTATCCCACAACATTTGTATCAGTCGCTGAAACAGTAATTGTTATTGTTCCGAATTTTTCAGACAGAATCACTTAATAAACACAAGTTTCGTAGTTTCTTCACATATGTGCAAACGTATAACTGGCTAATGTCGGTATTCAGCATAATTTCGGTAAGGCGGTCTTCACCTGTCACTTAACAAAAACTATACTTGGAGCAAAATAAGAAACAAATTGACATTTGAAGAAGCACATATTGCTTTGTTGCCACATTGTTAGTATTCCGCTGAGGCGCCCACTGTGCTTCTTCCACCTAGGTTGACGAATTCTTCTGAATACATGTTACAAGGCAGCAGCATTGTAATGTTATACTTTCAAAGAGAAACCCTCCAAGTGTACTACTACTGCAACGGTAATGATTAACCTTCTCTCTGTGACCTTAATCTCATAGTAAATTTCGACGTGGTTTTGAACTGTCAAATCAGACGCGAATGAAGGAAGATGTGAATCGGCTAGAGAGAAACAGGAAAGCCCCGAGAAAAGCAATGCATACGGCATTTGTACGTCAGAAATCTCATGTGGTGTGGTGTGGTCCCGTTTCAAATCTAGAACCTTTTACACTAAATGCGCATCCGTCACCAGGGCCCAATCTTGAAATGAATTATACGCAATATACAAATTTAAATACTAAAAGCAACTTAAGACGAAATGTATTGTTATATATATATTTATTTCATGCAGGGAAAAGCAGTCCTATATCTTTTAAACAATACCAGCTGAACTAAGATTGAAGAATATTTCCACTAATGAACATTTTTAATTTGAAATAAAGTACTTACAAAAGATGTGCCTGCAGTTCAACTGTGTGTTACAAGGTACATTTCCAAATGATCAGAAGTAAGATTTTGTCGGCGATCGGATAAAATATTCTTGTATGCAGAGAATGATCTCTTCACATTACATGAGGTAATAGGGGCGTATTTCAACAGGGATATGTAGTTGGGGGAAACATCTTCAGGGGGAGGTTCTTGTTTCACCACTGAGAATCTCACACACTGCCAATAGGCTGTCGTAACCCGGGTTCTTTCCAGCACTGCATTTAGTTTCTTTCGAACTTTTTCTCCTACATCTCCACACACACACACCTTGCAGCAGTCTCTTTGCATCCTCTATGATTCCATGGATTCCGGAAGAGGCCGCCCAACTGTCTCTAGCTTTTTAATGCTTGTAGGTAGCCAACCAAAATTGCTGTCTATGTATGCGATATCACACGCTATTTTTGAGTCATTAAACAGTTTCTGAGCAATGCCAACTGACACAGCAAACTCCGATTGAAATGAATGAACAACAGGCTTATTTTTTTGAAAATGTTGATTGTAGAAATGTACTACCTGTATCCAAGTACCCCATCGCGTTAGCATAGGCTCCGGAGGAAGTGGCACGTCTGGCCTCTGTAAACTCTTGGCACTCGTTGATCTCTGTAAACTTGAACAAGTTGTGGTACCTTAACAAACTTTTTTTTTCGTGAAAGAAACTAGTTGATTTACTTCGCAAAAGTTCCCTCACCTCTTCAGCAACACGCTGAAGAACATGAGCCATACAGGTGAAATGAATTAAGTGAGGTTAAAAAACTAAGTGCTCTAGCCGCTTTTAACATGTACGCTGCGTTTTCTGTATAGAGAACAAGGACTTTTCTTCCTGAACTCCTCCCGGCCACAACACTTAAAGACCATCGTTTACAAAGCGAGCAATCGTGGAATGATTCGTGCGTTCCAGCAATTTAGTCGCAATAAGATAGAATTTAGATGGAGCATCTTCACTTAACTTTCCAATCACTAAATTTGCTACATAACGTCCCAAAACGTCTGTTGTTTCGTCCACAGAAATCCAAATATATGAACTACCTATTTCTGCCTAATGGTATCTATAGCTTCGAGATGACACTTTCGAAGAGTGGATTCGTCAGGAATTCGATGCCCGCAGTACTCCAGAAAAGCACGGTATTTTGGCACTTGAACTTTGTTCCAAGGAATGTTTGCTGCTATCATTGGTTGGCACAAGTCTTTGAAAAACCACTCACTGAAGTATCTTGATGCATTTGTGTCAAGAGTTCGCAAATTTGTGTCAAGAGTTTTTTGCAGTTCGCAAATTTTTATTTCTTGCATGGAGTGCACTTCGTACATGTTCTGAGATTTCATTGAACATCCAAATTTTTTTTTTTTTTTTAAATCACACATTTGGCACAACACCACTTTACTGTCCGTAGTAAACGCATCATCGATAGTTACCCACGACCGCAATTTCGCGGATAAAGCTGAGGCAACCGGAGCCATTTCTAACTTCGACGGTCAATACAGAACACGTGCGTTTTGCAACTGCAATACTAGAGTACTGTCCTCCTGTCATTCAGTTAAACAAGCGAAGTTCTTTGAAAGCTTAGGTTACCTGCTATGATACTGCCATTGTCGCCAGCTTCTTGGAACGAACTCTTGCAGTAAATTCCTGGAAGCACACTAGCATACAGTTTTAACTTGAATTGCAGGATTTGCTTTCATCTTTTTTCCCGTCCGACCTCCGATAACGATCAAATAGACCTCATTTTAGGAATTTCCTGACCAGGCGCCTGTTAGACACGTAATCTGTCTTCCTCCAGAGTTGAGAATAAAGGGCGCTGCTAATGTACCCCGGAGGGAGGATTTTTACTTGTTTCTTCTTATATTTCTTTTGTTATCGGCGAAAATTCTGCGAAACATGGTTTGACAAATAAAAAAGAGAGAAATATTTCTCTTTCGGTAAAGAAACGAAACGATAGACATGACAAAATTGAATCTAGATGCAAGCCTTGCACAGCTTTTTTAAAATTTTAAGTTAAAATTTTAGTAAACGCAAAATTTTAAGACAGTTTAATGTAAAAAAATATGTAGAAATCATAGAAATATGTAATATTGGTTAAAATATGTAAAAATGTGTAATATGAAACTTGAGTTGAAGCACCCTACAGGTGTGAATCACAAACATCTAAGGATTTGACGAACCTACATATAAAGGAAAAATATGTAATTACATACAAATCCGGACATTAGTTATAACTAATCGACATACTGGCTATAAATTAAATGTTAATTACTTTCTGTAGTTTTATCTTTTTTCGGTATTAATGTTGAGGCTCTTTGGATATTGCTAAAACTTAATTTTGTCCATTTGTTCAGCATTATCCCCTTATAACCATTTTAAAGACCAGATAGTTTTCGTTCCACTTGTGCTTCTACGTCCTTATTTTGTATTCCCTTAAGAAATTTACCCAGACATTTGATTTAACCTTATATGAATGTGCTGATCTTTAACAAGACTGCATGTTGTAATTTTCATTAATTGAAGTATGTGCAAATAGTGCAGATTTTAACTTACAATTATAAGCTAGATTTTTTTTTTTTTTTTGTTTTTTAATTGTTGATCGTGTCCTGAATTCAATGAAAACAAAATGTACTTTGTGCGAGATATTTTATTCCTTAATCACTGCTCCAGAAGTTGGTTCAACAACACCTTGTGTGTTTTATTTTGTCATCTTGCTGGCTGTATCACAGGTCTTGGGCAGATTTTATTCAGTTTGAAGGTTTTATACATCAAATGTAGTATAAGTATATTTTTTGATCGTCCAGTTTAGAGTTTATATTAAAATTAAGGATTAAAATTTTTATTTGGTTTACCGGTGGAGAAAATTCGGTTAAATCGACAGGAAAGTGAAATACTTATACCACAGAGGAACAAAATGTTCACTTCCAAGAACCTTTTTAATATTATGGGTTCGTATTACAGAAGTATTTGAAGTCTGCGTGTGTAGTTTAGAAGTAGGTACTGGTTCGTGTTGATGCGTATTATTGTATTAAATTCGCTATTTCTTTTGTGTGGCGTTCCCCGTAACCTCATGCGATGCCAACACTCGTTCTTCGGGAGCGTCTTCTTTACTGTAGCAAATGGAGATGGGCTTTCAAGACTTCAAACAGAAGTAGTAGTTTTAGACTTGAATAACGTCGATTCCGTTCTTCGTAATCATTATTGCAGGCTTTCCAATGCTCGTATATTTCCTATTTTTCCTATATATTTGCCTCTTCCTATAAACTCCTATATTTTGTATATTTTAACGAAACCACCTATATTTTGTGGCATTGCTACTTCTACTTGTGAAAATAACACGGAAATAAGGCGTGGGTTGAAGTCTCCACAGTAGATTGGCTGAATGGAAACTCTTCTGTATTTCGTTCTTTGGGGCTTGCTGTCTAAAGATGATTACACCAAACAATATACAGTTAGCGAGACTTGTTCAATCAGTATTGGATTTAGAAAGCCACTTTTTTCTGCGTCATGTTCGAAGCTGATGGTTAACTTTTGCCTTCTGTGTGCAAACGCATCGCGGAACAACTTCCAGGACTGCGCAGGTACTTTCTGGAGAGTCTGCCAGCACAATATAAAGCATGTCATGAAAATAATTGTTTCAGAAATTGTTTAATCGTTCTGTAAGAAATTGTTTGAAGCCAAAGACTGCATTTCATCATTTGTACTCCAGTTATTTTTTGATAAATTTTTGTGTTTTTTTTAACGCAAAGATTCGCTAATACATTTACGGCTCAGAGCTAGTCAGAATGCTGCTAGTAAGATTTGTGAAGCCAGATATGTTTGGGGGGAGAAGGAGGGTACTGATTTATCTGCAATTGATTCCAAAAACTATCTGCGGACACTAAGTTGGAGTGAAAGCGCAAACTGTAATAGCTAACTGCTCAGAGCTACAAAAGAGGAAATTCAGGGAGGATGTGAAGCGATTCTACATTTGTGTGGTTTCAAAACTGCGTAAGAAATTACTAATATCGAAACCATTGTTGAAGTATCTGCAGTGTCTATATCCACTATTCAGAAAGATTACTTGTAGAGAATTTGGCAAAAGAAATTAAGCATGTATTTGCAAATCATAAGAACATCAATGTCTTCATGGACGAATGGAAACTCTATTCTGTGGAGCCACTTATCGAAGATTCTTGGTTTATGGAAAATCCTGAGTGTGATGACGTCAGATACTTGTTTGTGGATCAATACTGAGCAAGAGTATGTGATATAAGAAAATTCATGAGCATAATTTCTAACAATAACAAATATCCAGCGATGTCTAAAGTGGTCAAAGCTTACCTGTCAGTATTTCATGATAGTGCTGATGTGGAACGTGGTTTCTCAGAGAACAGACACATTTTAGGAAGTGATCGATCCCATCTTGTATAAAGACTCTGAGGACTGTAAAGAAGAGCATTAGAATGTATGGAGGAAAAGTTGAAAACATACCTGTTGCAAAGCAGTTAATAAATACTATGCAGAAGACCTGGAGAAAGTATAAAGATTACTGAGAAGAGTACAGATCCGAAGAGGCCGTAGTGGCAAAGATTTCCAGAGAAGAAAGTGCGTTAAGAAATGCGAAGCAAGAAGCTATATCAAAGTAATGGGGCGTTTACACTTAGTCGATTTGCATTCGATTCAGTTGAATTGACGTCACTTTCAACTTAATCGACCGTGTAAACGGGACTTCAACTTAATCGCTTGTTGATCGAAGGCGACTAATCGACTGGCAACTGAATTGAAAGACGTTCTGTTTTCTGTGGTAGAAATAATTGAACACATCCATCGATCTGATTCGGCCTAGTTGCTTCGTTTTAGTGGCAAATGCAGCGAGTCGATTTAGTCGTGCGACTAAATCGACCAAGTGTAAACGCCCCATAAGTTTCAAAGAGTGAATCATCTCTAAAGAAATTAAATAAAATGGATGAAACAGTACAGAAGGAAATGGAAGTAGCTACTAGACTGATAAAAGATGCTCAGACAAGATTGTCTTCTGCGATATCGAAAAAGGACACGGTTGACGTTAATGTTGCCAGGCAATGATAAACTACAGAAAATTCAAGACTAGCAGAACAAAGAGAATCGGAAGATGGCAAATAAGCATATTCAGGCACTGAAGAAAATGAAAGTGTAACTGATACTTTTACTGTTGGATATATTTGCTTAGATGCACTAAGTTCTGTGTGTAATTGTGTATTTAGATACTTAACAAACCAACTCTTTGTATCATGTGTTTTACGATTTTTTTAATGAATTGTGTATTGATTTTTACAACTTACGTATATTATTTAAAAAAAAGGGGAGGGGGGATTAACATAGAAATGATAGGATATTGCCAGTGATGAAATTATTTACATCTTGGAGACTTATACTTACAAACACTTATTTTCTGATGCAAATCCTTTTTACACTTTCCTCATGGTCGTTGCTTAGTACTGGTGAACTACATAAGAAAACACTAAGAAACTCGTATAAAATTTTGCAATGAGATAATTACCCATTTAGTTATATTTAGAGTGGAATGTACACCCTCCATTCCAAAAGAAACCGAACTTTTGAAAACAAATAGTACCACTAGTGCCATCTGTTGTAATATTTTACCGGTAGATGGCGTAGTCCCTCATTGACAACTGGTATAAATGTCATGACATTTGGATGCACGGCAACAAAGTTATTGCGTTTCAACTGTCAGTGTGTTGTGTACATCGGTCGGAAAATGAGTTTCAAACAACGAGCTGCAATTGAGTTTTGTGTTAAACTGGGTAAAACTTTTAGTGAAACGCACCAAATGCTACAAAATGCATATGGTGATGAGTGTCTATCCCGTATGCAAGTTTACGAGTGGTTCAGGCGATTCAAATCGGGTAGAGAGACGCTGGATGATGACGAAAGATCAGGCCGTCCCAGAACCGGATTATCGGAAGAAAACATCGAAAAAGTGCGTGAATTCATCAAACATAACAAAAAATCGTCGGTGAAAGTTATTGAAATGGAATTAGGCATTCCTCAAACAACCGCATACTGCATTTTGACCGAAGTTTTGGGCCTTAAGAAGATTAATTCGCGGTTTGTACCACACAAACTCACCGAAAACCAAAATGTTGATCGAATTTCGCATTGCAAAGACATCGTTAAAAGTGCTCGGCAGGATCGAAACTTCTTGAAATCGATTGTAACTGGTGACGAGACGTGGTGTTTTGAATATGAGCCCGAAACAAAGCGGCAAAGTGCTGAATGGAGAGCGCCGGATGAAGGAACACCCAAAAAAAGTCGCTTGTTGAAGTCAAAAGTTAAGGTGATGCTGATTTGTTTTTACGATTCAAAAGGAATTATCCACAAAGAATTTGTTCAGCCCGGCCAGACAGTCACTGGAGAGTTTTACTTGGGCGTCATGAAGCGTTTGCTGGCAAGAATTCGTCGTATTCGGCCCGAATATCGCGAAATCGGCAGTTGGACTCTTTTGGACGATAATGCACCATCACATCGTTCGCGACTTGTAACTGAATTTTTGGTCAAAAATCACATTATTCGGTTGCATCATCCACCCTATTCACCAGATCTCGCTCCGTGCGATTTATATCTGTTCCCGAAACTGCATTTGGCGATGAAAGGAAAGTGGCACGCATCGATTGATGCCATTGAGAAGGCGACGACCGCCGTCCTAAAGACCATTCCAATAAAGAACATGGAGAAGTCGTTTGACAACTTGTTGGAGCGTGCAAATATGTGTATCGTTGCAGAAGGGGAATACATTGATTAATAAAAATGATTTGTTCCAAAATGTACATTGCTTTTTTGTTTTTTTAAAACGTTCGGTTTCTTTTGGAATGGAGGGTGTATGTTCATATAACTATTGGTGTAATTTCCATGTTTTATTTATTTATTTATTTATTTCTACCTATTGGATAATTGAAAAGTTCCTTTTTCACAGCTTCACGAAATCTATATTTTTTCGTCGTGATTTTCTGCTTTTTTCCATTAGCATTGAAAAGCCTGCTATTGGTTTGGACGAAAAGCTTAATCCAGTATTACATGGATTCTAATGACTTAGTTGCGTAGTCTGAGACCCTAGGCGAAACGATCACACATCGTATTTTTAGGTATGGTTCCATCGCTGCTTTTAATTGGTAGGTGGTTCGTCATTGTAATTATTTGTTTCACTCCTTGTTGAGAGTTTATAGAGCATAAATGTCCACTGAAAGAAAGAGCAGAGGAGGATAATAAATAATATATAATAATATATGTGCTTAATTGCATTATGTGATGATAAAAACAAGCTGTAAATGTATAGTAGCTTCACTTAATAGTTTTGCCTGATTCTGTTATGGGTTGGGAGGAGGGGGGGGGGGGCAATCCTGTTCATTTTGCTTTTGAAATTCCACTTGCGCTGTAATTTTTACGTTTAAAATTGATATATTTTTCTTGTGTTGGCAATAGCTAGGCGATAAATTGAACATTGAGTATTAAAAAAATAAAAAAAGTTTTTCGCACACAATGCGAACATTTTCAGCATTTCGTTACATTGCTATTCTAAGCTCTTAGCTTAAAATCTTATGAGCGCAATTACTAAAAAAGGAAACAAGCATTTTTTGGCATTTTCATAGAATTTATGGAATGCTTAGAAATATAACCGAATTGGTTGTAATCCCCGTAGATTTGAGGAATTTTCAGTTTGAGTTGTTTGATTCTTCATGTACTTGGATGTTCACCATTATATATACACTTGAGTATATAATCTTGTTTAATAGTTGGTGTTACCGTTGGACTTACCAGCGTCTGACGACGTAGATGATTTTGTTCTAACGACAGTTTAGAAAATCGAAAATAAAATTTGGATATCGTAGCATCATACAGCTCTAAACCGTTAACAATTTATAGAGATAATTTTGATTTAAAGTGTTGTGGAACACCTAGGTTATAAAGAACAGAATGCATTATTTATGTAGGCTCGAAAGTACGCAAGAGCTTTCAATTCACGAATTCACTAACTATTGTGTCAAATCACCTCCATCCTTTGCGTTTTCTATCACGTTATCTCGTCTCAAGAGAACTGCAGTTCAGAATCACGTCACGGACTCCATCCTAATATTTTAAGCTGAAAATTGAGAGAGACTTTGATGTTCGCACTATACTCGGCAGGGTGGTGCGAATTCTTCGAAGAAAACCGTGTTAAGCTTGTAGATTTGGCACGTGCCGTTGGTCCAGTAATAGCATCAAGCGAGTTGCATTCTACGGGCTTGAGGCAATTCGTAATAACCAGCAAATCCATCTTCGAAAACTGTGGAAGAGGTCTCGATAGATGCTAAAGACGACCGTAAGGAGTAGTGGGTGATGACATGACTAGACTACCTGCTACATGCTTTTGTAGAAGGTATGCTTTTGTAGGTTACAAGTGACGAGTCCGCACCAAAGTAGAAATTTAAGGACTCAGTCTGCGGGAAAAAAATGCTAGAAACTGTATTCAAGAATATGTAAGGTGTTCTCCCGGAGCTGAATTTCTTATCAGGCGGGGCCACTATAAATGCTGCATCGGATAAAAGAATGTTTGGTAAGTTGTCTTTGGTTTCGTGTCAAATGTCAAACGCCTTCATGATCTTATACATTTCTATGGTGCTGTTTCTGTTCGTGAGAAACCCGAAGTTCGGATTATGTACATCGTGTTTACGAACTCGAGAACGCGCCATACTGTTCGGATTTGACATTCTCAGACCGTCATCTGTTGAAGTTTATGGCCGTCCGGCGTTTCAGTTTCGATGACAAAGCCAAATCGGTTGTACGTAGATGGCTGTACTTTCAAAATACGGACTACTAGGAACAGGGTATTTCGAAACTTCTGCCACGATGCTAGAAATATGTATAGAGTTGGCGGCAATGTTGAAAAGTAGCTTTATTATGAGCCTTTATTTTGTGTATATCCTGGATATGTTCTGTTATACCAGGTGTACCGGTTAATAATGCGAATTTTTTAAGGAAGGAAAACACGAAAACTGCAGGGGACATATCACAAGTACTTTATTCTTGTCCTTCTTTAGCTACCCATTTCCATTAGCTTTCAGGTAATTTGTGGATACCATTTCGACAGAATTTTGATTGTTTGGAGGGAGACTATTCACACTCACTTTCCATCGCACGTTTTGAAGTGCTACTTAGAAACTGCATCGATCGGAACAAGTGAGAATCTGAAAGCACAAGGTCTGGTAAATACGGGAGTAGGGTTAATACTTCCTAGACAATATTCTTTTAGTGTTTTGAAGTATATGTGGTGATGCGTTAAAGCAAAATTACTTAACCGTTAGGCTCATTGTGGTGGTTTTACGATCAAAGCGTGGCTTAGATTATTTGTTGGAACGATCAGTATTAACGGTTTCACCTGGCTTCAGAATCTTACAATACACCACAACTTCCTGATCCCACCATACACAGAGCATTTCCTTCTTTTCGAGGCGATTGTTTTGCAGTGACATTGATGATTGACCTGGATCAACTCATGAACGTTTGGAATCCTCGAAATAAATTTATTTTTCATCGCCAGTCACTTCATTGCAGAAAGCACTTTCTTTCGTGCCGTTAAAGCAAGAGTTCACTAACTTTCCGGTTTTCATTTGTCTGTCATTTGATGTTGCACTCATTTTACTTGTTTTAAAATCTTTCTCATTGCTTGTAAACGGAAATTACAGCACAGCGTTTAATCTTCCTGCAAGTTGGTTGTGAGTTCAACACCCATCTTTATCCAGTAATGCTTAGAGGGCCGCGGTGGCTCAGTGATAGAACGTTCACCTCTGGTACAAGGGGTCCTTGGTTCCCAGCTCGCGCCAAGTAAACTTTGTGGTGGACAAACACCGTGTGCGTGGGTTTTCTCGGGGTTCTTCAGTTTCCTCCCACTTTCTTCATTTCATCAATTACTTCATTTCTCATCATCACAGTCTCCTTTAGCCTAGCCAGCGTAAACGTTGGACGTAAAACTTAGATTTCATTTCATTTTTATCCAGTAGTGCTTGTAAGTATTAAGTCTTCAAACTTTTTCGATTGACGTTTAACATCGAAATCATAACTTTTAAATTGTTTAAACCAGCGTTCACATGTACCTTGAGATGGGGCGTGTCCACCAAAAGCTTACCGAAGTATATCAAAATAAATTTCAGCAGCATTTTTCTTCAAAATGAAGTGATGAATTAAGACATCCTTCAAATTCTTCTTCGTTTGGCACGAACCTCGACATGGCTTGGCACACAAATACTTATCTCACCTTCGGACCATTTAATTTACGAAACTTTGAAGCTTGTTCACTACAACAAAATAGCATACATATCACATCGTATATAAATCACTCTTCCAACTCAGTCTCTTCTCAAAATTCCGTAACCGATAGACTTAGTATTTTCTTTTAAATAAGTTCTTCGGAGTTACTTTATATGATTCGTCTTCGTAAGTCTACGCATTCTCTTAATATTCTCACGACCAGCGGTATGACGTAAGCTGAACCAAGTTTTCAGTTAGATCTTCTTTTGACTAATACGTTCAAGTCACAAGTGTTATCTTGCTTCCTAAGGTCCTGCTTTATTTCCTTTTACTTTTTTGGTTTATCTAAAAGTCCATAAACGTATACAAGCTGCTTTCCAACTAAAACTATATATACTGTGCTAACATTTCCTTTGGTCAGTCGTACACGTCTCTATCTTATCAGTGTATTTAGTGACTTGTACAATAAGCAATAAAAGTAAATAATAATAATAATTCATTCGCCGATGATTACATGTTCTGAAATTTCAGATTGCGTGACTAGTACCCAACTTTAACAACCATACAGTTCAACTTGCAGAATTATTCTGTTTCTTAGTTGTAGAAATGTCTTTATAATATTTAGTTTCTTCGAATTGTATTTTTCAGATTTTTATTTCTCTATTTTCAAGGGACTTTCAGGGAACTTGAACTAATTTCTCACTTAAGATCTGAGTGCATCCTAAGAATATTGACTGCTATGAACTCAAAATTGCAATTCTGTTTCTCTGTTCTAACATGGGAAAATATACAGGATGAACCATTTATCTTTAAACGCCCTTGTAGCTTTTAAACTGATGGGTAGAAAACGCCGAAATTGTGTACGATGCAAATACCAACAAAGGGAAATTGCTTGACATATTTACTCACCATTTTTTTTATGTTTGTTTTAATTTGACGTTTCACGGTTATGCACTAAGGCTAAGGGAGACAATGATGATATGGTGGAAGGACGAAAATAGGAGGAAGCGAGAAAACCACAAGGAAACGCACACACAATGTTTGTCCATCACAAAGCCCACTTGGCGGAAGCTGGGGTTGAACTAGGGGCTAGAGGCGCCATAGGCGAGCGCTCTATCACTGAAGTACCTCAGATTCACAGTATTGCCATTCCAAGATCATTTTCTCACATGGCACTACGTGAGATTATTAGACATTAGAGATCTACATGTTAAATGAAAACTTAACAAAACCACATTTATTACTCTGTGATACTCTTTTGTAACAGTAACGTTAAAATTTGAGAGACCTCTATAACAGTAATAACGCAAGTGAGACATACAGTCAAATGTACATGCAAAGTGTCAAATTCTATGAACATGATCTGATGCATTTCGAATCAATAGAAAACCTGATACAAGGGATTGGAAGTTCAAAAAAGAAAGTAAGACTGTACTTCAAGAATATGCTCAGATGATAAATGGGTATTTAATAGATTTAATGATTGTAATGCCGTTGACAGTGATATAATACCTCAAATCATCCCGGAGATATGAAAAATATGGTTAAATATTATTACACTGATCTCCCTCGTGGTAATGTGGATAGCATACGCATCTTTAGCGTGAGACACTTCGTTTGATTTCCGGCGGTAGCTCATGTGGTTCGGATTGCACGTGGGACACTTGTCCAAACAGTTTTTTGAAATAGAAAGTAAATCCCTTCAAATTTTCTCTGTTCAAAATGACTCAGATCACGATCATAGTATTTGACACTAAAGTACTTCAGATATATATCGCACTGCTATTCTCTGCAAATGATTTCTGTTGTAGAAGCGTCTAAACCTTGGATGTTTGTGATACCGTAACATCCGTAGTTTGCAATACTGAAGATAAATGTAATGAGTTTTCGTTTAGCATGTAGATTATGTAATATGTAATAATCTGACATAATCCACTTTGAAAATATAAAACACGCAATACTGTTAATACGGTGTTAATGCAGAGTATATCAAACGATTTTCTCCTCTGGATATTTGCATCATACAAAATTTCAGTGTTGTTTCATCTACTTGTTTAAAACTTACAAGGGTGTTCCAAGGTAATTGATTCACCGTTGTATGTACATGTATATATACAATCCGGATGAAAATATGCAATTAAGAAATTTGAATAACTCGGGAACCAATAATGATTTATCGTCTTTTTTGTTGGAAATAATACAATTTTATATCCAGCAGACGATTGAATGCAACAGGACTTAACGCAGGTGCATTATTCGTGAGCAAAAGCGCGTCCTTTACTGTTAGTCAGAAAGTGGAATGCTGTTTTTGGTTCGCAGAATTCAAGCTCCCTATAAGAATACAGAGAAGATTTGGACAACAATACGGACAGGAATCACCAGACCGTCATTGTTAGATTGCAAAAATAATTGCTGAAACTGGCTTTATGTTAAAGAAAGGCAGGAGGAGGGGAAGAAGCTTGAATGAAGTGGAGACGGTTCGGGAAGCCTTCCAACGAAGTCCGGCTTTACTCTCCTAAACTTATTTTCTTTGGGGGTACGTGAAGACTTTTGTGTACCAGACTCAAGTTCAAAATCTAGACAAAGAATTATCGATACTTGTGGATTCGTGACACCTCAAATGTTAAATCAACACCTGAAGGGAGATTGAATACCGGCTTGGTGTTTACCGAGCAACAAAAGAACATTTGGAGGTGTACTGAGGCGAGTTGAGTGATTTTTCCTGCTGAATATGAAATCCTATTTTTTTTCCTCTTTCCGAAAGACAGAACTGGACGATTCTATCACTATTAATTCTCGAGTTACTCAAATTTTTATTGGTGTATTTTCATCCGGACACTGTATTTGATGCGAAGGTCTAATTCAGTATAGATTCGTTAATATGTGAAAAATATTTTGTATGGAAATAAATCAGATAGTTGAGGAAATAAGTTTTACTGTATTCGTGGTGTAGCATATTACGTAGTAGTGACATTCCACTTTTTGTCTTTATTTTTCTGAACTTCAATTTAGTTTTCGAGAGTGACGAGTACAGTTAATGAAGTTACTGTAATGAAGATGGCCTGTGTTCGTTTATATCTCTAGCATTGATGTTTTGCCTGTATTAGAACGATTTCGACGTTTAATAGTGTATAGCCAATACAGTTTGTGAATGTTCTATAATGTATATTGGGACGTAGGGAAACGATCCCCACGTAGTCCTGGTTCAGCTTCTGTACCTGTTTCCATTTTCCTTTCAGTCTAATCCTGGCCACTTCATTTACCTGCGAAACCTTAATTCCCTGAGGGTGCTTCCCCAAGGAGGTGACATGCTGAAGAATCAATATTTTCAGGTTAGGATGTGTTTTCCACGTAGTTATTTGCGTGTAGAATTGTTGGTTTTAGTTATTTCGTAGTGTAGTAACCAGTATTAGATGTTGTGCCTTGTATATGGTTGTCCACTTTTTATCTATGTACTGTAGTTGTGCCATATTGCTTTGATTTTAACAATTCTATGTTGTTAGTGATTTTTTTTTTTCTAATTTCTGTTTTTGACTGATGTTCTAAAAAGCGTGTAATTACGTGTATAAATATTGTACAGGTCTGGAAGTTCGAATCATGTGGAGCCTTTAAATGAACAACTACGTTTTTACTCTCGAGCAGTGTGAAGGGAGTAATGCTGCTTTCGTTAATACAGTTCTACTTCCAATCCGTGTAATCTATAGATAGAATGTTGTGAAATGGAATGTACAATAATGGATTCGTTCAGGAAAAAGAGCATGGAGATAGTGTTACCACCACAAATACTTCTCAGTTTTATCTTTGTGAATACCACTGAAACGAATTGTGGTAAAAGAAAGAAAAGAAATCACAGGTGTCTAGTACAGAAACAGCAGGCTAGAGTTTCAGCTGATACATGCTGCAGTTTCCTTCTGAGCTAATGCTAGTATGAATTTGGAATTGTTAATATTAGATTGAATTGAATATAGATTGACTCAACAGTCCCGTGAATTTCACACTGTAGGCAGTAATCCTACTTTATTGTTATATATATTGTAAAATTACAGTTCTTTTAACAATATCTTAGCTTGAAATCCATGTAATTAATTCGTCACTAACCCTATGTTCAGTTTAACCCACGCTGACCTAAATTCCAGGATAGTTCTAGCATTGGTTAAGGGAGAAACTGCTACAAGGAGGAGCGTGCTGAACATTGTGGAACTAAAATTTAGCTATGCATACTTATTGGGAAGAATCATTCTATTTTGTATTTTAAGTATGACCTTTGTGTTGAAATGCCGGTATTCTGTACCTATAGAGAATTGGCATTCTCTTTGCAACACTTCTGAAAACTGCAACTTCATTGTTTCCGCTTTTGGTAACGTCTGAGATATGTGCGGATCCCACGTGAAACTGTAGGTCCATGTCTCATGTTGCCTTGTACCGAAAAGGAACATTCTACAAGATGAGACAAAGACTCATAACTCATTACTGCCTGGTGACGGCTACTATTGTTTGTAACAATACTGAAAATCACCTAGGAAATGTGTTGTTTTCGACTTCTGTCTTCACCTCAGACCAAACGTATTTTCGTGAGCCCGGACTAGTCTCGAGGAAAAAAAAGTCACTTGGTTGCAGATCTGGTGAATATGAAGTGGTGGGGCTCATGACAGTAATTTTTTTGTGGCAAAGGTTGCCTGACACAAGAGGCGTATGCGCCGGTGCGTTGTCCTGGTGCTGAATCCATCCACTTTTTTTTACAATTGAGGTGTATTTCTTTTTACTTTTTCGAGAAGCCTGTTCACATTCTCAGTGTGCATTGCCAGGGTGTTTATCGGTCACGAAAGTCGCAAAATTAGAAAACGGTCATGAAAGTCAAGAAATTTAACTTTTGGGTAAATAAAAGTACAGACTGGAAAATTTTGTTCTATAAAACGTCAAAATTCACCACCAAAAATGTCTGGTCGGCTTTAGACGCTACCAAATTGCAAGCAAATCACGCTTCGATCACATGCACGAAAATTCGGCCTAATTTGCACCCAAATTCGCTGTTGAAAATGTTAGAAAATTTTATGGTTTCATAAACAAAAGGTCACGAAATTTCATTTTGGAATTTCAGTAGACACCCTGATTGCTAATTGACTATCCAACCAGTAGGAACCCACTCAAAACCTGCAATTCCGTGAATCTCCATGAAAGAACACAAGCAGCATTGCCTCAAATTTTGAACGTGACATTGATGCTTTTTTTCGATTTGGAGAAACCGAGACACTTCCCACTGCATGGATTGCTACGTAGTCTCCGCGCCATAGGCAAAAATCGATGTTGGTCGAACGTTATTAGAGGTAGGAGCCGGTGTGGTCACATTTGGTGCGTTGTTACATGTTTTCAGACAGTTCTTAATGGTATTTTATACGTTCCTACGAGAGATGGTTCATCACAACCTTGGCAGATTTTATTTTCCTAATGTTCAAGTCTGCGATAAACCACCGAACAAGATTCCTGTTCAAATTAACTAGTTCAGCTATTGCACTCATACTCAGTCTTCGGCTCCTTCTGATCATCTCGCATACTCCTGTCGTTTTTTGTCAGTAACTCAAGACCGAGACCTTCCTAAAACTATCATAGTTTTAACATTGTCCTTTCCCTTGTGGAAATATTCATACCACTGAAAGATTTAATTCTGAAATTGTATCACCATATGCCTCGTTCAGCATTCGGAATGTTTGTTGGCGACTTTTAAAGAAACTTGATTTTAATCCTCTGTCTCACTTTCGAACTAGCCCTTTTTCGACAAAGCACTGTTACACGTGTTCACATAATGACACTTCGCTGGGAACTGTAAAGGGGAAGCTTCATGCAGACGGGGGGAGATACGGTGATTTAACACAACATTGAAAAATTTACTTCCAACTACTTTCTGTATGAATACAAATTTAGTACTTTTTGTGTGTGTCACACTTTGTACTTTAAACTAACCATCTGACCTTGTAACGCTAAGTGATGTTCCTGTAACTTTTTGTTAGTTCATCTTTCCTGCTATCAGCTCATCCCATAACTAGTGTAGTTTTTCCGATGACCGCCACAGTGACGCCATCTGACGAGCAAATATTAAAGGAGATGGCTTGTGCCGCAGCTGTCATATAGGGGACTTCATTTTGTAGCAGTGTGTAACATGAGAACGGTCTACTCGACGTTTTGGAATTGTGGCTTGTATTTGATCAT
Organism: Thermobia domestica; assembly: GCF_964235325.1. Lineage (NCBI taxonomy): Eukaryota > Metazoa > Arthropoda > Insecta > Zygentoma > Lepismatidae > Thermobia > Thermobia domestica. The sequence goes on from NC_137461.1 coordinate 250,859,890, forward strand.
GGCAGTGTCGAAAAACCACATACATGTCATGCTGTATTGATTTCACCAGGGGCATTCAGTCAGCGCAGCGGTATGATACATCAATGGAAAAATTAATAGCAACTCTTTGGAATTTTACGCATTTATAAGTATTTCAAAGAAGTTTCTACTTCAGTATGCACAAACGTACAATGATATATACATCAAATTAAAGGAAATTTTATATAGAATCCAAATCGACTCACAGAAGTTACGTATCTTTACAACAATTGATGATATGCAACAAAATATGACATCAATTGTTAAGTGAAGTGAAAGTAAGTGAAGTTAACTGAAGCGTACCCTTTTGATTTTGGCTCAAGCTAATACTTGATCGGATGTCCACGCTTAGTAATAACGTCTTTGCGTCGTTGTGGCATGGAGTTTACTATGTTCCCAGACGTCGTTTATTGCTTGAATTAACTCAGCTCTCGTTGTAGGATGTCTTGCACGAACCTTATCCTTCAAAACACTCCATAAATTTTCAATTGGGTTTAAGTCGGCCGAATTACCAGGCCAAGGAAGTTGGTTAACATGACGTAAGGACATCATATAGTGTTTTATAACTGACACGACGACAAGGAGCAGAATCGTCTTGAAAAATAAGGGAACCACCGTTGAATAAATAACTACCCTCAGGTATCATTGTCGTTTCAAGAATTTGTTTGTAAGTTCGTGCATTAACACCACCACCACCACAAATGTGAATTTTATCAATTCCACTAAAAGAAAAACATCCCCAAATAATTACACTGGTAGAGTACCTAAAGTTTTAACAGTACACGCAGAATTAAGTGCTTCACCAGTCATGCGATAAACTCTAGCCATAAATGATTATTTTTGTCTCATCACTAAACAGAATTTTGCGCCAGTGGTCACTTGTCCAATCCTTGTGAGTTTTGGCCCACTCTACGCGCCTTTTACGTTGTTCCGATGTAAAATATGACTTCCTGATAGCTCTATCTGAACGCAAACCCATTGATTTTAACGTGTTTCTCACTGTTCGCGGACAAACGTCGACAGCAGATCTCAGTCTAAGTCCCCCTCCAACAAACTCCACCACTGTTTCCCTCCAACTTCTAGCAAGATTTAATGATGATTCAAACCTGTCTGCAAGACAACCGTCGCAGACGAGGCGAGGATTTCATTTTTCGACCACATTTGCCAATTCCACGTTGTATGCACCCTGCTTCCCGAATTTTGGCCAGCTGCCTACCCACTGTACTTTTATGCAGTTGCAAAATCCGATCTATTTCAGCATTAGTTTTGCCACACTCACTTAATGTTTTAATTCTAGTGCAATGGCACACGCTTTCTGTGGTGCAATGGCACACGTTTTACCCATGTCGATGTCCGTTATCAATAATTTATACACGGTAAATCATTATTTATGGGTAAAACTATCACTTTCAAATTTGTCAGTAAAAGTAACACTACTAGAACAACACAATTACGTAAGCCAGTGTACCTACACAACAAGTAAGGAAGCAGAAACCATACTGCACACTTGGAACGTGGATTACTTCATTGAGTGTGGGCCTCACTGAAAGCAGCATCAAGTTATTCATTAAATGAACACTTAGCATGACAGATTTGTGTTTCCTTCCCCACACATTTTGTTGAATATCATTGTTGTAAAGATACCTAACTTCTGTGAGTAGATTTGGATTCCTTCCTTTAATTTGGTGTATATATCATTGTATGTTAGTGCATATTTAGCTAGAAACTTCTTTGAAATCCCTATAAGTGCGTAAATTCCAAGGAGTTGCTATTAATTTTTCCATGACTGTATATGGTGAAGGTGCTGTGGATGTCCGAGAAATGGTCAGTTTCAATCTCAGAACATCAATCTCACTAACACACGTGAAGGGAGACCTGTGCAGCTGAGTACGAGTAACTATGTCCAGCGAGCAACAGTGGAGGCAAATCCAACGCTTATTGTTGAACTGGCCAGCGAATTCCATATCACCCATTCGACCATTCATCATCATCTGCAGGACCTTCGGTACGTGTCGAAATTCGGTAAATGGGTACTCTATGCGTTAAAACGCCTCAACAGATACAGCAGCGGGGTAGTTCCCTCCTCACCCATCATAGACGTGAGCATTTCTGGACAGAATGATGATAGAACGAAAGGAGGGAGGGGGCACAGGAACTGTCAGAACAAAATCTCCACTCCTCCAGAGTAGTGTTGAATGGTGGATAATCCATTTTGAGCTCTTGCTACGTAACTAGATAATCAGTGCAGATGTCCATCATCAGCTGGAACGCCTATGGACTGCATTGTTGGAGAACCGTCCTATTTTGGTTCATCGCAAGGGTGTGCTCATCCACAGAGATAACGCACACCCACACATGCCAAGAACGCCCTGTACTAACATCGAGGAATGTGGCGAGGACAAAATCCTCCACCCGACGTTTACTCCAGATTGCGCACAACTATCAACTACTGCCACTGCAACGATTTTGACCTCTTTGAAATGCAGATATATTCCGCATTGTACATCAGTACCGTCTGTCTGTTCCGTTCTACCGTGCCCAACATACTACACACTGTCATGTAACACCACTAACAACGGCCAGGTACTCTCCCGTATATACAGTACATTTCGATTCAAACGAAATATTCACATAAGAACATCTAGATATAGATCATCTGTGTAGAGCGCATACTGCTAGTAGTTAGAAGCAAGCTCTTCGGACAACACAGCTAGTGGGATTGTGCGAATCGAAGATGCTGTGTTTAATACTATATCAGTATCAGCGAATACATTGTGACTTCCGAGGGTGGCTATATATTAGGAATGCGAGAGGCCCGGAGATAGTTCATATAATTGCTGTTCTCATGGGTCATGATGTGTCAGGAATCTATCGATGATGTACACTCATGTCCAAAATTATTGTCGCATATCTATAACTGTCTTCTTGTAAGAATATAAGTTGATAATGATTTTGCAGGGTACTTTTAGTACTGATACTGTGTATAATCGATAAATGTATATTTGTGGTAAATTTCATAGGAAAAGATTATAAATACGAAAATTATGATGAATAAAATATGTTGCTAAATGGACAGGAAAATTTTATTTTCGTTTTATTCTTACTTGCTGCTTTTTTGACATGAAATTTGCCACACACATGTCTTTGCCGATTATACACATACTAACATTATAGGAAATATCTGGCGAAATTATCAAATTATATTCCTACAACAACATATTTATAGACATGCGACAATAATTTTGGATATGAGTGTACATAGTAGAGGCTAGACGTTTCCACAGCAGACGACTTCCTCATGTATTTTCACCTAATATTGGGCTGCAAAGAGCACCTGGGCAGAAAAATCGTGTGGACCGTGTGATTGGCCAGCGGTCGGCATTAGAATTAGAGCCAACGTTTTCCTCCACTCCCCGTAAGCGCACAATCACTAAAATTTCTTCCTTTGTATGTTTTCCATCGGGGAGAACGTCAGCGATGGTTTCGGGTGAAACTGCAATGGTAAAACAAGTTGAGGGTCATGGGATTAAACGATGAATGTGTTTTCTGTATCAAACAACAGTGTGTATTGTGAATGTATCCAGAAGTACAGACAAGAGGGGAAAAATCCAACGTGTGTTCGTAGTGGAAGGAGTTCAGTATACTAAACATTTTGTGCAGATAAGTTACTGAGACGTATATTCGTGACATCGTCACCTAGCTTGCGACCTGTCTGGAAATGGGCTTGGTACCCTCTGACCATGTTCCGTCGACTATCACAACAAATTTCTAGCGGTCACCAGTTAAGTGGCGTTCGTATAGCCTCCTGCTCTTTCGCTCCGCGACACACCGTGGTGCTAGCGCATGCATGTGGACCTTGCAGACAGTTTTTCAGCCTCAGTTTGTGATGTTTGTGGTCGGTTATATGGTTTTCCGTTGATTGGGCTGTATGTAATAGTTTGGGCATAACATGCTGTGGTAATGGATTTACTCAGGTTGCTATATTCCAGTAGCATCGGGTTTATATCACTGGCGCGCTCTTTCGATGCGATTTCGGTGAAGATGTGGGTTATGGAGGAAGTCGTCGTTCATAATATTTGATTATTACCAGGTCAATATATTTAACGTTTTTCTCTGCCCGGGCCATTATAAAAATACCCATTTCACTGCGTCCGAAATCAATGAATACCAGTGTAGAAAATTTGAGTCATTGGCTGATCATAACACTAAGCTGATAAGATCTATGAAGCACGTGAATAGTAATATGTTTGTCACAGCAACGATAGTCGTAAATTAAGCTTTGAAAACTAGGTAATTCTGGAAATTAATCAACAGTGGAAATGTTTAAAAATTACGATTAAAGAGTACTGTTTCAAAGTGGGGAGAAAGGGAGTCAAAAATTGCTAAGTTCAATTCGTAGGTAAAGTATTAATTACCTCCTTCTAGCCAAACAGGTTTTTGTTACTTCGATTATTTACAAATGTTAAAATCGTGTATCATTAATATTAGCATGCATAAAGAATCTCTAAAATTTCCTGAACAAGAATGAAAAAAAAGTCAAGGAAAATATGCCTCTTTCTCCCGAAACCCGGGCCTTTTCCGTGCATAAATACATCCCTGATCCTAACACTAACAGTGACCCATCCTAGAAAGATCTGTTCTGTCAGTGTTCTGCTATGAGGGAAATGCTGAAGTTTGAATGGAAAAGAGGCATTACGTACCCTACCCAGAAGCTATGTTTTTCGGCGGCATCTTAACCACTATGAAACCTTCTATGTGCTACGCAATAGCCGAGAGACTGACACATGTGTATGTACAGTTTAGTTGCTCTGTAAAACCCAGTTTGACAAGTGTCGCTTTCTGCAAGTTATGATAATGGAATGAATGAGCCTCTATAGTTAGAGAATTGTTTTATCATATTCCCACTCTTTTTCCTAATATGCTCCCCAATCGTAGAAAGTACCGAATGTTAAGATGACTTCATTCAACTATAAGTAATATAGTATTGTTTATGCTTTCTTTGCTCACATCTTGTGCATGTAACTCACCACTCTAATTGATCAAATCACAAAATAAGTAACTTAGTGTATGCACACTAGATTAGACACTGTATTCATAATTTCTATCATTTTGAGGGAATTTCTTTACAAATGTTTATGCTAGTCACCGCCTAAAAGGGATCCATGACATTACAAGTAGTGAATTTTCGAGTTGGTAATTGTAGGCGTTATAATTTGTCATTGTGCAGGTTGGTTGGTAACAACTTTGAGTAAAATAGAGGCACCAAATTTCAAAAAACAGTTTCTTGGTAAATATTTGTAAAAGTTCATGATCAAACTCTGAATAGATCAATTTTACACAGTGCGGAACCTTCTCATTAGTGAAAGTAATGTAATAAGATGGACGCGGCCCGCCACACTATACGCATGTTTATCATGAGGAATATACGTGGAATGTGTCAATTTCTAGTTGGGAATCTATGAAGAGCCTTCGGGTAAACAAAGATGATGATGAGAGAATAGTAGGTTTTTCTGTAGACTGATAACTACAATGGATACCCCTTTTGCTTGGCGATAAATAATATCTAATGATAAATTTGTTTTTGTGAAGACGAACATTTGAATTTCTACGTGCTATATAAACTCGAAAATTGCATGTGGTATCTTATATCCAGAGATAGTTTAACCTTTTTATAGTTATGCTTTCTTGTAGGTACAGCGAGATACAAAAATTAAATGGTAGATTCATGCTGAACATAATTTCAGAAGAATGCATCTCTAGACACTCGTCGAGGACGGATAATTATTTTTTTTTGCAGGCTTTCTCCCTCGATTCAGCATCATTGAAGCGCGTCCATAGAAATGTATCTTCGCAGGTTTGGTTAACTGTAAAGTAGAAAACTTTCGACAATCAAGTACTAGGTTGTATTAGCATTTGAGCTAACTACTGTTAAAAAGAATACATTGCGGCGAGTTGGCTTAATGTATAATTTAGCAGTCTTTACTTAGTCACGAGCATCATCAAAGTAAACATTACTCAGCCCCCGCCAAGTGTACTTTGTGGTGGACAAACATCGTGTGCGTGGGTTTTCTCGGGTTTCTCCCGTTTCCTCCCACTTGATTTCACCATTCCATTCATTACTCATCATCACCGTCTCCTTTAGCCTAACCGGCATAACCGTGGGACGTAAAACTCAAAGTAAACATTAATAAATAAGTATAGTTCGTCATTATACTGACAGTCGAACCCTGAACTACAGAAATTTCAAAGAAGATAATTATCCCAAATTTGCATGTTTGGAAACAATTTTCATTAGCGTACATTGTTCTCCGCCCCCATCTCTTTATTTTTGTAAATGTCTCGGTAGCAAACAAATCAGTAATTACTGAAAGTAAACCATTTTAAATTTGAAGAAAGTCGACTAGAAACAGATTCTATCAAGTGAACTAGTTGGTGTATATAGCAGTGATTTCCAGCCTCTTTTGACAGACTACAAAGTTGACTAAACGCCCATGATATCGCGGGGATCTGATCCACTTGAACTCCAATAGGGAATCGATCCCGGTGCCCCGTGTTAAAGGGTGCACGCTAACTATAACCACGAGGGAGATTGTTTTTTCGTTATTTGTTAATAGTAATAATTATTCAAGTTCAGTGACCGTAATACTGAACATTTTTGTTGCTGCTGGAAACTTTGACTGGTAAAGTTTATCTCATACTTGATTTTAGCTTACTAAATGCTTTTGAGTCAGAATTTCGCGACACACATCATGGGACTGAGCTACACACTGGTTGGGTACCGCTAACTTATAGAACATAAATTTGAATGCCCAATTCTTAAATCAGCTATTCATTTAACACTGTTTATGTTGGGTATCGTTGGGAGAACTTGGGATGATTGAACGATTTATATTGTAAATTCATTATTTGTTCCCTTCTTACGGTGTTAATAGTCTGATATTGGTAGGTGGTGTGTTCAGTAGCTACTGAAGAGTCCGAATGAAAGACGTTATTTGAAAGATTTTTGTAATGACAGGGTTAGGGACTATAGACGCCAACACTGTCAAGGTCTGTAATTGTGTGTTTCACTTGTTGCTAGCTAACAGTAGTAATTGGAAAGACTAACACTGAAAACGAGTTTGCTACAGAAATATCGAATATAAAAAAGTTCTAGTGTATTTGACTTTCTTTTGAACAGTAGAACACAATTCGATGTTAAACAACTTCTCTTAGATTTCAATATTGCAAAGTAAACCTCGTAATTTGAAATTTTTAAGTAGCGTGAATCTAGCGTGCAACATGCCAGAAGCTAATTTTCCTTGGCCGTGTCTGATTTTGAGTAAGAGTTTACTCAGTTACTTATGAAATATTAACCGTTAATTGTTAACGAATTAACTAGTTTTATTGATACGTCGATAGACTTAAAACTTTCAAATGGTGCTAAGGAGCGAATATCAATATAGGTGTAATTTACTCGCACGTACTCCTCTGGAAGATTTGATTGTAGTCATGAATAAATACTAGTTGTGTTTTTGAATGTAAATAAGATTGTCTAATCATTCGACAATGCGTAGGCGAAGTCTTATGACAGTTTACCCTTCCACCACTGGTCGTGTTCTATGTGACGACCAGTACTCTTGACGATGCTTGCACAGCACTTTCCATTGGAAAAAGACTTCTTTATAGGAGAAGGACTTATTTCGTTCCACTCCTTTTGGGATGTTTTTCAGTGTGGAAACTGTTTACCTGACGAGAACGGCGGGGTTACTGAAGTCCAAAGACCACTAGTCCATTGAGCTGGCATCGGGACTCTTCTCTGGGATGCCGGTGAGGGAAATAGCATGAATCCTGGTCCTAGCTACCAGCTGTTAATCGAATACCATGCTGTGAGACTGGACATCATTTGATACAGTGTCAACTCTGTTGATGTCCGTTCTATACAGAGTGGTAATATCCTTTGCGTGTTCGTTAAAACGCATTATTGATTTTCATGTTAGCAGCGCAACGTAGCTTCAATTTACACTGTAACAAAATCCAACCACAGCTTTTAGTGCACTGATGAATGAAATTACTTCGTTGATTTACATCGAACCTTTCCTCAAAGGTCCTATATATTCATACCTCTTTTACGGTGACTACAAACTTTCATCGACAGTGCTAACTGTGCTGGTAGAAGTGAAGTGTACAAGGTTACCTTTCCAGAATCTATCTACTTTCGACACAGACGTCCACGACCACTGTCCGGAAAACACGACCACTGTTTTAACAGATCGATTACCCTTGACTGTCTCGTGAACTTCCATCCTCTACACAGATTACAGTTTCGTATGATATACTGACTAGTATTGTGTGAAAACGTGATCATTAATAACACTTCTGCCAAATGACAACTTCGTATACTCCTGTGAAGTTGGCGGTAGTCCCATCATACGACCCTCAGTATTATGCTGATAGCTTTCTTATCCACGAAATGTAGAGAGTACAGTTGGCGCATATACAGCACAGAAACGTGAAAATTACACCATGGTAAGTATGATAATGCCGAAAGTAAGCAGACTGTGAAAAGGTTACATTGTAGCACTTACCCGTTCACATTCCAATTGTTGCAGCATAGTTATACTGTGTCAGAAATACTGAACGCGTATTCCGTCGTAGACACCAGTGGGCAAAATGCCATAATGCCGCAGCGCGACTGCTCCCCGTACTGTGAATCACCTGCTAAGCCACATCCGAAACGGATCTCTGGAAATCGTATCCCACCTGCATTGCATAGTTCTATGTATCTCAATCAACCATCCACGATACAATCACCAAAGATTACATTTCGTGGTGGTCCATAAGGCGGATTTTCATATGCTAAAACCGTTATATCGTGGAACGGAAGACCACTGCAGATAGCTACGTGGGCTCCAAGGTGGGAGGTCGGTGGAGGTTCGTACCGTGTCTGTCTATAGAAGTATGATGTGAAAAGATGAAGCAGTTTCATTCGTGTGTTTCAAAATTATCCACACAGTTTAATGGATTTTGTTACCTCGCATTGCCAATAGTGTGTAAAACAATATTGGTTACTATCAGGAACATGTTTGACGGATATTTACAAGGAAATTCTTACCCTGTATGGCGCGAATACCAACCAGATGAAACAAGGTCAGAGGAAGAATACAGTCATTCATCTTGGCATTCTTCTGACGAATCGTATCTAGGACTGGTATTCGTGTATTATTTTCACCAATATCCTAGTTAAGATTCCCGACTAAAGGACTACCATACTTTTTGGGCTTTTGAAATAACGGATTTCTTAAAAGATGTGCACAGCTTCTGGCGTCTGGAAACTGTTCCAATATGAGTGGGATAAAATATTCCATGTACATTTGCAAAGAAATCTTCAGTGGAAAGTGTGCTGTCCGGGAGTAAAGCGAGCTGTCATCACACAGGCCAACTAGTGGAGGAAGGGCGCAGTTTAATGTGTGAGAGAACACTTGAAAGTCGTTCATATGGAAGCCTACCAGCCTCTATACGATGATAACGATCGACGAACATCTCCAGCTGTAGACTATCACAAAGGAAGCGTTATCTTTGGTAAGCCGTGATAAGCGATTAACTACGTCTGTGAGTATTGTGTTGTAATCGATACCACATATCGTCTTCTCTTTCCGCATATACAAAGGAAATTATAAATAATATGGCTATCTTATGGAAGAAAAAGGAAAAAAAAAAGTAATGAAAAATATTCCCAGTAATATCAGGGGATAGTAGATTTTGAAATGACAATGGAAACACAAGCAACATGAATAATAATAATAATAATAATAATAATAATAATAATAATAATATAATGTAATTGTCCGTTAAGTTCATGGTACCGGTATGAAGCAGACAAGGAAAAATATTTTTACTACTACCGTGCTGAAATAAAGATCTACAATGTGCTACAGACAAATCAACTTTTGTTACCTAAAATGTCAAATAACACAAAATTATTTTTGTTTGAAAATGACAGGCATCAACATATCCTTAATCTAATTAATATATTTGTTGAACACAACTGTGAACCAAACCTTTTATCTCTTTGTTTCTTTGATCATAGTTAATACCTGGTTGAATTAACACAGGGTTGTTACAAGGTGTCTTTCAGATTACGAACACTCATAACATGTTTAGGTGACATTCGTTTGCATGAAAGTCATATCATTTAAATAAAATGTTGCTAATAAACACCCAAATACTTGATTCTTGGTACTACCAATACTACCGCGCTATATACTATCGTATTTTACGAACTATAAAACGCACTTTAATTTTTAAGCAAGTTTTAAAATACCGTAACATTTTTACCATTATTATTAGATTGCATGTTTGGTGAGGAATGATGTTTCGTCGTAAGTGGATTGGCACTGTCATCGGATGTAGAGTATGACGTCATGGGTTGTTGACTAACAGATCGACTGGTTAGTTCCGTCGTCGCATGTTAGAGGCGCTACGGTCCGCCTTGTTTCCAGTTTTTGGCAGTTGACGGTCTGTATATTAGTCGGTGGTTCTGGGTTTGTGATGGCGAAATGGGAGGGAGGCAGTGTTAGCAAGCTTGTGAATCTCCGCAACTCATGTTCGTCGTATCGGAGCACTGCTGCTGGTAGTTGAATCTAATATTGTCAGATAAAGATAGGTTTCCCGCGGCATCGAATATATGGCCATTTTTAAGATTGGCAGGAATTTTAAATCAAACACTGGACATTTTAATATTAATTTCGACTGTAAGACGCATCTGAATTTTGGAGGCAATTTTCCGAGTAAAAAAGTTTGACTTATAGTCCGTAAAATATGGCAAATGAAAATAACTGCTAACAAAGACTGCCTCCAGATTTCGTCAACCAGTATATTATTAGTGTGCAACTTAATTTTTGAAGTTCGTTGGGTAGATTGTAAACGAAAGAAATTTGTCATCCACCAGTAAGCATTGAAATGATAGTGTGGGTCCGTGCGAAACCCACATAAATCTAGAATCAGACAGCAAACAATTGAACCTCCTGCAACCGACTGTGTGCAAGATTCTGTACAAATATTTGCGATTATATATGTGTGGATTGCAGTTGTTGCAGACTGGACAGTGAAGCGACTTACTTTCTTAAAGAATACGCAAGCTCTAAAGGAGACCGATTGTGTGACGGAATCCTGAGCAATTAGTAATGAAACCATCTTCCACCTTTCGAGTGAAGTTATAAAGCGTCCGAAAAACGGAAAGCACATACGCTTACCAGGGGCATAACCTTCTTTTCCCTTCAAATGCAGAAAACAAATTAGCGCACGATACCCAGTTGATAAGTGGGGTGCGTCAATTTGTTATGGCTCCTTAAGTGGCGTTCGACGGTGCTATGGCGAGGGAATTACCAGGACTACAGACATCTGCAAAGAAACAAACAAACAAAAAAGTAGTTAAGTAACTGTTTTTTCGAGGAGATAATTAAAACTTCGGATAGTACTCATGATTGTTAAAGAAACTCCGAATTGATATTTTGACTCATCTTCAGTTCTGGTTAGGAAATTGAAATAAGATATTGATTTAAAACCCTTTATGAGCAAAAATAGACTAGTGATGCTACGCTACGTAGAAATGAGTGATCCCCTCCGACTAATTTAACGGCAAACTAGACGAAGTCTCCAATCTCAAACAACTCACACATTGATTTATAAAATTCGGAGTATTATGAAAACTTCAATAAAATATAGTGGAATATTATGAGATCAAAAAGTATGGTGAATGCAGTTGCACAGGACTAACTGTCGACGTTTTATCCATTTTAACTAGTAAGCCCGGTAACCTTGAACCTTTGGAATAGTGTCGAACTTGAACGAGTTGTTACATGTCAGTTGGCTTCCAGAGGTAGAACAGTAAGGACGTGTTGAGAGTATCTGTTGCGCATCATGAATTTCTAGCAACGCGTCAACATTGTTTTGTTTTAAGCTGTTAAAAAGTGCCAATTTGTTTTAAGCTGTTAAAAAGTGCCAAAGAAGTTTCGAAAGTTAAAATCGATGTATGACGATGAAGCGGTGTCATTAAAGGCTGTTTACAAGTGGTATGAGCGATTCAAAAGCAGCAATCAGTCGGTTGAAAAGGAGCAACGATCGGGACATCCTTCGACGTCAGAAACAGATGCAAATGTGCCAAAAGTGGTACAAATAACTCTTTCAAACAAATGAATGACTAGTCGAAAACTTTTCGAAGAATAAAAATCTCGTACTGTTCCGTGCAAGGCATTTTAGTCGCCAGTTTGCAAATGAGTAGAGTGAGTGCGAAATTCGTTCCCCAACTTTTGGAAAGCTTTTGGTCCACATGCGGCGTACTCTCCGGATATAGCACCGTACAACTTCTGGCTCTTCCCCAAAATCAAAACCGTGCTGAAAGAAAAACGTTTTGACACCATTTCCGATTTTGAGAGCGTGACGATAAAATGTTTCATCGTACTTTTTGATCACACTTCGTGTATATTATTTTGCTAGAATGGAATAAGTTTTACGTGTATAATCGTGGGACGTATATAATAGAAGAACATGTATATTACCGGCAGAAAGAAGTTCATTTTCTCGTCAATTAAATCCAAGTAGTGAGAATGATCTTGAAATTTCAAAGAAGATACACAACATATTGCATCAAATTTATTTACTTTCTTAACGAAAATCATCTTTGGTATTTAAAAATAACTGGAGGGAGGAGAAAGAATGTTTATTATCGTACATCACAGAGCTAAATTCATAGTTCATTCGGAGTTAATCCCAAGTACGCAGATATAAGGGAAAGCCTAAAAGAATATACGTGAAATTCTATCAAAATCTAGTACTTTTTAATTAAAGTTATCTTTGAACTTTTTGGAATGAAATTTCCGAAGGTGAATGGAAAGGAGTAATCCATCTCTTTATTTATCAGATTCCTACAAACTTGGAAAATCAGAGTATGCCACTTAATTTTATTTTTGTTAGGAAATTATTGAAAGGAACTTTAATGTCAGGGAAGCAAAGTAGTCGTTCCCGATAATGAAGTTAACTTTAAAGTAAAAATGTTCTTTGGGATTTATACATCATGAACAGAACAATATAATATAATAGGTTGGAGATGCATTAAGGTATTTCATGGTGTTGTACCGGTTAGATTCTTAACTCTGAAATCAATGGAGCTAGCATCATGAAATTCTTAATGAAGAAGCATTTAGCGTCTGAAATGGAGGAGGTTCTCAGTTCGACCTGTTCATGTGTTGTGTGTTTGTCCATGCATTACTTCGACATACTTTCACCGATTTTGCAGACTTTTTTTTTTTTTTATTTATTTGAAAGAGCATTCTGTTTTGGTGGTCCCATATAAATTTTGCTGAGGATATAATGGTTGTCTTTGAGGCTATACCATGAAACACCTCAACAGTGCAGTGTGATATCCGTACTTTACCGACTTGAATATGCATATTCAACCATAACTTCGACACGTGCACGGATTTTAATGATTCTTTTGTTTGTTTGAAAGTTTGTTCTTTTCCGGTGGTTCCACAGAAATTACAGAAGGATCTAACAATAGTCTTCGGAGCTAGACCATAAAACTCTTCAACGGCTAACTAGTAAGTTGGTTACGGAAAAACAGTAACAACCTCACGTGAACTGAACTGTAGAAAGAGTTCAAGTTTGAAACAGCAGCATATTCAGCATGCTGCTGTTTCTAACTTGAATTGTATGTGTTGTTATTGTTTTTCTATAACCAACTCACTCGCTCACCCCATTCCCTTCAGTTGTATAATCACGAATAATTTCAACATAAGTACTCCAGTTTTGTATTTTTTCCCCCTTCTTTTAAAAAAAGTATGTTCTTACGGTGGTTTCATATTTCATTAGGATCGGAGCTAGACGATGAAACTCCTCAACGGCTGATAGTGTTAATATCGTGCGCATAACTTCAACACAGCTATACCGATTTTCGTTATTCTCTTTTAATTTCATAAAGAGTATACTTTCTTATAGGTTCCACATTCTGATAAAATTTATCAGAATCTAATAACATGGCAGTCTTTGGAGTTGGAAGGTGGATCTCCTCAACAACTTATAGTGTTAATATCGTGTGTATGTTCACATATAATTCCGTATTGCGTAAACCGATATATGTAAATATAGTCACACAGATTTCCTAGATCGATCTATTTTATAGGAAGTTAGTGTTCTACATTAGGTAACTACCTAAACTTCTGGGGATACGAAAAAGTGGGAAAATTAGATTTTTGTCAGTTAAAATAAGGGGAACAATTTACAAAAATCTGTAGGCACTCAGGGGACGAATTCTATCCTGAGAGGAGGATGATTCAGAAGCCTCGAATACTACATATTCTTTCAAAATCAGTCACTTTTTAATTATTTTTTTTTAAGTCAAAGAATATGAATAACGTCACTCTTCTTCGTAAGAAGTTGTTTAACTTACTTGTTGTAAAATATCATTATAGTATTAACGAATACTTAAATGAATCATTTAATGACAAATTGGTAACAGATAGTACTCCTTAGTACATGCCAGGTGTGATAGAAATGGTTTCCTGTGTACCATTTAAATACTTGATATCTCTTTTATGGCTTTACTAGCTAAACCTGCGCTCTCTGCACAGCGCATCATTCACATCTGAGAATGAATCTCCTTGTCATTTCTCATAACATCTGTACATGTCCCTTTACAGACACAAGTAATAGCCATCTTGATAAAAATCGGCAAGGGGTACCATAAAGGGGAGATTTTTCGATTATTTTTTCAGTATTTTGCACCGTTTGCAAGATCTGAGCCTACTTTCTTTAGAGTTTTTAATTTATGTATGATCAGTGTTTTTTCTTTCTTGTATGCAGTATGTAATATGCAAATACATTACACACAATTAATTTGGCAGTGATATATGATGTTCATTGCACAAAACACACTAAACAATAAAGATTCATCTTAGACTAGAGAAATGGTTATCCTTCGTTTTTCATTATCACTGGGCATGAAACAAACGCCTGAGAATTATACAACTATGTGGTGTTGGAATGTATAACTCGTAGGATATGGTGCTTTTTTTAAAAAAAGAAATTCAACACTTTAAATGTACTCCAGAAAAAGTAATAAAGAAATAACGGCCATGATTTTTTAAATATTCAATTAGTTGTAAATAATCTGCACAAAATTTCAGTCGATTAGTGAAAATGAATTTTTCTAGAGCTTATGGATTCCGAGAACTCTGTCGAAAGGATTGGAGACAAACATAAACTTTTCAAGCATTTTAATATATAAACTAGCTGAACCTGCGCTCTCTACACAGTGCATCATTCGCATATGAGCATAAATCTCTTTCCCATTCTTCACAACATGTGTACATGTCCCTTTACAGACACAAGTGAAAGATGTATTGATTAAAAAAAGCCAAGGGGTATCATAAAGGGGAGACTTTTTTCTATTATTTTTTCTCAATATCTCGCACCGTTTGCAAGATTTGAGCCTACTTCCGGTTGGAGTTCCTAATTCATGTATGACAAGTGTTTTTTCTTTCTTCTTGCATGCAGTATGTAATAAGCAAGTAGCACCATTAATTATAATGCCAGTTATGTATGGTGTTCATTGGGCAAAACACTGCAAATGTAAAGGTTCATCTTAGACTGGAGAAATGGTTATCTTTCCTTTTCCATTATTATTTGGCCATGAAACAAACACCTGAGTCATATACGACCCCTACATACAACAATGTGGTATTGGAATGTATAATGCGTTGGATGTAATGCCTTAGTTTTTTTTTTTAAATTTCAACACTTCCAATGTACCCATAGAAATGTAATAAAGAAATAATTGCCATGTTTTTTTTTTAATCAATTAGAACTGGACAATCTACATGAAATTTGCAATCGATCAGTGAAAACGTCATCTTTCTACTGCCCATAGTTTCCGAGATTTCATTGTCGAAAGGATTGACCACAAACACACAAAGGTCCACAACGTATAGTTTAAAAGAAAGATGATGATGGCAGCACAATTCACGTGCATTGATTTTAGAGAAGGCTTATTAAAATACAAAGGCTTTGAACAATAATTTTAAAACAAACTTTATGAAAATGATGTATTTAACTAATTTATTTAAAGTACACATACTCAAAATGTTATCTTTGTCTCTGTTAAACGTGAAATCACACATAATCGTAAATGAAAGATTTGAAAGCCAAAGTTGGAGCTCAGTCGCTTTTAGTTGCTATTGTAGCATTTTAATACATAGGTAGTTTAGTAAGATAAGTGCAATATTATGAGTATCTTTTGCTACCTCATAATATTTTGTATGTATATTAGTGAAAACTATAATGCCTACATGAGTTTTTTCCCGCGTTTTGTAAGCTAATGAAACAGGCAAACAAATGAAATAAAAAATGTCGATTGTGGTCCCCCTTGTAGGGTTGATGATTTTACACTGTTTTCCATAGATTGTTGAATTTTCGCTGCCGTAATTTAAGTACGAGAAAAATTGGTAGTGGTATAGGATAAATAGACGTCCAAACTATGCAGTGTAAGCAATCTTTATAGAACAACTCTGACTGTCCGTGCTCCAGTTCGATTCGTGGTGGAAGAGACTTGAAATTTGAACGCGTTATGTAACGTTGGTTTGAATTTCACGTGAAAGAAGTCCGGGTCTTCCTCGGCGAACGTCGGCAACTAAATCGGATTTTCCTTTTTTCCGTATGGTAGGTATCATAGCAAAAACGGTGAGGTAGGGCACACACATACACTCACGGTATATATATATATATATATACAAGGGCGGGTCTAAGGGGGGGCTACGGGGCTATAGCCCCCCCCCCTTGACTCTCAGGTTTACACTGGATAAAATGGGCTTCAATTCTGCTTTACACTGGATAAAACGGCAAATTATAGTTTAGCCCCTCCCTTGATCATATCCTGGATCCGCCCCTATATATATATATATATATATACCGGGTGTATCAAAAGTCCAGAGCCATTGGTCAACTCTGTTCTGACAAGGAGACTTACGGAAGTGTCACTCACCGATTTGAATGAAACTTTGCATGTAGAACATCGAAAAATAATCGACACGTATTTTTTTTTATTTCGACAATGGTGCGGGTTTAAGGATAGAAACCACCCTTTGAACTGTAGGGGTGGTCTCCAAGCATAGACAGAAAACAGTTATTTAATGGAGAGGAAAACATACGTTAGAACAACTGATGCAAGGGCGGGGGGAAGGATAGAACAGCTGATGCAGAATCTGATGTCAAAATTACAAAATTTAAAATAGCGAATCTAATATGGTGATTACAATTACAAATTGTTTCTGCCCCAAAATTTGAATTGCGAAAGAAGAAAAAATTTTGTTGGGTTGATTTACAAATGTGAGATGTGAATTGTGTGATTACTATCTCAAGAAAAAGAATAAATATATATCAGAAGAATTGAAGTGTCCATTCTTCATAGGTTTCACCTTCACCTCTATCGCTCTACCTCTTTTGGTTTTCAATATTGAAACTCCATAGTGTGGAAGAATATCAATCAACATTTCACAACGTAAAGCCAATCTCGTGTGTTGTTGGCTGAAAACGTTGTTTCAGTAGCAGCGAAAATTCAACTACTAGTGAATAAAAGCAATCGATGACTGAGGAGAAACCATATCAGTTTAATTACCTTGAGAAACAGTTTGTCTAAAGCACTTTAGAGGTGGGGTGGACTACCAAACATGAAATGAGACATACTTTGTAACCCAGTTATTTTAAGTTTTTAATACTTTCTGAACAGCACAGTCGCATTTTTTAAAGATCCTTTTGCACATTTCCTTGCGTTAAACTGTTATTGAGAAAAATCTGTTGTAATATCATATAGACCTTGTACTTTTTTCCTCTTATTGTAAACGGAAATAACATAAATTTGTGATAAGAAAAGTGATTAAAAATAAAAGAAAGATTAACAGGATTTTAGAATAGCTTCGGTTATGAATGAGGATACAATTACTGATAATTATAATGTTTATGTACATATTTGTCGGACAAAGTCCCAGATACAGCTTCTGACCAATTTGTCAGTGCCATGTTTATAATGGATGTACTTGAGTTGAGTTCACACCTCTTAATAATTAACATGGAGATTTTAAAATCGGTCTTCTAAGTTTCTTCTTTGTTTTATCACATTTATGTAACCGAGGTCTGGATACAGCTTGTTAGACTGATTTCCGCTGAAGTCATTAATAACGAAAATTAAGAAAGAGAAAGAAAGACGGGAGGCATCTATATTTAAATGTGTAAATTCAACATTCCCGGGGGGCACGGTGGCTCAGCGGTAGAACGCTTCTGGTGCGTGGGGTTCCTGGTTCGATCCCCGACCAAGTAAGTTTGTGGTGGACATCATGATGTCCGTTGCCACGCGTAGCGTAGTCGAAATCGCTCTTACCTTTGGTACGAGCGGTCCTGGGTTCGATTTCCGGTGAGGACACTGTTGAAAAAGTGTAAAAGCTTTTTCAGGCCAACCAGGTGGTTTTCCTGGGTTTTCATCTACACCAGGCAAATGCCACGATGGTACCTAACATACAGGTCACAGGCCGCCTTCATTCCTTCTCTGATAGTGTGATCGCTGAGGGACGTCAACCCTCATATGTGACGGACTAACATTGTCATAGATGCTGGAAGCCCAGAAATCTGAATCCTAAATCTCTGAACATCGTATCTGTGGATTTTCTCTGAGTAGTCTCTTTTCCTTCCACTTTCTTATTGCACTAATTCCCCCTCACCTTTCAATTCGCTTGACATAATTATAGTTTTCCTTAGCCTAACAGGCATAATCGTGGGACGTTAAACTAAAAGATTTTATTTCAACATTCCCGTAATGGAACTGAGCAAATGAAAACGAGTCGGGACGGCTGTCCACTCAGTTTCTCCCGTTTGTGAAGCCAGGATACTAATCACTATTATATTGTCGAATAATCAGACTCGATTTCATTATTTAATTAAGTAGTGAGATAGCAGCGTAACTAAGAATACATGGGCCCCCTCGCGATAACGTCAAAAGGACTCTCCCCCTTTCTTTGAGCGTTCATGAAGACACGTAAAATTTATACAAAATAGAAAAATTGTTTGACTTTAGATGTTCCATCGAGTCACAATTTGCTTATGTTCCACACAAATTGCATATTTTGTGATGATGTTTAGCTTGATCTTATTATTACCAAGCAAGAAAGTAACATTTACACTCAGGTAGATCTCCAAGGGCTCAAGAAAAAGTTTTTAACATGGTTTTTCAAAATATTTCAATTTTGGTAATGAGATTACACTAAGATTTCACCTTGGTTTTCTCATTGTAACACGACAAAACATTACTAGTGTTGCCACGAGACGACATGAGATAGAACCCTTTGAGGCGAGACACGAGACGAGACATACTACTTGTGTCTCGAAAATGCAATCACATTTTTTGAATTTGTTAAAAAATATATTAACTTGCAATAAATTATTTTCCTTCGAAATTTGTAACAGCGTTTATTATTTCAAATGAGGACTATCGTACAAAGAACTGGGAATACATAAAGCTATTTTTTAAAATTATTCTTACAAACACAGCTTCCATTTCCATTTTCCGATCGGTTCAAGTTTATTTTGTGATAGTGCTCCTGATTCAAGTAGAATGTTAAAGCATTAATCGAGATCGGTGTTTCAGAAAATTTCATTCCGGGGGCTGATGGGGATATCTATGTATAAAATTCCTGTTACAGCAAAATTGATTTCAGAATGAGTAGGGAAGACTTGCTTTTGGACCACCGACTGTATTGACAAATATTCCTGCCGTAGTAATTCATTACTGCTTTAGTCGAAACAGCAGTCGTTGGAAGATTGTAGTCTTGTTGTGTGTTGTGCGAAGTTAACAAAACCAAACTTGATTAAAAGTTGTAATTTTAACCTTGTGGCATAAAAGCTCGTTTTGTGGACCTCAGCTGTTTGTGTTGCCACGAAATGAGAGAGAACCATTCGAGACGAGAGGATATCCGGGACGAGACAACCTGAAGTCGTCTCGTCTCGTGGCAACACTGAACATTACTACATTCTGAAGAAAAAATCTTGACATTAAAGAATCAAAGAAAATCGGTAATTCGATACGACAGAAAGAGTGAATTGGTAGACGCAGTGGCTTTTCTAGGTCCAGCGAATTGTTTATGGAGTTGTTAGATTAACCTTCAATGTCAAAAATGTTTTAGAAAAAAAAGTATTAGCAGAAATTGTTCTGAAAATGTAGTAAATTTTGTGGAGCAATAATTTTATATGCATGAACTAAAACTTCATTATAACTACATATTCTGGTCAAAAGATTTCAAGTTAGGCAGACCATAAAAATGAAACGAAATAGGGAAAGAAGGAAGTGTGTAATGTAATATATAAAAGTTTGTGACAAGATCAATGGGTACATCAGTTATTTAAATGACGTGCCTGTGCCTGGACACTAGGAATGGCCGTAACCGGTTCCTGGTGGAACCGGTTTTCGGTTCTGAACGAATCCGGTTCCGAAAGCGGGTTTTCGGGCCCAGTTCTGGAACCGATTTCCTAAGATCCGGGTCTGGAACCGGGTTTTCGAATCCAGGTCTGGAACTGGTTCTGAACCGGATCTCCATGAACCGTTTCCTCTCGGAACCGGAACTTTTTGACCATCCCTACTGGACACAGCCTTGTAGAGACGGGATCAATTATCAATAGCAGCACGGACCACATTATGTCTGTCATCCACCTCTTTCACTATAGGAGATTTCAAGTGGTTCACAGTCATGTAACGTTGAGCATACACCTTCTCCAAATAGGACCAGATCTTGTAGTCAAGATAATTTAAATCCGGACTGGACGTGTGCCATTCTTCGGTGGTGAACACAATTTTTTTCTAACGAAACATTATTGAAGCCACCCAAAAATTAGTTGGAGAGAGAACTTTAAAACGCAGTCAACAAATTTATTTCAAAATTTCTTTCTTTCTTGTACTTTTTTCTTACCTGTCATTGAATTTAGGCAACCAGCAAGGCAGATATATAACTTCCAGGTGTTTGAGAAAATTGTTAAGTAACGAAAAGAAAATTTGCGATACGATGGTTGCATAGATACACTTGTAGGCAACAACTGCAATATCACTTCGAAAGCTAATTAAGACAGCCAACCCCATACTGAACTTTAGGACCTTGTCGCAGAACTTAATAGTACTAGATATTGTAAACTCATTTTCTTAATTGTAGTTTTCCCTTTTAAAAAGCCTGCTTTTTATGAAAAAAAATATCCCGAAATAGCAGTGTTTTGCATCTCTACTCCCAGGTGAAAATTATTAAATATTGTCAAATTCATTTTGTTTTATTCCAGTCTCTATATAGTGTGTTCGCAGTAAATTAAATGGCTTTCTCAACGCTAACCTGAAAAATATTAAACTACAGAACAATATTTATAATGTTAGGCTATTAAAAATCCACTATTGATGTTTCATAGTATTACTTAAAGTTAATCTTCGGAACTTAAATGGACCCTTTTTGACTTTCCCCGCGTGCTTTGCTGGCCTGTTATTTATTTATTTATTTTTTAATTATACGCTACTGTAGTGAGATGTGAAATGAGCATGGGGAGATGCTAAGTTAAACAGAGATTAGAGAGTGGGAGGATCAAATCGGATCAGATTCAGTAGTTCTGGCTTAAGAGTACTTGGTATTTTTTGAAGAAGAAAATCCAGTCAAAATATTTGCCGAGAAAATTCGAATAGTAAGTACTTAATTTTTCACGGAACTGTAGTTTTATTTCAGTTGTGGACACTTCATTTCTGGCTATCATACGACTTGCCTATTGTACGTGTAAGGTTGAAAGTTGTTAAAATTGACAAACGATTACCAAAATAGTATACTGGAAGTTCTACTTTTTTTGGGGGGGGGGGACTATGGTTCTAGTAGTACAGGTACTGTCCGAATATTAAAGAGCCTGTTTCCGGGAGCATTCTGATACATAATCTGAGCTGAAGCGAAATACACATTTTGTAATGTACATTCTCAGTTTTTGTCTAATTAGCCAAGGAATTGTGTATCAAGCTGATGACCTTTTAATTACAAAACTGCAAGGCCTGCTCCACCAAATTTCATTGAGCATATTCCTATTATCTGTTGTAATAGGTTATTTATCAAATCTTATCTCTCGGATGTTAAAATAGATCTTGTGAAGGCATTGTATAAGCTGAACCATAAATCTTGATTGTTTCATTATTTCCCAGATTTTTCACGAGATTGTAATCAATAGTAGAACGATTAGTTTTCACAATGTCTTTAATTCGGTTGATGCTTTTTAATGTGATACGTCTGTTTTTGAGGTAACTTGCAGGTTTTGAGATGTAAGTTTTCTTGATCCGCACAATTGTTTCGTTCTGCTCTACACCTCCTGTACTGTACTGTATTGTATTGTATGATTTCCCGTCGGGGTAAATGTGCGTTCAGTGTCCGAGTGTTAACCTGTGCGCAGGCGCAGATGCTGACAGGCGTGAGTCACGTTTTTCCCGCCACATGTCTGACGCAGCCAGCTTCCCCTAGCAGTGGGAATGGATGTCTCCCGGCCTGTGTTTCTTTGTCTTGCCAGTGGAGATTGTTGCGTGTGGGGAAAGATGGTGTGAAACGGATATATTCAGTGTTGCGCTCGCCTTTTTTTTACAATATTATTTTTTTGTTATGTTTTTAGTGCTTCACATTGTTGTACAGGAGAAATTGTGTGTAGTGAAGAATTGTGTGTATCTTACGGATGCTCATCATGAAGGACATAGGACCAGACATGGTAAGCCGACGACCTGTGAAAAGTCGTGAAAAAATCGATGAATAGCAACAAGTTGGTTGGAAACGCTTGCATGTATTCCGCCATATTTACTGTATGTTTTATAGTGCTTTCTTAATTCTAACCGATTTATCAATGAAAATTCTGTTTATGTTTTGTTTCAATTAGAGATAATAGTCTAGCACTCCACTGAACGCGAGAGCTATCTTTGTACGTGTCAGATGCATCCCGTGTTCCGTTGCATCCTGATAGAGCCGCTAGGTGGATAAAGCTTCCCGCAGTACTCGTAAGCTTGGGTAAATGTCAATGCTATCATTACGGAAGTTATATAGAAATGGTTACTTTCTTCGCTCCTTATTGCACATTGAACTAGTTCGATATAATACTTAATACAAACTTGAGAGAATTATGGTACGTTTAGAGAATATATAAAAAAAAATATAGGAGAATAACCAAAATTGTAATTAAAAAAAGTTTCTGTATATTTCTTTGTATTTATTATTGTATATGATTATTTAATATACTCTACAAAGGACAATGTGGATTAAGAAATGCTTTCGTTTCAGTAGAAAAGTATATTGTAAACGAAGATCGTAAATAATAATTAGGGGGCAATGTCATTGTCAGTACTCAAGCTTATTCAAGCGTATATATGCATCAATCATTCACTGTACATAAAGAATAGTCTAATACGCATGGTTAGTTACATGCTATATTCAATTAAATAAATAAAATAAGTAATGGTGACACTGTTTACTATTTTCAGGTTTTATTGAGGAGCCTTTAAAAAGTTATTAAGTGAAATTTATATATTAATAAATTTGCTCTTGTCTGTACCTCAGTCAGTATAAAACGCTCTTAGGGTTGAGATCCATTTAAGTATAGCGAAACATCTGTAGTATAAGGGGCAGGTATGGATTAGGGACTGCCGGTGGTGAGCAAATGCCCTCTGTTTACAGTGTAAAATAATCTTTGTTTATAACTTTCAATAGCAGTTAGGTTCATTACGAAATTATATATTTTTCTAATGTTAGGGAATATACAGAGCAGATCTTAAAGTAAATATCAGTTGAGAGAAAATTTAAGTGAAAAGATCAAATGATACAATTTTAAGTTCATCATTTGTACTTAAAACAATTTGATACAAGATAACTTGACAGATTAATCAGTATTAATTGTAGATTGATCATATTAACGTAAGAATATGCTTGTATTGATTTTAGATATATGAAAAATACTTATAATGATAATATATTCTTGTATATATTTTTCCATATTTATGGGAGATAATTATTGTATTCCAAATTGTTTTGATTCTTTAACAGCTGTTAACCTCGTTATGCTATATTTTGATCAGGAAGGTTTTATTTTTTTTATATATATATATTTTTTTTTCAGAAAAAAATACTGCAGTCTTTCTGTGAAATGTGGTTTGCAAAATTTAGAGATACCGTTTAGTTACAAAGCAGGGTTGGCTGGTTTAAACCAGGGTGGTTTAAGCCAGCTGTTTTTTTTTTTAATATTTAAACAAAAAAAAAAAAAAAAAAAACGAAAAATGTTCGTCCAAGTGTAAGTGTTCGTAAAATCGTAATGAACACACATTTGTGGGTTATCACGTTTCACTCCCGTATATTATTCGTATTATATTCAGAGCTAAATTCCCCATTCATTACTCAAAAAGATTATACTACAAAAGCAACTTTTTTTATATAAGTTCATGAATGTTTCTTTTGAAAGTTCTTTTTATAGTTTGTTATTGTTGTTATGCAATTGCAATCAAAGGAAAATTCTAAATATTGTTTCGTTTTAATAATGTTTATTGTTGATAAAATACATAGAAATGCCGTTCTTTTTTTTTGGGGGGGGGGGGGTCCATACAAACCCCGCGAGAGACATTTATGGAAATCAGAAGTATCTTTGGTATCTATTTATTTGTAAATGGGTCAGAGCCAAAGTGGACTCAATTAATTCGTACGTTTATTCACTTTAAATTGGACTAACTTAGTTCTTCTGTACTTGCAGTATTTTGAAATTGTCCATATATAATTCTGTATAATGGTTTCACTTGTGCAACTGTTTATCTTTTTGTCCTTCTTAAATGATTCTTGACAATTATATTAACAAGTAGACCTATGTAAAGATCAGTACAACGTATTTTTATCAGGAGTCCTTCCTGAGTGCGTCGGCAGACGTATCGTATTTGTGGCCAATAGACTGAAATAGTGATGTCGTCATTTCCTTCTCGTTACCATGGTAATCGCCATGTTTTTTTTTCTAAACAAATACATGAATCGAAAGGAATACTGTTAAGTCTGCTGTTAATAATCACAGACTGTTAATTAGACAATTGTGTAATATTTTGAAGAAATAGTACAGATTAAGAATATGGGGTCACTATTTAGAAAATTTACGAGTGAAATTCAGTAATTCATGAAGTAACATCTAAGGAATCTTCTACAGAGACCACATTTCTACGTAACATGATAAAATAGAAATTGCATTAGACACGCTAGCGTCATTACTACGTAATCCATAATGAACAAAAGCAATTATACGCAATGTAGAAACTAAGGTAGAGACTGACAGGATGTCGGCACAATGAAACTAGAACAAAATACGATTTGTCTACAAGGAAAAATCACTTTCTACTTTGAAAATAATGTTAATTATATTGGCGCATTCAGATTTCTTACTCCCACAATTTAAAATATGAGTACATAGTTACAGTGGCTACAAAATAAATAATCGAAACAAAACAGGACACTAGGCTTGTAGCCATATGCGTGCTGAGAATTTTCAGTCTGGACCGATTTTTGATCGGTTAAGTTTTAAATACTAATTCTGTAGCCCTACACACATGGAATGTAATGTATGATACTGATGGTACTGTACTAAATAAAGATTTTCCAGAATTATTTGAGCTTAATATCCGATAATAAACAAGTTAAGTATTTTGACACTTAATGTAACTTCCAAATGTATAGATAAATACACAAAATCTACGGTATCAAAGGAAACATTTCACTTTCAACGCTTGCCATATTTTATTATATTATTTACCAAATTGCTTGCTTTTCCTATCTTTTCGTAGTTTCATTCACTGGAAATCTTTTTTACATTACAAGTTTTCCTTTTCATCTAATGTTTGGAAACAAGAAGTTAATACGACACTGTTTTCGCTATGTACTTAGGTTCTTAGACCATGTTGTTTTGAAAATAAAACCGCGATCACCATGGCAACGAGAAGGATGTGACGTCACACTATTTCAGTCGATTAGTCCCGGTTTCGAATTCATGTGGAGGACAATTTCTCTCGGATGTAAGCCGAGAAGCGGTTTGGATTCCGCTTTAAGCTTATATGACCCCGTCCAGCATAACCTGGTTGTTGTATAATAACACCAAGGCGAAACAAACTTATTTCTGCTCATATGTGATATAAATACATAGAGCAAATTATTTAAAAAAACAACAAAAAAAATGGTTTAAACAAAAAAGTTTAAACCAAAAAACTTTGTATTCAATAAAAACCACGGTTTGTGCCAACCCTGTTACAAAGTATGTAGTCTTGTGCCAATCTGACAGTTCTGATACTCTTCTAATGGATACCTAGGTTTATTTATCAGTAAATTATTTTTTATCAATAACTTATGGATTAAATGGACCAGTGTGTGTGTAATTTTATATGATGTAGAAAAGGTACCATTCTGGGGCAGCAGAAAACTACAGATTGGTTCATTCGTTCAGAGATACATAGCATGGGATTTTTGGGGCAACTGTATAATTAATTAAATAATATCTGACCGAAACACACTTGTTAATACTAATCTGTGTTATATTATCTGCTTGATGAAGGGAATGATATATGTTAAAAAGTGAGGGGGACGACTAGAACAACCAATGCTTCCATGCCCCAACTAAATTTCCGTCAAAAGTGTGAACTAAATGGGAAGCTACTTGAGTTAGCGGGTTAGTTTCTACCTCTACCAGTATAATTATATTCTTCCACGCTGGACAGTTACTTGCTACATATTTAAAAGTTTCAATATAGAGAATGTCGGGGTCCCTTTACGTTTATTGTATAGTTCCGTGTCTTTGTTTAATTTTACTTTCCAATTCCCAGTTCTACATTGTAGTATTATTTTACATTTTTCATTGCAACTTTGTTTCTTTGCTGGACTATCTTCATGATACTATAACTTTACTTGCGAACTTCAAAGTATTCCCACAACTAGTTTGTTCCTGTATCTACTTTCATTCACTTGTTCTTCCTTTCTTTACTTCTTCGATGTAAGTACTTCAGCTTTCTTCTATTTCCTTTTTTTTTTTTTACATAAAATTTTAGTCCCCTAGCCAGAGACATCCCTGATAATAATACTGCTTACTTTAGTCAGATTTTACCTTTAAGTTGCATGTAGTACCAAAGCGAGAGTGAGCAGTATACATGTATAATAATGTTGAAAAATAAATTTCTGTTTTTAACGCAAAGGCTGGGTGTCCAATATACAATGCAACCCGGAGTTTGGGATAGCAGAACTTTTGAACCTGAAGCGACCTAAATAATGCTTATACCAAAATGAAGTTTTGTTCATGCATATATTTTTAAACTAGGAGGCAACGATTGAAGTACACTGGAAACCACACAGTGTTGCCTAATGTAACCGAAGGTGATTTTTTTTTTATTTTTATTATTTTTTTTTTTTTTTTTGCGAAACACGTATATTGACTCATAACTCAGACATGTGGATGTTCTGTCGTTAATTTTCAGTTTAGTTAGAGTAGCTTGGACACTATGGAGCAGAAAAAAGAATTTTCCATCGATAACCAACCGGATGAGGCCTCTGTAAGTGGGATCTAGAGAAATCGTAGTTTTCATAAATTAACACCTTTTTGGCAACACTGCTGATGTTTCAGTGATCTAAAGATGTGTTAAGAATCTGTCTATATTATGCAATTCCTGAAACTGATATATATAACGGATGATACTTCAGGTTTTAATGGAAGAACTAGCCGAACTTGCGCTCTCGATAAAGCGCGTCATTCACATATAAGCATGAATCTTCTTGTCAGTCCTCGTACATTGGTACATGTCCCTTTATAACATAAGTGAAGGATGTCTAGATAAAAATCGGCAAGGAATATCATAAAGGGGAGATCTTTTTCAGTATATGTCAGGGTAGGCTCAAATCTTGCGAACTTCCTGTTGGAGTTTCTGATTCATGTATGATCAGTGTTTTTCTTCTTGCGTGCGGTATGTAATAAGCAAATAAATTACACACACAATTAATTATGGCAATGATATATGATGTTCATTGGATAAAACAATAAAGATTCATCCTAGACTGGGGAAATGGTTATGCTTCGTTTTTCATTATCATTTAACCATGAAACAAACGCCTGTATACAAATATGTGGTGTTGGAATGTATAACTCGTAGGATATGCTGTTTAAAATTCCAACTAGCTGAACCTGTGCTCTCTATGCAGCGCATCGTTTATATATGAGCATGAACCTCCTTGTCATTCCTCACAACATCTGTACTGTCCCTTTACAGAGAAATGAAGAAACGTCTTGATGAAAATCGGCAAGGGATACCATAAAGGGGAGGGTTTTTCAATTATTTTTTTTTTCAATATCGCACCGTTTGCAAGATTTAAGCCTACTTCCGGTTGGAATTTTTAATTTATGTATGGTCAGTGTTTTCTCTCTTATATGCACGCGGTATGTAATAAGAAAATACATTATGTACACGCTTAATACGTCGGTGATATATGGTGTTCATTGGGCAGAATACTCCAAACAATAAAGATCCATCACTAGACTGGGGAAATGACTCTGCTTAGATTTTCGTTATAATTTGGCCATAAAAGTCTGAGAAATGTTAGAACCCCTATATACAATTACGTAGTGTTGGAATGTATAACTCGTAAGATAAAGATAGGAGGCTTCTTTTTAAAATTTCAGCACTTCCCAGTGTTCCCCTAAAGATGTAACAAAGAAATAACGGCCATGTTTTCTTTAAATATTCAGTTAGAATTGGACAATCGATCAGTGAAAACGGCATCTTTGTAGAGCTTGTGGTTTCGGAGATATCAAAAGAATTGGCCACAAACATATATACCGTGTTATCCAAAAATGAACTAATCGCCAAAATTTGAAAATCCTCGTAATGCTTAGTTCCTGATACCCGCACTAGAATGTTTTTCACATTCAAAATGAGTAGAAAACTAACATCTCTCTCTTTAAAATAATAATAATAATAATAATTACTGCTACATTAATGTCGGACATCAACCTTTGTTCGTAATTTTCTTAAAAGTATGAAAGTTGCGCTTAGTTCGTTTTCGCATAACACAGCACATATAAACCTAGCATTTTAATTAAAATCTCAATACTTCCACTGCATCCCAAAAAATATAATAAAGAAATAACTTTATTTTTTTTAATATTCAATTAGAACTGAATAATTACACAAAATTCGCAATCGATTAGTAAAAAAGACAGATCTTTCTAGAGCTTATAGTTTCCGAGATATCATTGTCAAAAGAATTGGCCATAAACCTAGCATTTTAATTTATAGATTAATTAAATCCCACGAAATAAACTGCTTTATCTAAACTTTTCTGTTGCTATTCATACAAAACACACTTTCAAAAGTAAATATAGAGACCAGCTATGCAGGCACGTAGCCAAGGGGTGGGTCCGGGGGGTCCGGATCCCCCCCTTCGGGACCGAAATAAAAAAATAAGGAGGGATGAAACAAAAAGAAACAAGAAATAGGAAGAATCAGCGTTGAAAATAAAGATAAAAATAAAGCTAAAAATAAAAATAATTTTTTATCATTGCTTCCCTGTAGTATCAAACATGTTATTTTAAAAACAATTTTCTACTGCTCCTTTAACTTGTCATTTGGAACAGACAGTAGTTGACGGAAAAATAAAACAAAAAAGTTGTGTGGAAAGCAAGTCCTGTTAACATTTGATTCAACAGAGAAAGGAACGCAGATATTATAAATATTTTACAAGACATTATTGGATAGTACTTTTTTTTTTTTTTTTTTAATAGTTGAGGTCATGATGAAAGGAAAATTGTTACATTTGGATGAACAGAAGAAGGAACGTAGTTATTGTAAAATTAAAAAAAAAAAATTAAATATTCTTTTATTCGAGATTTCTTCATAGTTTGTTACTAAAATAATTACTAACATGCATGGGCGCCGATCCTGGGGGGCCGAGGGAGCCCGGCCCCCCAAAGGTCATGTGGGCCCCTTTGTTATATTTATGAATATACAATATATTGGCATAATTTGAATGCAGTTTGTCTTAAAATCCTCATATATGCCTTCTGTATCTGAATGGACCCCCCAAATTTACAGGGAAATCGGCGCCCTTGCTAACATGTCCTAATTTTAAAATCTTAACATACCAATATATGTTGCTAGTAAAATAGTTTAAATTGATCAAGCCCCTGGTGTCATAACCACAATATTTCATATCAAACTCCCCCCCCCCATCACGAAATCCTGACTAAACGAACCAATATATGTTACCAGTAAAATAGTTTAGAATAATCGAACTCTGGTGTGATAACCACAGTATTTCATGTCTCGGACCCCCCCTATTACGAAATCCTGGCTACGTGCCTGAGCTATGTATAGCTATAAGTTTCCCAATTTTTTCCCCTCATCCTTCTTGATTGACTTTCTGAAAATTGTCTTTACAATATGGGTCTGTCAAACTTTTTTTTTTTTTTTGATGATTTGTTTGCTTTTATCGCTATAATTACTAGTTGACAAAAAATACTGCAAAATATAATTTTTTTATTGACATTTTGAAAAGAGCTTCTTCGTAATGCGTATGACGTAAAAGTAACTATAAAGGTAATCAAGAAAGTTCTGTGTCGTTTTTTCACTCACCACTTTCGAACATCGATATGCCACCTAAGACGTATCTGGAAGATCAGAAATAGTCCCCCTCAGCATCGACGACCTTCTACAACGTCCTAGAAGGCCATGGATTCCATCGTGGTAGAACTTGGTGGGCCATGAAGCGAAGAAGGTATCAAGTACTTTTTGCACCTCTACTAAGGATTTGAACTGGCGTCCTCTAAGATGATTGTCCAATGAATGGAATCAGTAATAATTGGACGGTGCAGTGTCCGAGGAGTATGGCGGATGCAGGAGTATTTCCCATCCCTGGTCATCCTAGCCACTTGTCCTGTAACAGGAGGACCCCTTTGCGATTCAGAAGTGCTGGCTCCAGAGTTTTGATTTTTTGTTGAACACGGCTCAACTGCTGACTACACAGTTGCATTGATGCTCTGACGAGCTGGTAGCAGTTCATGATGCCACGAGCAGTCCACGAAACACACAGGACGACCTTCTGGTGCAGTGCTGGTTTCGGCTGTTTGAAACCGGTTAATGGGATGCTAACCAATGATGATAACGCCGTGGAGCTTCGTACAGAACCCGCTTCTCATCACATGTCAACACCCTGTCCAGAAATGGGTCTTTCCTCAGATGAGACAGCAAAGAAACACAGCCAGTTCCTCACATGTCTGGCCACTGTTCGCCTCAGTTGCTTCCTAAACATCTTCATTTTGTACATGTGTTGGTCTTCCGGCTCATGGTGCGTCTTTAAGTGTTTCGTCACCGTCCTTAACCTTAGAACTCATGTTCAAAAAATTTTACACTTTTACATTGATGTCTAGTAGACCCCATCCGGTTATCTCAGTGGAAGTAGTTATAATGGCATGTTTCGATCACTACAACATAAGGGCATTATCTGCTATTAGTACTAATGATATTTTGACATATCTACACTCACTTTGACAACAAAAATGTTCGGAATTTTTATTGTAAGATGTACAGGATTCACGTATTTCATTTGGTTCCGAATTAGTAACATTGTACCAGTTTTTCCCTTTTTCATGAAACTATGCTTGTCCCTTCAAGATTTGTGCAATAGAAAATTTCATCAAACATCTTGTGTAATAAAATACTCCCATGCGTCCTGTAGTTTTTTTTTAAGGCCGCGTGCTGGTCCGTTTGTGTTTGAAGCACATTGTATTGACGAGTCTGAGTAATAGGTTTGGGAGTAGAAAATTATGCTGTACCGTCTCTTCCGTTTAAAATACGTGATGCATCGGCTTCTGAATCCGAAGATAAGTTTCGTTGCCATTAGAAAATTCGATTTCACTTGGAACTATTTCTTACGTATCACATATCCTTTGCGTTTTCCAAGTATTCTTTTGCATCCCTCTCCTCATGACTATCTTAAGGACTTTCCTCAGAAGATAAGACTCCTTCTGCAAGCCACTGTGACAAAACTTTTCTGAAGTTACTAGTTTGTGGACTTCAGTGTTCCTTTTTCTTGAACTTACTTTTACTGGGTAGTGGGCATATTTTGAAACTATACCAAATTACACTCACACGTAATAATGTAACACCAACTTGCCACGAAGTAGAGCACTTCCTCTATCCTATTGAAATTATGAATAAAGAAGGTTTATTATTAGGATGAAGGTTCAAAAATACGTTCGTAATCTCGGCAACTTACAGCAAAAGGGCTACACAGAGAAAATGACAAAACAGGTATAATGAGTTCTCTTTACGGTCAAGTAGATAGATGAGTTTTCATTTGATGGAATATTGTGATCTGAAATGAAGTTAATTCAGCAATGCAATTTATGAAATACCTTTAAAAACTCTCTATGACAAAATGCATTTATCTAACAACGTTCATATAGAATTACAAATAAAGAATTATTTCTTGTTGTGGTCTGAGAGACCCTAGGTATGGAAACTTGGAGTACTGATACCAAATAACAGAAATCTCGGAAATTGTTGTTTACACAAGATTAAAATTACGTAAGATAGAGAAACGAAGATTTGATGCTAACTTATAATACCACAAGGCATTTTAATTATCTCTGGGATCTGTCAGACCCCACAAGTTAAACTTGTTAGACCAGCGCTGCACTGTCGACTTAGTGCACACTCAGCAAAAGTCTGGTATAACTTTGCCCCGCTGCAGCGGCGTTTGACCCTAGTTTGAACTCGTACAGCATACATGCCCTTATGCATCTCTGTGGAGGTCCCATGTTCACTCTGTCCTTACTTACGGTCATGGTGTGACTGAATCGCCACAACCAGGTAGTATGTTGGATTTTACCAACAACAATATTCACATGTCCTCCATCCACATTCAGCTCATAGTGTGACGGCTAATTGAACATAGACCTCCACAAAAAATGACAGAACTTTCTTGGTTATCTTTATAGTATTTTAAAGTAGTAGAATGGAACTAATTCATCTGTGAACAGCTGTGGTGTTAAGGAATTGTAATACTGAAATAGAAAGTAAATAGTATTTTATAATTGCATTTTTGACGTAATAGCAACAATTATTCGTCTGCTAGAAAATAAAGCAGGTAACTCATACTGAACTAACAGTAAGCAAATAATGTTTCATAGACGTGGAAAGCCATAGATTTTAACTTCCGTCTACATGTCACTGCACCGAGTAACGGTGGAAGAACGAGAAAGTGATAGGAAGATCGAAATTTGAAAATATATCGTATGTTCCCTTCAAGTCTAATTTCAATTACTGTAAGCGAAGTACGGTGAATTGTGAAATAATTGTAACATCAAATTAAGGGCCATAGTTTTGTTTTTGTTTTCATTACTTAAAGTTATCCGTTCGTACACTACCGCAGCTCCTCGGTCGTATAAATTAAAATGACGACAGTTCAGCACGACAGGCAATCAGTGGTGTGGTATGCTGAGACAAGATTTGATTTCAGATTTCCTTCTTCTGAAGTTACGTCAAGGATCGTGGGTTTACGACTTGAATGAATAACATCCCAGAGTTACGAACCCGAATCCATGATACCTCGTAACTCTGGGATGTTATTCATTCGAGTCGTAAACACACGATCCTTGACGTAACCTCAGAAGAAGGAAATCTGAAATCAAATCTTGTCTCAGCATATCACATCACAACAGTTCATACCTTGTTTTTTTTCTTTTTTTTAAAGGGTAGAACATACATTCTAAGGGTACTACTCGCTTGTCCGTATTATACACCAGAAATAGGAAAACCGGTAAAAATCTGGATATTTTTCGGAAAAAAAAAATTACGCCCCTCTGGCCCGAGTCTGGGTTCACGTAGGGATCTGAATTTTTTTAAAACGTTATGTACAACCGTGTCCAAAATGATTATCGCATATCTATAATTGTCGTCTTGTATGAATATAATTTGATAATGATTTTGCAGGGTACTTTCAATACTGGTACTATGTGTACAATCGGGAAATTTATATTTGTGGTAAATTTCATAGGAAAAGAATTATAAATACGAAAATTAGAAGGAGTAAAACAAAATGTTGCTAAATGGACAAGGAAGTTTTTTTTTTCGTTTTATTGTTCTTATTTACTGCTCTTTTGATACGAAATTTGTCACATACATGTCTTTGCCGATTATACACCTACTAACATTATGAGAAATACCGGGCGAATTCGTTACAAAATTATATTTCTACAACTATAGACACGCGACAATAATTCTGGACATGAGTGTACATAATACGTGTGCAAAATTTTAGTCTTGTATCTTGAAAACTAAGGTCGAGAGAAATTTTTGTGTACTGCATCAATCATTACTATTTGACCTGGAGTTATGGTTCAAACGCCATTTTCTTAAATATAACGAGCCCTTTCCAGCGGTATCACTCACATGTCCGAATCATACACCTGAATCGGAAAAATCGAAACCCGGGATTTTTCTGAAAATCACCCTCTCGGAGCATTTGCGCCCCTCGGGCCTGGGTCCGGTTTCACGTAAGGATCTCAAAAAAAAAAAAAAAAAAAAAAATCGGGAAATACCCAAAGGTACTCACAATCCATTACAAACTTTGTCTGATACTACTTAAAACTGAAGGCGTGAAATTTTTGAAATTTGCCTCAAAAAAGAAAATTTGCCATGCCCCTCCGCCCCCACTTGGCGCCGGTAAGTTGACCATCTGGTTCCATAATGTATCTGGAATGTTCTTTGATCCATTCTTGACTTGACCAATGAAAAGAAGAAAAAAAATGGCTTAGATCCGTGTTATACAACCTAAATAAGCGGTCAAAGACGATGCTACGCCATGGTAACTAAAGTTACTGAAAAGCATAAAAGGGTTAAAGTGGAATCTGGAGTGCCGTAATGCGTTCAAATGTTAATTCTCTCCCGGGAGGGAAGGCAATGCAATATGGTATCTATTCGAATTAATTAGTGGTATACATGTTATGATAATTGTAATTGATCTATTTGCCACTTATTTCAGTATGCTACATTCATCTTCAATTTCATCTCAAAATGTAAAGATAAATCCAATGTAATTTAGTTACAGTTTTTTGTTGGTTTTTTTTCCTTCTCAGATCGTGAAAATCGTTAGTAACTCATTTAACTCCCATTACGAACTCTGACTGTCTCTTAGACGTCTGCACGAACCGGAATTTTTTGCCCGGGCCCAACCCGTGAATTTATAATATGAAGTCAAACCCGTGTCCGAAATATGTTTTAGCATTTAGGCCTAAGTCCGGCTCGAGCTCGTGTGATAATCAGATTAGGCCGAATTACAGAAACTTGATAATTAACGCAAAATTGTATTTTATTTACATTAGTTAGAGGTTTAATTTTGCAATTATGCTTTAAAAGTTCTCCAGTAAGAACAGCCCAATAACTATCGTACAGTATATTTGCAAAGTTACACCAGAAAAGGCCCGAGAAATATGGTTGTGTATTTGAAAATTTACGACCCGAGCCCGGCCCGGGCTCGGAGTGATATGTATTTTGTAGGCCGGGGTCCGAGCAGACCTGTACCGTCTCTCTAGATGACCAATTTTGATAAATTTTTGGTGATCACCGTAGTAAGGTCTCACTGCGTATAAATTGAATTCTGCACACAATTTATAATAGCTAATCTAACGTTGCTTGAAGCCTGTTACGGTTTTGTGTTCTTAGCCTTTTTAAGATTTATGGTACCTTCTGTTACCATGGCGTAGTATTGTCTTTGCTTATTTAGGGTCTATAACAGGTATTTAAGCAGTTTTCTTTCTTTTTTTTAATATATTGGTCAAGTCAAGGATGGACCAAAGATAACCCTAGATGCATTTTGTACCGGATGGTCAATTTGGCGGCGCCAAGTGGGGTCGGAGGAGTGTGTCTTTTTTCTGATGGCAAATTTAAAAAATTGTTCACTCCTTTAGTTTTCAAGATATCAGATTGAAAGTTTGCATACGGATTGGGTGCACCTTTGAGTATTACTTAATTATTTTTGAGATCCCTACGTGAACCCGGGACCGAGCCCGAGGGGGTGATTTTTTCAGAAAATAATCCGGGTTTTCCCGATTTTTCCGGTTTAGGTGTATGATTCCTACATGTGAGTAGTACCGTTGGAAAGTGCTCGTTATACTGAAGAAAATGGCGTTTGAACTATGTCTCCAGGTCAGATAGTAATGACGCGTAAATTTATATATATATATATATATATATATATATATAAAATAATAAATTGGTCACCTTCAGACTTCCAGTAATTTCTCACGACCTTAGTTTCCAAGATACAAACAAGATTGAAATTTTGCATACGTATTGTGTACATAACTACGTATTTAAAAAAAAGAAGTCAGATCCCTACGTAAATCCAGGTCTAGGGCACAGGGGTGCAAAAAATTTTTTTTTTTTTTTTTTTCGAAAAAATTCCCGTTTCTGGTGTATAATACGGACAGGCGAGTGGTACCTTTGAAAAGTATGCTCTATCGTGAAAGAAGCGGGATATGAAACATGATCCTACGATAAATAGTAAGGAAACAGTAATTGTTAGAGTAAAAGTCTAAAATATTCCCAAAAAAGTAGAACTCCTGAAAGGGTTAAGACCTACTGATAATCGTCGGTGTTAGGGAAGCACACGATTGTATTGACTATGGATTCTGAGTTTGGAGTAAGGTGCATATAGATGATATTGGGATATTGTCATGAGTGATGTATTTTATCCTGCTAATTGTGTACTGTTCACTGAGACAACATTTTCAGTATTTTTGCAGTTGCGTTAATGGCAGTGAAAGTGCTGCATCTTTTTCGTCTTCCATTCATGCCTGAAAACATTGTTTTTGTACTTACTGATCATTCCTTCCTATTCTTTTACGATGTTTCAGTTTATTTTTTAACATTCGTAGTATAATTAACGTTCTTATCGATTAACGTGTATATAAGAAGCTGAAATCTGATTGTCTTATTGTCTACATGCATTAAAATTTAATACTTCGATTCTCCACGAATAAACAGATAATACCAATCAGGGTTTGATTGAATTTGCACAAGTTAGAAGTTAATGGGTTGTTTTGTTTCTGCAACGATTAACGTGAAGTTCCTTAACTCAGAAAATCAGTTGTAATTATACAGAAAGAAGTAATCCACTCGCCTCTGATACGAGAAATCTCTGGTTCGATCCCAGGAAGAGAATTTGTGAATGACCAAGAATTCTCCAATTTCATCATACATCCTTTTTCCACCAGTTCTTTCATCGTTCACTTTTATTACTTGTCTCTCATGAATAATGATGAGACACTAAAGCTTTCATTTTTGTACGTTCTTTGTGAGGGAGCATGTTGTGGGTGTGTCAAAGACTGTAAGTGTGTTTACATGCGTGGTACAACCGTGTCGAAGATGATAGCATATAGAACTCATAACAGGACATCATCAGATAAGAGAATAGTGGACAGAAACCAAGCCTAGGAAAAAGGGTTCTTTAAAATGAGGAAGTGTCTCACATGAACCATAGAGACTAGGCAGAACTCAAAACCAGCATTTGGATGGATCGACCTATTTCTATGATCACAGTGTGGCGAGATCTACATAAACGAAACATGGGCAATTTGGATGCAGAAGCCGCGGTGAATGTAGTTGAGTACTTTCCTCTGGATCGTGGGATCCCTAGTTCTATCCCATCTTCCGCGAAATAGGCTTTGTGGTGGACACATGGTGTTCTCTCGTTTCCGCCAACTTTCATCATCCTGTCATTACAATCTTCCTTAGACTCGATGGATAATCATTGGAATCAACAAAAGAAAACAATAGAAAAAGAAAAAAACGGCTGCACTTTCAAAACCCACTGCCTCCAGCCTGGTGGCGCGAAGTATATATGGATGGCAGAAACATAGATAATTTACCACCAACAATTGGAAGTGAATGATATATTACCATAATAAAAATTCTTGGTTTTCATAGCGGGACAGGTTAGGCACTTGTAAACTTCAGACTCTTCACTTTCTACCGTTAAACATGGCAGCGGCTTTGGCATGGTGTTTCGTGGCTTCTGTTATTACTCTCAAAGAACAAATTACTGTTAGAAGGTATGTGAGCAGTTTAGGTAACGTACTTGCATCTTGTACACGTAGATCTGTTCAAAGGCACCATGAATTAGTGCTGTCAAAATTAATCGAATATCCAGTATTCGTAGTTTGCTATTATTCGGATGTTCATTTTCAATATTCGAATAATTATTCGTTACCTGAATGATTGTTCCGAAATATCTTGTATATTCCAAGAATGAATTACTCGAAGTTTAATAGCACTACTTTGAATACCAGGATGAACTTAACATTTGTTGTCAGTTTTAGAGCAAAATATCCGGCGCATATTTAATCATCGCTGATCAACTGACTGCTGTACTATGTGAAGAATGGTCGACTATTTCTCGGGAAAGTAATAACCATTTACATACATCAATTTCGCCATGAATGAAAGCTGTACCATAAGCTTTTCCAGCGTCGTTTGGTGAAGATATCAGTATAATTTTGATAACCATCCAACCGTATAGAAAATATTTTTGGGTGAACAGAACAAACGTATTGCTATTTTAGAGCGATGGAATTCTGAGTACTTGACGCGTATACAGCGGAGAACACCACATATTATCTTGTGAAATAGAAAGAAAAACGCAGTTGCTTTATTTACGACTTCTGTATAAATATAAAAATAACTTTCACTACACATGGGAAACAAATAGTATAGATCTGTGCAAAGTTTCACAATCTAATGGTTCTTTTCCTTGCTGTTTGATTTTTGTATGTTTCTTTTGGTTTTATAGTTGCCAGGAAAGGCTGACAATTCACAGAATTACAAAATTGAAAAAAAAAAAAAATATGTGAATGTTTCTGTATAATTCATTTACTTAACGTTTAACTAGGAATCATTGATACTGAATAACAATATTTTGAGAGTAGACAGTTACTCATTATATGTGTTTCTTCATAAAACTTCACCGTGTATTCTTTTTATGGATTGAAAACGTACGTATGTGTGGTGACATTATCCTATTGTAGAATGTGCTGATAAAGTGGAAATGAGAAATCCTCACGGAATTTGAAGATTTTTTAACGTTTTTATTGTTTTTGGTAATTATTTTTTCATTAAATATGTAAGTCTCCTACGTTATTGCAAGTTCTCGTATTTATCAGTAGTTAAAAGTAGTCAGCACGAATGTGATTGTAACTGTATCTTCAAAACTGAATGGTTTTTAGACTTGTATATTTATTAAATAATAATAAATAAAGTTTTAATGCTGTTAATTATACCCTGGCCGGTGAACGATGATTTCTGACAGCTTTGCATAAGGCCATGGCGAGCGAGCAGAAGACAGCAGGTCAACCAACCTTAGGTTCACAACCTGTCGCGTTTCCATGGTAACCACCGCACATTGCCAAACTTTCACTCACCCCTTCTCGCCCTCAACGAGAAAGCAGATGATTCTCCTCTTGCGCGCATGGCAACACTGCACTCCTCAGTTGTCCTCGCGAGCTGAGCTGTCAGAAATCATCGTTCGCTGGCCAGGGTATAGTTAGCAAAATTATGATCGATGACTAATCATGTCTTTAAGTAATCATATCCCAGATAATGAGTTGAGTTGATTTGGAGTTTAACGCCCGTTTAAGCAGCGAGGCTATATGAGATGGGACCTACTGATTAACATGGAATCCGAACCACGTGAGCTCCCGCCGGGAATTGAACCCGGGTCTCCCATGCCAAAGGCGCGAACGCTTTGCTACGAAGGAGCTCAACCCAAATAATGAGGCAGTGCCTAAAATAACTATAATGTACATACTGGGAAACGTTGATTGCACCTGGTTCTCCCCCAATTTCTTTAAAGTAAACCTCACCGTTTTTAAATATTGAACAACCGATAATCCCTCTTATTATTTATCGCTACTACCAGGTAGTGATCAGGGTCAGTCAGCTGCTCTAAACGACCGAAATAGTTTGTGCTAGACTGTCATCTTCAATCTACTAAAACGTTATAACTTTCATTACTTATTTTTCCATCTGGTGAGGTGCAGATGTATTTATGAACTCGCGATGTGGGAATTTTATACTCTTCACGATAACGTTTCTGAATGTTACAAAGTTCGCGAGTCTAATGCCATTGTCATTACTTCCCTTACGCAAATTTTCGTTCCCTATAATCGGTTTAAAATATCCTCTCGTCCTACTTCGCATTGAAATCTAACAGAATTTTCATATGGTATTGCAGGAGTTGCTCATGTATCAATTATATTTTTTCGTAAGATCTGTGTTGTATATCGTCATTTTTATTTTCTGTTGAACCATGTAAATTTAGAACAATAATATCACACCACCGACCCTTAAGAATAATAAAAGAATGTCTAAAAAAAGTTTAATTGCTGATATTATTTGTCAACGAGAAACCCTGTTCCTAGTTGATTTCTATTTTCTTCCCTCGAATGAGTGTTCTCATCGAACTTTCTATATTTCTCCTATCCTACTAGATCCATCATATATTTTTCTAACTTAGTTGTTACAGATTTTCACATATCTGCCCTATAAAGATTTCTTCTATTCCATGTTCCAAATCTCTTGTCCATTTTCCTTTGAGGTTGTGCCAAGTTATCAATCCTGGTCCGAGGCTTCTGTGGATGTTTCTGAAGAAGTAAAATTTTTTACAGAATGAAGTTGTTAGCCTTACATCGAACTCCCGAGCTGGAGGACCACCCTTTGTCCGCCATTGCTTATTCAATATATTCGCATCTAACCACTGTATCTAGAGACCTTTTCGATCCGCAAGTTGACGACGCGCCATGCTGTGGTGACAGGAACCTCCATTACATGGACTCAAAGTGAAGACAAATGTGAACTGACGCTGGTGTGATTCCACTAGTTCGGTAATGTGTGGTTCAGTTGAAAGGAATTGGTTTCATTTGGGATCCCTTGTTATTCTCTACATAACCTTACACACATATAACTGTAAGCGATAAGTAACTATAAATAATCAAAAAGCCTATTACAAATTAAAGTACTTAAAGGATCGTTGGCAGGAAGCTTTGATAAGGGGCAGGGGTTGTGATGTGAAATAGGTTCAAAATGCCTGCTTATTCGCATCGGGGCCACTGGTCAATAGCCCCTTCACCGATACCATTAAATTATAATGCTTTATTTTAACCAAACTTGGCAAAGAAATAGATCTTACTTGCAAAGTACGCATGTAAAGTATATTCCTGTTTGGACCTTTGGTTTCCGAAGTATGAGACATCAAAATCGGGGTTTAGATTTGTCAGATTGTCGCAGAATATTTCAGTAATTGTAGAATTTCACAACTTCGTTATATGGAGTGGTGACAAAAAGGGAACAGATATTGTTGAGAGTCAAACGGAAAACATTTTGGGTACCAAACATTCTAACACTTTGGAGACGTCTGAATACTGACAAAACTAACTGAATTAAAACCTCCAATTTCTCGGGAGTATGGTCCACCAAAATGTAAGTGGAAGATAGTTCAGTTACCTCCTGTTGCTGTAGTGTGTACTTATAATAATTTTGCTAAAATCGGTGAAGAAATATTTTTTCCGCAGTAACAAAACGTACAAGTTCCTGATGGCTTACCTACTTAAAAGTTATTTTTATGACTTGGCTTATCTTATTGTTAGTATAGAAGGTCATGTAATTTTGAGCATACTAAGGTTTATTTTGTGTAATAAACTTCAACAATTTACCTGATAATGTAGTACGTTTCTTAGTAGGTGTAAAGTAGCAGTATGGCAGATGTTAATTTCTAACAGTTTTCGACGTTTTTTTAATAACTAAAATTTGCAGAATTTCGAAATAAAGACGCCATT
The DNA here is from genome assembly GCF_964235325.1 of Thermobia domestica. Taxonomy (NCBI): domain Eukaryota; kingdom Metazoa; phylum Arthropoda; class Insecta; order Zygentoma; family Lepismatidae; genus Thermobia; species Thermobia domestica. The sequence continues at coordinate 250,901,854 of NC_137461.1, forward strand.
AACAGTTCTGACGTCACAGTTGGCGCATTAAATATGCCTGAGTCGTAAATACCTTTGATGTTTTCTCTAAGACTGCATATTTCTTTAAGTTTCGTTTTCCTTTTCGTTTTACGATTAGTTTTTTTTTTTTTTTTTTTTTTAATAGAAATGAATGTCAACAGTGTGTTAGCTAAGCTACGCTTAGTAGTTTTGATTTGTGTTGTGCATACAGTAATGGGTCTTTGAATTTGAGTAGATGAAAATTAATTTTGCAAACTAAATCTTCAAATCAAAATGAAAAATATAGTAATGCGTTAAACTATTCCTTTTCAAAAATTCATATATCTCAATTACTTTGCATTGTAAATTATTTGTCTCAAACTCTTAGATACAACTGGCTGGTTCCAGTGAATAACCGGCTAAGTCGACTTTTTTTCGAAACTTGAGATTTTACATGTATAAACTTCTTTTGGTGAGTTCTGCATTGTGTAGAAGCGGCTTAGCGAATTCATAAAATTGAGGAAGTTACAGCACATCGTAACCAGTTATGTCAAAATTAACCAGGTAACAGCTATAAAATTTACCTTTAAATTGCTCTCATGTAAAATTTACTTTTCCCGACCTAGCCGGTTATTCACTGGAAGCAGTTAACTAGCAGCACCTAGTAAATATTAGAAATAAATACGATTCATTTGTTTTTATGAGATATGAGTAACACTTTCAGTGCCAAAATACTGTTTGTGAGAATTCATTGAGTTTATGAGAATGGTAATAACATTTTGATTTCATTGGTGTCCCAACGTCTTGGCAAGCATACATGTATGAACATGAACAAACTCAGTCATCAGTACTACTAATTATTTCATGAAGGGGCGAGATGGCTCTGTGATAGATCACTCATCTCTGGTGCATGGAGTTCTTGCTTCGATTCTAGCTCGCGCCAAGTAGGCTTTGTGGTGGGCAAACAGTATTATTGGCCATGATTTTTCCCGTTTTCTTCCACTTTTTTCATTCCATCATTTCATTATCATAGTCTTTTTTTTTAACTTTGGTGGTGCATCACGTGGGACGTTAAACTAAAAATAAAATCTTATGACCCCGCCTTGCGTAGCCGCTAACGCTCTCGCCTTCGGTGCTAGCGGTTCCGGATTCGATTCCCGGTGGGGACATTTGGTCGAAAAAGTGGCGGTACCTAATTTATAGGTCCCAGATCGCTTCCTTTTTTCCTTCTCTTTTCCCAGATAGTGTGCTCGCCAAGGGTCGTCACACGTGACGAGCTAAATGACTATAAATGCCAAAAGCCCAGAAGTCTAAAAAACCTAATAAGAAATCTTATTTCACTAAACGACATTCAGCATTCCGCCTCGTAGACAAAAGGAGAGACACTACAAATGCAAATGAATGATTAAAGAGTAGTTGGAATGAACAGAGATTAAAAAACGATTTGTTGCACCTATAACTTCGTAGCAGCTGTGAATACCTTTCAATTGTTGAAAGTATTGTAACTTTTCCCTTCAGATTAGATCACTGTAGACCTATGGGGCAGATTAAGTTTAGAAAGTAAATGAAGTATAGTCAGAATGACGGTTGTCCGCTTTCATTGGACACTTGGAGCATTATATTAGAACAATAATAAATCCGCTGGCAATGGGCAACGAACGAAAAGAGCCCTGTTAAGAAGTCATATAATACTTTCGACTTCTTGAAATTATTTGGAACTTGACGAAAATGAAATCTGCAGTGGCATTTTGTGATATAAAAATTTTGAAAACTTGCGTTCACTAGAAAGTTACATGCAATAATAGAAAAATTAATACCAACACATTTTGCACTTCACAAGGACATAAGTATAACAACGTGTACATTAATTTAAACGAAACTTTATGTTCAATACAATTTAAGTTACAGAAGTTGTCTGCATTAATAGAGAATATTTCAATACAATTTAAGTTACAGAAGTTGTCTGCATTAATAGAGAATATTTAACAAAAGGTGTCATAAATTGTTAAAGAAAATGAAATACAGGAACACTCTGTGATCAAACTAGGATTTGATTTGATGGCTACGTAACTTAAGCACGGCTTTTTGGCGATGAGTCCAGTAAGTTTTTCAGAAAATCACATGGAAGTCTGTGTTACCAGGACTAAGTTATTGCTCCAGAAAACTCGCATTTTTGTAGTAGACCAGCTGATATGCTTGTTTATGGAAAATATTTGAATCCCCTTAGTCCTTAGAATGTTTATTTCAATCAAAGTGTAATGATGAAAATATAAAAGAGATTCTGCTTTTGGCATAAATATTCAAACACCTTGCTTGCATAGAATATGCTTTTAATCATGAAATGGTTAGTAACTATTTTCCAAAAGTCATTTCACCCTAGCTCACACTGCATATTAGGGATGAACTTAAACGGCATTGGAAGCGCCACTATTCATTTCAGTGATCCTGAAAACTGGATTCGACACTAATATGGGTCATTTCTAATTATATTTCTATGTCAAACCTCCCCCCCCCCTGTTTTGAACTTAAACGGCATCCTGACTGGCACCAATTAACTCGCGACGCTGAAAATTAAAGATTCGACACTAATATTGGTCGTTTCCGATATTTTTACATGTCATCCATTTCATCTCATTGGTGCAAGTGTGGGCTTAAATCAGACCTCAGAAAGTGTCACGATTTATCTATGCGATCCCGGTAACTATGGATTCGACACCAACATAGTTTATCATTTTATGTTCCTCTTGCTCTCCAGGAGTGCTAGGAGTTTACATCAACTGGAAGCTGACCTCGAACTTAGAATACCAATCAATTTAGGGACCCCGGAAACCATGGACTTGACATTAATATCGCACATTTTATATTTTTACATGTCACTCCCTATCAGGAGTACTGACTTGAATTAGACTGAATTTGAATTTAAATGGTATCTCAAATGTCATTGTTCATTTCAGCGAACCCGAAACATGTATTCGACACATTTTAATATGAGTCGTTTTCGATTACTTTTATGTCTGCAGTCCCACTATCCCTAGGTATATATTTTCCTCCCCGCTGCAGCGGCGTTTGGCCCCAGTTTAAATTTGTACAGCATGCACGCCCTTACGACGATGTGTGGAGGTATCATGTTCACTCTGTCTTTACGCAAGTTCACAGTGTAACTGAACTGCCATAACCAGGTAGTATGCTTAAAATACCCACATCACTGATCTTCGCCCTATTTCTATTCGCATTCAACTCATGTGTGAGGTCCAATTGAACACAGACCTCCATAACAAGCGACAGAACTTTCTTAGTTACCTTTATAAATAGAGCACTTGTTGACACTAAATTGTCAGTTCCTGTGCCCCTCCAATGAATGTTGTTCTATGACAGTTTTGAATTTGGCTGAAAAACAAAACAGCTATCAGTGTTTGGAAAGAAGTATACAATAATCATGATTTGGAACACAGCTTTTAGTAATTAGAAAAATACTGTGATTTATGTGATTCATGTTGTCATTATAGATTAGTTGTTGACTAATGTGCTACGACGCCGAAAACAAGAAACAAAAATTTTTCCTCAGTAGCCGTTGCCTCGAAAGCAGTAAAATTGTTGAACAGTAGTTCGTAAATACTATACCATCGGTCTTTAAAATTTTACTTGCCATATTTTAAAAATAAACATTTCGGAAGAGCCCTGGAAATTCTGGGAAGTGCTACATTCAAGCGAGCTAGGTAACAGATTTGATAGCATCCATAGCTCGTCACCAGTAGCGTTTTTATTTCGTTCAAACGTAGTAGGTCTGTGTTTCATTTTCAAAGGAAAGGAATACACGATATAATGCCCAATTATGTAGTAATGGTAAAAATAATTATACAATAAATGGTTTTGTGGCATGGATAGGCTGAGATTTATTGTAAAGCTTACGATAAATACGAACGGTTGAAGAAAGTGAAAGAATTCGAGAAAATCCACAAACTGTGTTGCCCACCGTTGACTTTCATTACCTCGGATCCAAGCAGGGGTTCTTCATATTAGAGGCGAGAGCTGTGCACAAGTACTGAACCACTATGACCATCTCAAATTACAATATCTGTGGTGTTTAGTATGGGTAATAAGCGTAGATGTGAGATATGTTGGATAGTCAATTTTTAACTTAATTCTGCGAAATTTTTGATATCAAATACCCATTTTTTACAGGATTAAGTTTTCATACACTTCTAGGTGAACAGTAGCGTTTTGCATTCCAGTCGATCTTTGCTTCTAGGCATCCTAGCTCATGTTTCACCAGATATTCAGATATACGTAAGGTGACTGAAGGATCGATCGACTATCACCAACAAATTGCAACACGTATTCCGTATGTTCCCAGTATATTTTGTGTGGTAGATAACGCAACCTGAAGAAATGAATGTTTAACTTTTCCGAAGACATGGAATGAATGATTAGAGAATAATGTGTGTACTTTACCGATAATTGTTTTCTTCGTACAGAACCGTCAGTTTTACTCTTCAGAAGCATGCTTCCAGCAATCTCAACAATGAAAGAAACAAAATATCACAGAAATGCTCTTCTGTTATTCGCTGTTGCTTTGCTTTTGACTTCGCAGCCATTCTCTCGAAGTTACTGTGAATATTGTCGCTCCCTACAAAATACATTGGAAAGATAGAGGATACATGCTGCCATTTGTTGCTGATTAGCGCTCCTTTAAAATCACTTAAATCGTACCAGGCGAATGAGCGAATTGTACTTTCAACTTGGCTCACATTCATCACTTCGCGAAGAGAATATTGTAATTGTATTCTTGAAATTAGTGCAAATACTGGCTACCATTGTAAAGTATCATCTACTGCTCTCCAAACATAGACATTAAGGCTGGCCTTGAAGCATTGTGCAAAGCACCTTGTGGACTTGGTATGAGTTCAAGGCGATCTGAATGAGCACGTTGCTTGAAAGGACGAACATGCTGATTATTTGAACGAAGTTACGTTAATTCATTTGACAGTAAAAGATAAACAGAACCTTCACTTGCAAGTAGCTTGACTCATATAAACCCGGATAAGTAATTTGTTATGTAAAACTAAGTTTTAAAGGATTTCGTTTAATATAGCTATATAGCATAGAAGTAGAAACGTTGATAAAACTGTTTCGATGTACAGTGTGCCCCAAAAGTAGGTACACAGACCTACGTATATAAAATATACAAAACTGTATACCTACTTTTAGGCCACCCTGTATATTATAACAACACATTGTAAATGAAAGCAATGTGTCTGTGTCATCTAAGAATGAATCCAATAGTAGTGGTTAGGATTTAAATGTAATAGTTGGTTCCGTCCTTCTTAACTCCATGTTGTACAAAACATAAGAGCAAACATCCCAGCCACCCGATAATAAAACTACGAAGGCTTTATATGCAGGTAGCTGCAATTTTTTTTTTTTTTTTCGTGTGTGTGTGTTTGGAATAATGTGTGATGCGATGTATTTCGTCACGGTATATTTCACGTTTTTTTCACTTACAAGCGTGAAAGAAAACATCGCAGTATGCTTTTTCACGAGTACTAGAGACTGTGCTGCTGACGATCCTCAACACTTCCGACATCGCGCCAAAGAATTCCGTGTTCATTACTATCAAGACTTATCGTTTGCTTACTTTGGACCAATCATGAAGTCCAAAGAACATCACATAATTCGGTTGATGGCAAGTCTGGGAACTTCACCCTGCAGGAAATACTCTTTACACCCATTGAACATTAATTTAATGTGCATTTTTGAACTTCGTATGTATGACTTCCTTTACGCTGATAAGGACCACCAACCACAGTTTCTGGAATTCAAAATAGAGCGTGTTCAAATTTAGCCTTTTCGTGATTTTGGACAGACCTAGCTCTGAAACTATGCACTTTTAACCATAGGTCCATATTAACTTTTTTCTTATTTTGATGTAAGGAATCACCTCTTAGTTTGTCGGTATAGTTCATTAACACTCTGTATATAGGGCCGGATCTAGGATTTTCTGTCAGGGGTGCATCAGTAACAAGCAGCACATTGATTTTGAATTTTTAAATGCCTTTAGGCATGAGGAATTGCTATGGAAATGCTAAATGTCTGTTATCGGCGAATCCTTTTCCCTCAACCTCCAGAAAATTGACAAACTGTTGATTTTGCAAAACCTTCGATTTTTTTTTTTTTAAGCCCAAACGGAAACATGACAGCACAATTTTCCGGAAAGAGATGCTGTATTCATTGCTAGCTTCTCAATTTAGATCGTGTATACAACGAACCGGGTGCACCGATGCACCTCCCCTAAATCCGGCACTGTATATATATATATATATATATATATATATATATATATATCATCTTGGTTCTACAGACCTTGGTGCAAATTAGTTGTAAACACGGGGCCCCCCATCACCTAAGGCCGGCCGTGTTCTTCTTCCCATATGACCAGAAGATACTAAACTTGTTTTCATCAGAAAATATCACGTAGTTCCACCAGTTGGCACCCATATACTGATACTCCTTCAAAAAAGGTAGTCTTTTCCTCCGGTTTGTTTTATTGATATGAGGTTTTCTGCATGCTATGCACCATCAAAATTAACTCTTCTCAACACAGTTCTAATTGTATCGGTACTCACGTCGATCCCGATTTCTCCAACCCTGGCAGCGCTCACTTATTCGTGGATCCTTTTCACTTTCCGGTCTGTCGCAGTTTCCTCTTGTCCGAAAATGTCCTTGGACGTCCCGTGTTAGGGAGGAAATCAACTCTTATCTTCAGCTTGTATCGATTGATAATATTACATATTGTACTTTTTTTTATATATTTGCAGCATCTCTTCATTTTTTTTTTTTTTTTTTTTTTTTTGCAGCTTTTTCATTTTTCTTGATGAAAAATTGCTAATTGCCGCTATTCGAATGTATGTTCTTTCCTTTTCGACCCATCCTTCGTGTTGAGAACGAATTGTATCACTGCCACGATAACGACTGCAGTGCCTAACACAACCCTGAACACTAGCGCAATCTTTCGTAGTACTCGCATCATTCTCAGAAATGTCGTACTGCCCGAATATTTTGCTGGGAAAAAATTAGGCATGGTTTTCAGGTATGCATATGCAGCTCCTTTTTCTTATGTATTGTGTACCTCTTTGATTATAGCCATTCTGCCCTGAACTCTTCGGGGCAATAAGCGTCTCTCGTCAAAATACTTCCCAGATGCTTGAAATGATCGATCTCATACGATATGGAATAGGTAAATTTCTTCCACGGTTATTTCGATTGTTTATTTGAAGTTGTATTATTACTTAAAAAGTTGTTCATTAAAACGTTGGTAATTGTTTCAGAATTGTTCATTTTATTTCATAAATATTTCGAACATCAGAGAGAGTTGCGGTGTGATATCAGCAACGGGAGACGAACACACTAAGTATTGGAGAAAATGGACAAATTTGGCGGCGTTGAATGTATATCTTGGAGGATTCGATTGGTCAGAATTACCTACTATAGATTGATTACCAGTACAGTGCTGGTAATAGACTCTGTCCGTTATTTCACTTTTTCCTATTACGTGGAGAATGTTCTATCAAAGGGGATATTGATACTCGTGGACTTCAGTATACTTTTCGGGATATGCGAAAGGAAGCTACAAGGGTCATCGAGAGGAAAAATACGCCCATCATATTTGCGGTGGATCCCAGGAATTAACCAATAGTAGCTTAAGAATTCCCAATGAAGCTTCCTCGTGGCTATCTGGATAGCTTATACCCTGTACGCTTTTGGCGCGAGAGATCCAGTTTCTTTTCCCAGTGAGAGCTCGTGCTTCGGATCCCACGTTAAGCTGTAAATTCACGTCTCATATAGCTTCGCTGCTGAAAGAGACGCTCGGTGCTTGGGGTCCCTGGTTCGATCCCAGCTCGCGCCATGTGGACTTTGGTGGACAAACATCGTGCTCGTGGGTTTTCTCGAGGCTCTTTCGTTTCCTCCCACTTTCTTCATTTCACCATCTCTCATTATCACCGTCTCCTTTAGCCTAACCGGCATAACCGTTGGACGTAAAACTTAGGAGATTTCATTTTCAAATCAAATCGAAATAAAAACCCACAAAGGAGAGAACTGGAAACTACATGCATCTTCTAATCTTGATTTCTTACTTTATCTTAATAAATGGTTTAGGTTATTGTAGAAAACTGATACAATGTATGTGCTCCTACACATTTGATGGATAAGTTGAACGTTTGTGTCCGAATTGGTTGGTGTGTGATTATAATTTCTTGTGGTGGGTTGCTTATAGGCTACAGTATTGAATGTCTTCAGAACGCCATTTAATAAATCATTATATGGGTAGCCATCGTAGTGGAAGTTGTGATTGAGATCTTACATTGTGTAGATCAGCGTTTCCCAACCGGTGTGCCGTGAATTGGCCGCCGGTGTGCCGCGAGGAATCGAAACAAAATTATTAATTTTATAGCAATCAAATTGAAAAACGTAGGGAAATGTGTATATTTGTATTTCACATTACTATGAATCTACAATTTTAAGTTTCATACTGGGTTACTGTTCTGTATTTCAAATGTTTGAAAAAGTATTTATTATCATTGTTACGACCATTATTGCTTCTTTATTGGTGCAGACTATTTCGTAACTTGAAAATTTAAAATATCATTCAATCTTTTCGGTAAATTACCTACATTTTTGTTTTAAAAGTAAAAGATATTTGTTTGTTCGTTCGTTATTTAGTGATCTTTTTAAAAAGAAAGCGTATTTTTAAAAACCTGAGTCCAATATTTCATTGCAATTGCTTTTTATTTTTAAATTAGAATGAAAAATAAGCATAATGATTTACTACGGGGAAAACCCAGTGATAGAGCTTTTTTCTCTGTGAGAAGATCAATAATCACAAAAAAAAAAAAAATACCACTGCGTTTTATATTTACAAATAATAATGTCTATAAGTGTGCCGCGAGAATCCAAGTAACACCCGTAGTGTGCCGCAAGTTGAAAAAGGTTGGGAAACGCTGGTGTAGATCCATGACTCGCATAGTCTCGGTGCTAAAAGGAACACTATACTGCAGCCTAACTATCCAGTCTATAAACAACATTATAATTTGACATTTGTCAGTTAATTTGCATCACCTATCCATTTTTCCTTTTCTTTGTAACTAGAAATTTTATTTTCTCCATTTATTAAAAAAATAAAATGTATTCAGTGTTCTGATTGGATAAAGAGAATATCTGCCGTGAACTCAGTGTATTAATGAAGATTGAATATATAATGGATTTTAGAAAGAAAATAAAGTGAAATCAATTACTTAAGTAATTAATGCATATCGAACATAACTGAAGATTGCTATAGTAATAAAAGTGCATCCAGAGTTCACTGGTAACCCAAAGGTGTATGATACCTTAGCATATATATATATATGACGCCTGTATCACGTCAGTTTTAAGGTTAGTGTTCGTGCTGGCAAAAGTGCATTGTTGGATATGGTGGTGGTTGTAAACCGTATTAAAAAGAGAATTTATGAAATGAACACGAGGAGCAAACGTTCTTGTGATTGGTGCACCTGCATAGTTCGTACGAATCAACATGGCAACGCGGCATGGCAGCTGGAATTTAGCCCTGCTCGGTCGCACACCTTCGTACGCCTTAGGCTGTGAGCTACCTTGAAAACTAGTATCGGGACTACATACCCAATTCTCGTTCGTAGTAGTAGTGTCCTATTGGAATGGCTAGTGCTTGTGTTTCGGTTTGGTTTTGTTTTCTTTTTATTGTCAGAAGTGCAGTGACAGTAGTGTTTGTGTACAAGAATTTGTGAATGTATTGTTTGGTGTGAGAATTGTTGTTGCCGAAGTGAATCACGCTGACTGAACACGAACAGACCATGATCTCCGGTTAGTTGATCGTCTTATTTTTCCACTTATTTAAGTACTGGAACAGTCAGTAGATAAAACATTCGCAACTGGAGTGAAGTTAATCGTAGTTAGAAGATAAAAATGAATAGTATTCAATTTAGAGTGGGTTAAATTTTGCAGTACATGATGCAGGCTTATAACCTGTTAAACGAAAACCACGTGTTAATTCATTTATATAAAGTTACTTTCCATACTTTCAAATGTCTGTTCAAGTAGTACCATTTCTTTAAGTAATATATGAAGCATTTTTATAATGTGTTTATAAATGAGACTTCTCAAATACATGTACAATATTTTTGTTTTACCGTAGTCTCAAATGTGTTATCATCTGAAGCATCTCATCAGAAACCTCAATTTAACAATCTTAAATACATATGACCTTGCATAGCATAATTCACTCCGGTATAAGTATTTGTATATATTTATGTACTCCTATCGTTTCAATATTGATGGCAGTATGGTGACTTTTTCATGGTGGTTTTCTTCGTAATTATGAGAGACTTAGTGACATGGTGTTACAAAATTTTAGACACTTAAAAGCGCGCTTAGCTGAAACTTAACAACATTTGTTGCACAAGTAGCCCATCGTCTATAAGACCGATTTAGTGGGTGAGTTCGACCAGTAACAGGCTCTGCTTGGCAACAGAGGTTGTGTTCCATAGCTTTACACGGTGTGATCTTAAGTTCGATTCATCTCGGCTTGTATTATCTTTCTCTGTGAATAGATAACTGTGCAGTAAAGATATGGAGACTGCATTGGCTCAACGGAAGAACGTTCATCTGATGCCTGAGATCCTTCACTCGATCCCAGATCGCGCAAATTCAGCTTTGTGGTAGTCAACCACACCGTGTGAAGAAGGGACTTTTTCTTTGGTGTCTCCTGTAGTTGCGCTTAGTTTTTTCCTCCCGTCTTGGTGAATATTATGGCTGAGAGTGCAAGCAACAAAGAGCACCTTGTAAGATACCTTGTACTTTAATTGTCCCTACCTCCTGTTGCGTACTTCACCTAGATAACCGATTTTAGTAGAAAATTTTGGGTAGTAGTATAGGTGGTCACTGTATTTCAAATGTGTGGAAATAATTATATAACAATCAAAAATCTTTGACAGTAATATCAGCCACATAACATGTGTCCAACTGGGTATATCAGCTCATTGGTTGTCAGTCTAATTCTAGGTCAGGCAGTATCGTGTTTCAAAATAATTTCTTATATCGCAATAGAGGATTAACAGCCAGATTTCTATGCATCTATAGGAAATCGAATTCATTCCCACTAGTAGTTCAGAATAAAAATAACTATCGAATAACAGTAAAGAGTTTTAGTAAAGCTATTAGGACAGACACATTCTACTTTCTAAATAAATCTGAGAATATAACGCATTAATTTTATTTTGCACTAGATAAATCTAAGCAAAACGTTAGTGCATAGAAACTAGCTGTAAAGTAAACTTTAAGTGTTGCAATTATAGAATTGATTTGTGAATAACTTGTAAATGAAATGTCCAATTTGCACAATTTCTTTGTAGCTAATTAAATAAATCTTTAATTTGCAGCAAACTAGTAAAGCTATTCTGATTAGTTCTGAAGTTACCGGTAAAGTTACCCGAGAGAAACAACGTGTAAACTTACCCCACGTTATAGAGAAAGTTGTTCAGGTTGGTACTGAACATTGCCTTCGTAATGGAGTAATTCAGCATTATTTTCTCGTCCTCTTGTCAAGTTTATACCGTACATGAGTGTGTTAATAACTTAGACAAACGTCTTCAGCATTACGTCTAGATTTTTAGGATACGAGTGACCCATATCTCGCGTATCTCTCAAAATTTCAAATACCATCATTGTTGAGAAGGGACAATTGGAACTTGAAATAAATACATATATTTTATCAAACCAGTATCCTACCAATAATTTTAATACGTGCCAATTTAGTGAAACTTTTGTTTTGATGGTACCTCATTCGTGAGGATTTTAACAACCACATTAATAATTTGAGTCCAAATAGAAGTGGGTTCACTTGAACAAAGCTCTTTAATTTGTTTAGTTAGAATAATGTGAAGCTTTTGAAAATACTTGTGGAAGACCCGGTGTTGTGTTCGTTGTATATCCAGGCTTTATGATGATTCAGTAATAGAGCTCGATCTCTGTATACAAGACACGGAGTTCGAGATCTGATCGTATTACATCTATTTTGTACTAGACTCATTCGTGTATATTAATGTGTTAGCCTCTGTTTATTTGTACTTTCGTCTAGTCATGAGTCAGGCCCGGTGGCGTAACTGAGGGGCCGGTGGGGCCTGCAGAGTTTGGGGGTCCTGCGAAGAAAATGTCAACAACTATAAGCAACAAAAAAGAGCTGAATACAGAATATCCATTTTCCTGAATAATAATATTTACTTTAGAAAAGGAAAAATATACTCTGGATGAAAATTTATCCATTCTAGTGATATCAATTAAAAAAAGAAAATCGTAGCACTCAGATTAAGGAAAAATAATTTTGCTGCCGACTGTACAATGTGCTGGAAATGTCTTTTTTGCCCCAAAAATTTGAGCAAAATGATTACATATCCCTATTACTACATTCAGTTCAGAACTTTTATAACTTACATTGTTGCGATTTCAAATTGGTACATAATTAAATAAAGTTGAAAACAACAATTCGGGAACTAGCATATCTCCTCTTCATAGATAACTGTACTTTGGCTTCTAGCATTTCCGGTGTACGCACAGCTTTTTTATTTCTGATCTTACCAATAAGTGTTTCTGCAACGGAGAGTTCTTTTTCAAAATTAAAACTGATAAAGGACTATTTACGCAGTTCCATGTCTCAAAAACGGTTGACCAGTCTCAATATTTTAAGTGTTGAATGTGAGAGAACAAGAGCAATAGACGTAAGTAATATAATAGCAATATTTGCAGAAAAAATGATAGAACATTACACCACTTCAAATGAACTTCGACATTCAGCAATTAGTTTGCTTTTTTGAGAATCATTAATTTTAATTGTAATTTAATTATATTCTATAGTCGCTATGCTAATTATGATTTATGAACGATTGTCTTCTACAGGGACATAATATAGTGGGAAGTTAATAGGCATGGGAAGGAGGGGGGGGGCAGAAATAATCCTGCGGGGGGGCCGACATTTTTGCGTTAAGTTCCTGGTCAGGTCTACGTTGAATCAATATTATTCATATAAAGACATAATCTCCAGATTTGGATTTTTCATTTCATATTTGTATCTTGTTCAGTATAATAATCATGTTCACCTTTACCTGCTTTAAAAAGTAATAAAAGTATTGTTTAATTTTTATCCTTCAGAGTATAATGCTGCCCATGCTTTGAACAGTAAACGCGTCCTGCATGTGCTATTGTGTCTTTAGGCGAACTTCACTTGTAGTTTTCGTTTCATGGTAAAATTACTACAAGGTGAACAAGAAATATGTTAACTCTTCCTGTTTCACCAGTCAAATTTTACGAGGACAAAGTTATTTTCTCCCTCATACACCGTACATCAACAATTTATATCAGTGAGACATGTCGCATGACTTGGTAAATTATAATAAGTAGCCTTTTCAAGTTTGCGTGAACAACAAGTAGGCTTTAGGAAGTAAGCCTTTTTATTATATATGCCGGCCGAAAATATAATAAAACATCCGATTTTGTTTTTCATAGTTGCATTAAGATTGTTGGAAGCTGCAAAGAATGTAATTTAGAAAATAAAGAACAAATATTAAGCATTCAGGAAAAAATGTATTCGGAATTATACGAGGAACGTTCCAATTATAACCAGAACATTTTTCTTCTACTACTTAGAGCAGCGAACATGTAAATCAGTTTTTTTCAAGGTACTCCCCATGTACACACACACACACACACTCTCTTCCTTCTTGTCCCATCGTTGTAGGAGTGCCCATATCTACGCGGCATAGAATTCTTTAGGGCAGTCTTTCAGCCATTTCGGCACACACGATTTGACTTCGTTGTCGGTGTGTAATTTTTGTCCTTCCAAGTGCTCCTTGAGAGACCGAAAAGATGGAAGTCTCAAGGTGACAGATCAGGGCTATACCGGGGATGATCTAGGATCTTTAGGGTGTCTATCGGTTACGAATGTTACGAAATCAGAAAATGGTCATGAAAGTCACGAAATTTAGCTTTTGGGTCACATTTTTTTTTTAACTGTTCAAATGTAAGTACAGGTTGGAAAATTTTGTTCTATAAAAAGTCAAGGTTCACCACCAAATATGTCTATGGTCGGCTTTAGACGCTACCAAATCGCAAGCAAAGTACGTTTCTATCGCATGGATGAAAATTCGGCCTAATTCGCTCTTGAAAATATTAGGAAATTTTATAATTTGGTAAAAAAAAAAAAAAGTCACGAAATTTCATTTTGGAATTTTAGTAGACACCCTGATCTTGCTCTCTCTGAAATGGCTGCAGATGTTGTGATGAGATGTTTTCCGTAAACTGCTTCTGGTGGAACGTTAGGAATTTTGGGACCCATCTGGCTGTTTTTTTTTTTTTCCGCAAATACAGATGTTTGTGGGTGATCGTTTCCACATTTCCCACATTGATGTTTTGTTTTCGCACTCATAAATGAAGGGGCCAAATGGATGAATCGAGTTGCGGGATGAGACATGGTGCCCCTGATAGAGGATGTACAAATATATGTAAGTCCATTTATAGCGGCTGAGCGCAATCAGAAACAGGGGGAGGTGGTCAAATTTGGTGGGAGAAGGGCTATGCTACGTTATGGAAATACATAAAATAAACTTTTGAATCGTAAAAACAGTGTAAGACAGAGAATGCAAACTGTGCTAGTTTCACATATTGGCAAAAGAAGAATGGGCAGAGTAGATCACAGACCTCCGCCGCTATTTTGAAAGTTGTGAATTTTTTTGAAATGGAAAAGTAGTTAAAACCAATTTTGAGACAGACTACGATTCAATGCTTCCAGTGGCAGCAGCAGTACGCAGTTCTGTGAATCACTAGTTACAATTTATAGTAATTGAAGTGCATCTTTTGCGCAGGGAGAATATGGAATATATTTGAACCTTTTTACCTTTTACGATATACAGGGTGGCCCAAAAGTAGATATACACCCCTGCATTGATCAAGTATAACATTCTACCCTAAAGGTTTCTGTACTTCAGCTGTTCCGAGCTTAAGATACAAGTAGAAAGACATTAAGAACAAATAATAAAGGATACATAATGGAACAATAAAAAAAATGATATAAAAAGCAATGAGTTGAACAGTACGGGAATGTTGGCCACCATCGGTTCCGTTGAAAAGTGGCCAAGTTAGACAGGTGGCCGGCCAACTTACAGAAAAAGTGTGATTGTTGTATTTTTAGAATAGGATTTTTTGTACTACTTGAATGTAATATTTTAATAAGTAATGACACAACGGCTACTTTTATATAATGTATATAGAGTAATCATAACAATATACAATACTAGAAAAAAATACTACAGTATGTTTCATATATGTATTAGTCTGGTACACTGAATTATTCGTGTTGCAAACACATTAACCATAAAATAGAAACTGTACGCAGTTTGCTGAAATTGATATTGTAGCACACTGAGTTATTTAGATTCAAAATAAGAAAAGAAAAATTATAAATTGAACAATTTATATGCAGTTTGACTTTTTTGACAGTGACAAATATTTTCTGTAGATTCCTTTCAAAAAAATTGCAAGTTATTTATTATGCAAATTTATTCATGGTGGTTCATTCTAAACGTTTTTCTTTTATTATTCTTTTTGGCACATATGCACATTCTAATTTTGTAGTTAACTACCTCTTGATAATGAGCTACAAGTGTTTCCCTCGACCAAAAGATGTTTTGAGAAGGATGTTAAGAAATTGATATCTCAAAACCTCCGCTACCTTTCGACAAGCCGTCAGGTGCCAATAATTGACAATTGACATGGTTAGCTTTAAGCTTGAGAATTTTCCGAAATTACTAAAGCTCCCTACTGATGAAAGGAGCCGATATATCTAATAGTTTCACCAAAACAGACAGGGTAAACAAATACGTACAACCTTTTCCTGAATTCCTGTACGTGCTTTTTCTTATTGACATTTTCCTTCACCGCCCCTTTATCAGGGTAGAATAACTATATTGAGGAGGGGGACGTGCATAGGGTTAAATGGTACCATCCCTGTTGGTGGTTCTGGCCTTTGACCTCCCAAAACAAATCGAGAGAATCCATGCCCTTGTCTCCAGTCACATACAGAACATCTGCCTCTCATATGAAAATACGAAAGAGTTAGGAAAAATAATAAAACGATATTTTGCGTGGCCAAGATACGCAGGTAAATTTATTATCATCATAGGTGAACGTTGCTTCAATGCGGCCAACTTCCAAGATAGGCAAGTAGCCAACTTGGAGTAATAAGTAACGAATGTTTTATGGGAAAACGCAGGTTCAAGACAAACGAGGCCAAGATAAGCAGGTGGCCAAGTTCACAGGTTTTATTGTATCTACTTTTGGGCCACCCTGTACTTTTTAATCTGAGTGACATTATAAAGGCCCATCTTGAGATAGATTCTGCGTTCCAAATTAATTTCAAGACTGTTCCCCGGTGATGCGTTAAACAACAGATAACATGGATTTCAATGTGAAGAAAGAAATTATTGTAAATGGCTCATACTTTGCTTACAACGGAAAATTTAAAAAAAAAAAAAAAAAAAAAAAACACTGGGTTGTGTGCCATCTAAGGGAAGTTCATATACCGAATTGCTTCACCCTAAATTGGCAGTCTGTATTTTTGACATAAATTTTGAACCTTCTTCCCCATTACAATACGCTCTTTATTCAATGTAGGATGATAAAAACATAGTTGGAGATAAGCACTATTTTCCAAGATTCATTTTAAATAGTTCAACTATTTTCTCGCGGTGCGATACCAAATAACAAGCAACGTTTATTTCAGTATGTAGAAATATATAGAAAATGGCATGACTTCCTAAGTTGACAAGATGGTGAGAACTTTTGTTTTCGCTTAAATTTTCCGCTTCCCCTTCAGGATATGCATTTTAAAGAAAGTACATGATACAAACCCAGAGCATTCAATAGTGTCGTCGGTCAAGAAAGATTGGTTATTATTGGTCTAAAGAATTATTTCAGCGTTTCTTTCGACTCCTGGTTCTTTTTTCGTTCCAGTCAGTATTCCAACTCTTTTCACATCGATTCCATCACGTCTAGGAATTCGAAAAAGTAGCCTAGACGAGTGATTTTAGCAACTCAGAACAAACTTGTACATCTCTGGAGCGAAGCTTGCGGTCGTTGCCTTCCTGAAAAAACAAATACCGATACAATGAAGCATAACGTTCTCAAGAATTTCCTAGTTCACATATCAGTTTATAGTTTCTGCGATGTGGTGTAGACAACCCGAGTAGCGAGAAGTGTCCCCCAATATGGGCGATCCGACATATCCCTCCGTAGTAATATCCATCTAATCCTTACCTTTCCGGTGACAAATTTACTTACTACCAAATGCAAATACAGGGTGTCTATCGGTCACGAAATCAGAAAACGGTTATGAAAGTCACAAAATTTAGCGTTTGGGTCGCGATTTTTTTTTTAAAACTGCAAATGTAAGTACAGATTGGAAAATTTTGTTCTATAAAACATCAAAATTCACAACCAAAAATGTCTATGGTCGGCTTTAGACGCTACCAAATCGCAAGCAAAGTACGTTTCTATTGGATGGATGAAACTTCGGCCTAATTCGCACCCGAATTCGCTATTGAAAATGTTAGGAAATTTTATGATTTGGTAAAGAAAAGGTCACGAAATTTCATTTTGGAATTTTAGTCGCCCCCCGCAGTGGCGGCGGTTGGACGTTAAAAGTGAGGGGGCAAGACATGATCTGAATATTTGTATATAAATGTTAGTTTTCCTGGTTGTGTCTAACATTTTGTTTGACGAAAGGTTGTATAACTAATAGGATACTATATTTTCAGTTAAAATACCGTATATCGTATATAATAGTTTATTAAGTAAATTGAGAAGAACAATGCAAGTAGATACTAGCCCTTTGTACTTTTAAACAACGAAAGTGTAAGAAGAGATTTGATTTCTTGCTCATGAACATCTTAAAATTCTGTCCGGAAAATTGTGTGATCAGATTATTTAATGAATTTGCAAAACAAATAAATAGAAAGGATAATATTAATCATTGTAATGAATAATGATGCTTGTTTTGCAAAAGTTATATTGAAACTGAGGATTAATGAAAAACTTAATTCCACACATGCTATTAAATGTATGTTATTACTCTTAGAAAATGAAAGGCAGTAAATACTACAAGCATATGCTACGACATTTAAAGAAATATTTGCTTTTGCAACTTCTTGAAATATGTTCGTTGCCATTAGGTGCAGTTTTCACTTTCTTGGAACACATCAAAACACAACAATACTTAGAATCAATCCACACTTCAGTTATACAAAATAAACTTAAAACCTAGAATTATGTTTAATTTACTAAATTTTATTGTATATACACTCGTACATCCTTAAACACAACACTTCACTCGTATATTACACTACAAAACAATGGAAAAGGTAGAAGTTGTTTCTTATCACGCTCTTTTTAATCGATATTCCTTACTTTAGAAAGAAGAAAAGACATTTTAGGAACTGTCAATTTTTGTGCAATTAAAGAATAACTTGTGAAATAGGCCCTACTTTTTTGCATAATGTTCTTTCGATTAGCTTCAAAGCAGCTCACTAACATATTGAGCCCTTGTAAGAAGAAATGAAAGTATGCTGAAATTGTGCTCCAATAGGTTATTTTTTGGGGTTATTTTCTGTGGCGATTAAAACGCAATTACTGTAGCTTTCTTTACTCCACGGGAAGACAACCAATACGTATTCACGCAACAGCAAATATTATATGGCAGCATTTTTTCCTATTAATCAGTAACACATACAAAATCGTTACATTTCCAAATGAAACTATATACATTAATTGGTTACTTCAAAAAAGTGCGGGGGCAACTGCCCCCCTTTGCCCCCCCAATCGCCGCCCATGGCCCCCCGAAACAGTATGAACCTTGCCCTTACACTCCTTTATAGAATATTCTAGAGCAGTGGTTCCCAATTACTGTAAAGTTGCTATTAATTTTTAACTAGTCGAAATTTGCAGGTGAATTTCAGTCTGTTACTCTTGGACTTGAATCCGTCACCACTATGTATATCATTCGTCAAGTTCAGAGGAAACTGTTCGCGTCGCTTAGAGTAGGGGAAACTGCATGTTTTTCGACTGATTACGACGTTGCTAGTAAAACGAAGGGAAAAGAGAGAGAGAGAGAGAGAGAGAGAGAGAGAGAGAACTTACCTCTGAAAGTGAACTATTTGTTGATTTGTTCATAATCAATTATTTGAATATAAGCGAATATCGAAGGATATTTTCAAGATTATACAACGAACTCATATATGTTACTGAAGTGGTACTCGTCAATGCATTGAACTAACTTAATTAGTTATGTAATTCAGTGTTCTTTCCGCAGTAGTACATCAGTCAGTGCCTATGAACATATGTTTTGCAGGTTTTTGAAAAAGCTATAATATATGCTGCATGCACAAGGACACGAAAGCAGTTGTCACAGTAATTGTATTTAGAATGTTTACTTAAACGAACATTGTTTGCAGCCTGTCTTAATACACTAATTAATGCCCTCAAGTTTGGGCCACTTACGAAGCGAATCTTATACTTAAGAAAAAAAATCGCGATATAAAAGCACGGTGATTTGATAGTAGATCACTAATTTCTGTATGCAAGTTCGCCATAGTTTCGAGAAGGAATGCATTCAGGGGGAGCCCGAGGTGAAAATATTTCTCCTCCAAGTAAAAGTAATATAAATTCGCTTCTAACTTAACTTAAATACTAGAATGGACTAATTTAAGATAACAATGGGACTTGAATTTTGTGGGAATTCTTCAATATTATGATCGAACTACTTTCCACATTAACGATATTATTTCACCTTAATGTTTTCGCTTTTATCGTAGTTTTCTTCAGCCAATGAAACGTACTCGTAAATGTGTATTAACTGATACAATTAGTAGAGTATGGTTCATGTGAAAATTTAAAGACCGACTGAAGTGTTTTGAACGAATGAGTTAGCATTTAAATCAATAAACAAATACGATAGTACACTGATGACAAATTAGTTCCAATTGGCTTACTACTGATTGAAAATTAAATTTCCAGTTTCATGTGGGGCTACACCCATTATCCTATTATGTTTTCACTTAAACTAAGTTAAACGAATAAACAAGGAATTTCGTAGGAACAAGGTTTTAGAAAATATCTGTGTAGTTACTTTACCTCACAGCTATACTGATTTCCTAACTCAAAATTACATTGCGGTAAATTCGGTTTGGTCAGCATAGTTGAATGGTTCTTGCACATGTAAACGCATTTACATTATCTAGAACATATACCAAAATCGCACTCGCCTTTGGTCTATTGGCTAGCGCGCATATCTTTGGTGATACAGTTATGCGTTCGATTCCCGGTGGCGATAACATGCTAAAAGTTGTTTACCCAGGCTGTATCTTTCTACCATTCATTTTGAATATCCCGAAATAACCAACCAGTAGTAAGAGTATATTCCGAACCGCATGATTGACGGCGCATGCAGTACAAAGGATTGGAACCTCCGGACGAATGGGTCCAGGTAGCCTCGTAACCACTTTTCGAAGCTCATTTTGACTATCTAAATTGCTGTTATTCATTTCGTGTGAAATTTGCACGTTTTAAAGTATATATATAAACGAACTGTGCTGGTTATTAAATTGCATAAGCATGAGTAATTGTACCTGCACAAGGCTTAACTTTGAGATTAGGATTTAGGATTTGAGATTTCTGGGCTCTCGGCATCAAAGGCCATTTAGCCCGTCACGTTTTGAGGGATGACGTCCCTCGGCGAGCACACAATCCGGGGAAAGGGAAGGAAGAAAGGATTGGAGAAGTAAGGAAGCGGCTTGGGACCTATAAGTATCACCATGGCATTTGTCTGGTGTGAATGAGGAAAAATCATTCAGGGTGGGAAAAGGCGTTTTACAATTTTTCGACCGAGTGCCCCCACCGGGAATCGAATCCGAGACCGCTCGCACCCAACTTTGAGAATAATAATCAGTATTTAGTGTGACATTGGTACACAAAGTAAAACTGGAAACTTAAACAAATAGACAAACCCAAATAGGTTGATTCGTCTTTAAAATGAATGTACGTAAATTTACTGAAATACCACACGCATGGGTATACCTCGCAAACTATCCGATTTTGTTTATTTTCTTTCTAGCGATTTTTGAAAGTTAATTCACCTGAGGAGAGAGAAAAAGTCACTCCGCAGTCAGTCCGAGCTTTTTGGCTTTTTTTATATTGCTGCTCAACCCTGATCTTAAAATTTTAAGGTATATTCAGAGTATATTTAAAAGTGGGATCATTTTCTAGTATAATGCTATGCGTTCACAGTTTTCACAAAACTTTCGTATGCTCGAATAGATAGCGTTCTATACATGTCTGAAAATGAAATGTCATATCCCACGATTATTCCTTTTAGGCTGAGAGAGACATATGGTTAACGAAAGTAAATGACTATAAAAGAATTAATGGATTGAGAATGTGGAGGGAAACCTACATAGGCTGTTGCCCACACGAACTGATAGGCGTGGGATCAAACAGGGTTTCCTTGAATGAGAGTGCCTGCATATAACCGAACGCTTTCTATACGGGGTTAAAACTTATTGATAGTTCCTCGTACTGCATTATTAGAGAATTTTTACGAAAAAATGTGAAAGCTTTAATCCCAGCACCGAACTCTTGCTAAGCATAAAGATCTTTTTCCCATGGGCCTCTTAACTGAAACTTGATGTACACTCATGTCCACAATTATTGTCGCATATCTATAACTGTCTTCTTGTAAGAATGTAATTTGATAATGATTTTGCAGGGTACTTTTAATACTGATACTGTGTATATAATTGGGAAATGTATATTTGTGGTAAATTTCATAGGGAAACAATTATCAATATGGAAATTAGAATGAGTAAAACAAAATGTTGTTAAATGGACAATAAATTTTTATTATCGTTTTATTCTTATTTACGGCCCTTTTGACATGAAATTTGCCACATACCTTTCTTTGCCGATTATACACATACTAACATTATAAGAAATATCGGACGAATTTATCAAATTAAATTCTTAGAACAGTATATTTATAGACAAGCGACAATAATTTTGGACATGAGTGTACACAACATATATTTGTCATGCGAACATGCCGAGGGGTTTCTGGTTGATATACGCCAATCTTCAACTTGTTATTGAGTTTCGTAGAATATTTTCCCTTTATTCATAGTTTGATCTCCAATTTTGCACCAGTGTTTTTATCTTTGCTTGATCTTGAGAAATTTTCTGTATTCATTTATTTCTGAATGTTAGCGCCCAAGTGCCGAATTTTCACACCCATATAGTGTAATACAGCGTGGAAACTTTATACTTCGACTTTCTTTTTTCATATCAGTTGCAGAAGAAAGTTGAAAACATATTTTCTTTTCATTAGACTTTATCGGTGTTCACCTAGGGTATTCGCAGTGTACACTAGCTAAGTTTCAACCTGTTGAGAAGAATAGAATATCAAAAGATAAAGGAAGAACTTACAAAATTATCAACATAACGTCGTTTGAGATTCAATACCACGCTACGTATCTCCAATTTCGGCGAATTCGAGTTTTTGATAGCATTAGAATCAGTATAGGATGGCGTATTATATGGCTAAGTAGTACACCTATATCGCGACAAATGGCTCTGTTATTCTCTGGAAGCAATACCGCCTATAATGAGGTAGTTTTCAAACAGTTTTTTGTCTCCTGTAAAATTGGTAAATGTTACTTACACGGCATTGAATCTCATACGACGATCAACTGAAAGATTCATCACATTAGGTGAATGTTAATAACATTAGCCCTAACTGGTATATATTTTTAAATATATCCATGTATAAGAATACTACATTATTATAGGTAACATATTTAGTGTTGTAAAGTTGGTTTATCATTTTATTTTAATGATATATAGAATATATTTTTAAAAAAGTAATTTTTGATTTCACGGAGAGTCGCGGAAAATTGTCATTGCAAGGTCCACGACATTAGTAAAATTTAGAATTCTAGATCTTTTCTCATACATTACAAACTGAGGAAGCATGAATGTAAGTTCTTTATTTAAATCAAAATTATGGTCTGCATATGTATATGTATGAACTAAAATGATTGGTATCTTTATTCACTTTTTTATTGATATGCAAATTGGGTTAAGTGTTTTCTCTTACTCATTAAACTAACTTGGACTAAGATACTGTATAGTCTTTCGAAATTATCCATTTATTTAATAACGTGTATAACTCTGACTGCAGTAACTTCACTTGTGCTGTTTTTGTTCTTCTGATGTAACTTAAAATATTCACAAATTTGCAACATCAATAGAACGTTTATGTATCCTCCGTGGATAAGTAGTAGAATCGTTGCTTATGTAATCAAGGAATCCCGGCAGGACGATTTCTCTTGGATGTAAACCGAGTAGGTCAAATTTGACTGTAAGACTAGGGTTTCCAGATTTCAGTATATCACGATCTATAGAAACTACGGTATGACCGAGACAATGTTGAGAGATGTTAAAACCATTTCATTTTATTCCTAATTATGAGGTTGAGGTACCGGCTAGATAGGAGGTAAAAGCACAACTTGTTTTTTTTTTTTTTTTCTCGAAGTACTAACAAGTAATACTTCCGAAGTGTAACACTCCGATTTTGATAAAATTTGCCAGGTTGATAAACTAGTTTTTTTTTCTGCGAAAAAACTTTTAGGGGGGAAAAGCCCCCATCCAAAATTTTGAGTTGACGCCCAAAAGGCAAAAAACAAGTGAACCGAAGCCAACGAAATTGCACACACATACTGTAGACATAAAAATAGGGAATACGTGTTTCGTATTTTCCTGGAAAAAACGGTTGGGTGGGGCAAAACTTTGATAACGAAATATCAAAAGTGCTAGTAACAGTATGTCAGATGTGTATAAAAACCATGAAGAATTGCAACGAAACTTTGTGTATGAACAATACGCAAAAAATAAACGAATACGAGTTTTTTTTATTTTCTGCGGAAAAACTTTTAGGGAGCAGAACCCCCATCCAAAATTTTGAAAGTTGAGGTCCGAAAGCCCAGAGGAAGTGAACCGAAGTGAATGAAATTTTGCACAGATATTGTAAATATAAAATGAGGGAATACGGGTTTCTTATTTTCCTGAAAAAAAGAAAACAGTTTAGGTGGGACACAGACCCCTCCAAAACTTTGATCGTGAAATATCAAAAGTGCTAATGACAGTATGTCAGAAGTGCTTAAAGGACACAAAGAATTGGAATGGCACATTGTGTAGGGACAATACGCAAAAAATAAACGAATGTTTTTTTTTTTTATTTTCTACGGGTTAAGGGGACAAACACCCACACCCAAAAGTTTGAAATTTGAGGCCCAGAAGGCAAGAAATTTGACCCCGAAAGGCTAGTGGACCGAAATGAATGGAATGTGCACAAATATTGTAGAGGTAAGATGAGGGAATACGTGTTTCGTATTTTCCTGAAAAGAAGAAAAAACTGTTGAGTGGACCGAAGCGAATGAAATTGTATGTAGATATTAGATATGCAAAATATGGCCTTTCGTGTTTCACAAGGGTCTACATCCGATTTCTTCAAATTTGGCAGATCAACTACAAGCACAAACAGTATAGCGTATTTTATAGTATTTCAGGAGGCACCTTTAACCCTTACATTGTTTTTCTGCATTAACAAAAACGTGTCGATTTATTTCCAGTTTGCTGTTGTGCCAAATTTGAAGCAAAACAGATAGCAACACTTGAGAAACACGAAAGGTCTTATTTTACATAGTCTATATATCTACACACAATTTCATTTGCTTCGGTCCACTCCTTCCTGCGCTATTACGGTAATATTTACTTTTTTGGGGGGGGGGGGATGGAGCGTAGGCCCCAACACCGTTTTTCCGCACAAATTAAAACACGTTTCATTTATTGTTTTGCAAATTGCCCCTATAAGAAGTTTCGTAGCATTTCTGCATATTCTTTAGGAACTTCTGACGTATGCTTATTTGTACTTTTGATATTTCGTAATTAATGGTTTAGAAGGTCCGTGCCTCACTCAACCGCTTTTTTCCAGGAAAATACGAAATCCAATTATCTCATTTTACGTGTACAATATCTGCACAATTTCATTCACTTCGGTTTACTACTTCGTGCCTTTCGGCTGTCGACTTTCAAAATTTTGAGTGGTGCTTTTGGCCCTTAAAACAGTTTTTCCGCAGAAAAAAAACCACATATTCCATTATTTTATGTGTAGTTTCTACCTGCCAAATTTTATCAAAATCGGAGTCTTACAGTTCTTAAGTGTTACATTAAGTTAAATCGTTGGATTGCGTTGTTAACTGTATGAGAAATCAATTTTTTATATTTTTAAATGCAATAAAAATAGTTTATATTTTTATTTTATTTATTTACTTTTTATATACAAATGTACAGAACTGTGATTACTTTATTTATGAAAGACATGAAGAAATAGTTTACGGAGAAAATGTATAATATGCCTGAAAAACGTAAAACTTGAGAGAAAAACGTTAATCTGGCAACCCTATTTAAGCTGTAGGTTCTTCATAACCCCGTTGTTGCATAAGGGCGTTAAAGTCACTTTTCTGTGGGGAACTAGCTGAACCTGCGCTCTTTACACAGCGCATCATTCACTATGAGCATGAATCTCCGTCATTCCTAACATCAGTACATGTTCCTTTAGAGACACAAGTGAAAGATGTCTTGATAAAATTCGGCAAGGGGTACCATAAAAGGTAGATTTTTTTTCGATTTTTTTTTCAATATCTCGCACAGTTCGCAAGATTTTGTCCTACAAACGGTTAGAGTTTCTATTTCGTGTATGATCAGTGTTTTCTTCCTGCATGCAGTATTCAATAAGCAAATGCATTACATACATAATTAATTATAATGTCGGTGATATATGGTGTTCATTGGGCACAGCCTTCCAAACAACAAAGATTAATCTTAGACTGAAGAAATAGTTACCCTTCGTTTTTCATTGTCATTTAGCCATGAAACAAACCCCTGAGAGAGATACATCCTACATATACGTCTGTGTGGTATTGGAATGTACTAGGTATAACTCGTAGGATATGATGCTTTAAAATTTTGACACGTCCAGTGTACCCTTAAAAATGGAATAAAGAAATAACAGCCATGTTCTCTTTTTTAAAATATTCAATTCGAACTCTACAATCTACACAATTTTGAATCGACCAGCGAAAACTGCACGTTTCTAGCATTTGCCGTTTTCTAGATCTCATTGTCGAAAGGATAGGAGACAAACATACGTATAAACTTTCGAGCATTTTAATATATGTCAAAATAAGTAAAATAAATGTATTAAAAAAAAAAGCTTTAGAAAAATACGTTTTCTTTGCCAACTCAAATTTTCATTAACGTGTGCTCACTTGTCACACTCATTGTTGGAAAATGACATTAAATTCAGTCAACTATTCCAGTTTATCATACGATGGCCTTTTGTAGTTTGCTTATCTTAGTGTTTGATATAATTGTCATCAATGTATATGAAATATACGGAGTAATGTGTTGTTTTACCGTTTAATCAAGTAGTCTTTAGTAATTTTATTATTTTATAGATTCCACCCACCGCCAAAAAATTATGGGGAGTTGAAGAACAGAAGGATGACAGCAAGGGAATTTTAAATTTGGGGGATCAAATGTGGAGAGATTCAACATGGAGTACATCAGGTAGGTTTAAAACAAATTTTATTTTTTTAAAAAATCGAAAAAGTGTTAACTTGGCGATGATCGTGGGAAGTCCTTGGTGACTACCAACCTCTGAGGAGAAAGGGGGGAAAGGGAAGTGATAGGAATGGTTGTATAGTATTTTTCTTTCATTTAGCTGATAATTCATTTTTTATCAGTTATTCTTTGAGTTAGCTGTGTGTATATATAATATGTATAAGTGTATATTTCGGAATGGTTAAAAAAGCCATCAGTACTTCCGTATTCTAGAGGAGAGGTGAGGAGAGTGTGAATGAAAGTCGCATACTCAATATTCAATACGTTCAAAGTATGAGAACCTAAAAACTATGAAATTGTGTATTTAGAATCTACAACCGATACTGTAGCTTGTAATTCTTCACAAGCATTTAAAAAATGCTAAAAGTTCCCATGTAAGATTGTAGCAAAATTTAGTAACGAAATGATGACGGTACACTTCTTGTTCTTTTTAAATTTTTGTACCAATTTTTACGGACATTGTAGTGATGATACAAGAAAATCATCACTTCATGTAATAGGGCTACTTGATATAACTTACGTCAAAGACTTGACAGAAAATAGACGTTGGAGGCCTACTACTTATACGAGACAAGAGTGCCCCTGAAAATTCATTGGGAATCATGCTAGGATTACATGTTTCTTAAGGTAGTGTTATATGCGTATAAATTTTGAATTTTTTATTGTTCGGGAGTTTGGTTTAGGAACCAAAACTCCTTGTTATACTCTGTTCGTCCAGGAGACGAATCACCTCAATTTGTCTAGGATTTAGGACAATTATACCAGTCAATTACTTTCGACAATCTAACCTAATTATTTCACGTGGTGTACACTTGACAATGTTACTTTGCAGTTTTTTTTTTTTTAATCGAATACCTAATGGATCAGCTGCTACTCTCCCTCAATAGTATCATGAAACAATTTTTATCAGGGATTACTAAAAAGTTTTCTCACAAGGTACACTCATGTCCAAAATTATTGTCGCATGTCTATGAATATGTTGTAGGAATATAATTTGATAATGAATTCGCCCGGTATTTCTTAAATGTTAGTATGTGTATAATCGGCTGAGACATGTGTGACAAATTTCATGTCAAAAGAGCAGGAAATAAGAACATTAAAACTTTCTTGTCCATTTAGCAACATTCTGTTGTACTCATTCTAATTTTCGTATTTGTAATTCTTTTGCTATGAAATTTAGCACAAATATACATTTGCCGATTTTACACACAGTATCAGTATTAAAAGCACCCTGCAAAATCATTGTCTTCTAGTAAGAATTTGATAGCTATAGATATGTGACAATCATTTTGGACATGAGTGTACATTCGCGAAGTTTTCCTTCGGGATTCGTGTGAAATTGGTTCAAATGCAAAGTTCTCCGCCGCCCAATGTATATTGTACTAATTTTAGGGGCCCATACGGATAATTTGCATATTTATGGGACTTCATATATATCCGGAATTCAATCATATAGTTCGGTCACAAAATTGCCTTCAGTTTCTTTACATGTAACTGGACATGAATGTGGGCATATGCAAAACAAATTGGATCGAGTACTGCTCCGACAAATGTTACCCACCCCAGTCGCCATCTTCGATCTGCTATATTGGATTCAACTTTCGGTTTTTCAACGGGGAATACGTGTAAGTGATATATCAAATTCATGTAAAATTTTCTCGGAAATTCAATGGTGTAAGTTTTATCGTAGCTTTTACTTGAACCAAATAGAAAGTTATGCAGGGCCCCATGTGTGTATGTAATCTTTTACGTTATTTATTGTTGACGAAATTTTCTCTGATTGTACATACATATACCAACATCAATATGGGAACGGTAGGTCATCACCCGAGTCTGGATTTATATTAGGCTTTTTGATCGTAATACAATACTTCGTTGTTACCATTACATGGAAGTAAAAACAATCACTCAGAGAAATGTAATAAGATTTGGACACCAATGTTGTACAGAGTTTGTTTATACCTACAGTATTTTTCCAGTTCGAAATTTTGATTTGTTAACATTAAAGAAGAAAGCCAGCTGTCTGCAATGTCTGTTCGCGAAGTTCCTGGAGGGATTTTACAAGCAACGGTCTATAATGATGATTCTTCCATACAGTATTGCGGGCTTTGTGAACGGGAGCATCATCACATGGTGTTGATGAATTTTGCTCCCGTTTTCGATGACTGTTTTTCCTGCTTTGGAACTTTGAAACCACGCAACACTGGGTTGGGCGTACACTTCCTGCAACATTTTCTGTTTCAGTTAAGTCTTGTTTATATTGGAACAAAATTTGATGCACACGCTGTACTATTCCATATTATTATTATTATTATTATTATTATTATTATTATTATTATTATTATTATTATTATTTAGTAGTAGTAGCAGCAGCAGCAGCAGCAGCAAATCGCCTCAAGTACGAAACACAACTCCAATGATTACAGTGTCACAATGACATCAGGCAGAATGATGCTGTTACCATTACAATACTTAGGATGGATCCACTATGTGCCGCCATCATTATATATTCAGTGACAGTTTCTTTGACTACTGTTTTGAAAGTTCGATTTCTTGCAAAGGAAAGATCATTTTAATTTAGCATCCCTTTCAGCAGTGAGGCTGTACGAAATGTGAACCTACAGTTAACGTGTGGTCGGAACTACATGAGCTCCCGCCGGGAATCGAAATCGCGTCTCCTAAGCCAAAAGCGCGTACACTAATCGTTTAGCCACAGGGAGCTCAAAAGAAAAGAGGAAACATTGCCCACATACCTTACGCGGTGCTAAAGAAGAAAAAAGCCGTCGTATTAGTGTTCCAATCACTATTTTTATGTAAGTGAAATTCAGTAATATGGAAGAAAATAAATTGTTCACTAATGAGGTTCACTTAGTTTGAATTTTCAGTTCTGTACTATTGTGAGCTTATCGATAAATACACAACTGGTTCATCGTGACGTGTACATAGCCATATATGTGGTACTTCACTGACGAACGTAATGTGCTTGTAGCAGCAGTAATTTAGTAGTTTTGCTCGGATAATAAGGAATTACTTCTGGAATCGCGTCAGAAGATCGGCTCGTTTAATCGTTTGTTCAAGGGATTTTGTATTAAAGTTATGAAACTTGCTTGTTTTGACTGGTAACAGTAAGTGTAGACTTCGTCTGTTAGTCGAATTGTATTATTGTTTAATTGTTTGTGCAAAGTAATTATACTTCTGCCCTGGATAAGTGTCTAAATAGAACGATTCTAGTTTTCATTGTGATTCATGCGGATGTATCATTTCTTCAAAAGTGTGTTCTGAGCGAGAATTTTGTTTTACCAATAATATTCTGGCTTTGGCACGTTATTGGGTTCGGTCTCCGGTGAGTACGATGTTAAGGAATTCAAAACTGTTTTCTGTACTCATACTACCACGTTTTGATTGTATAAGTTACAAGGACGAAGTATATCTGTGTACAATTGATGGAGTTCTAGGAAAAGTTAGCACGGGAGAGTTGTGTGCTGTCACTGTAAGACAGGGTTTGAAAAATAAAACGGGGAAAAAGCCCAACTCGCCTGGGCCAATGTGGGTTTTTCGGGTTTAGTTTTTTTTTTTTCTTCGAAATATTTCAATGCCTTTGTGATAAGTGTTAAAATGTGATTTATATTACAAGATTATCATTATTATAACTTGCAACAATTTCCTATTCATTGCTGTTTTGAAAAATGACCGTCATTTTCAAATTTTACGTTGGATTGGCCCATAATATATACAGCTAATTTAGTGTGTCTTGTGCTTCTACTCTGAAAATTTCAACTTAAAAAAACAAATTATGGCGTGGATACTCGCTATTTTGAAAAAAAAAAAAAATGGCCGTCATTTTGAAGTTTTACGTTGGTATGCCGCCAAAATCTGTACAGCAAATTTGGTGTGTCTCGTGCTGGTACCCTGAAAATTTAAACTTAAAATACGGAAAGTGGTACCCTGTTGTATGTATGGTACAGGCAGACGAACGAACAAATGTATATCGAATCATCCCAATAGCCTCAGTGACATTCGCCAAATTTTAACAGCAAATATATTAATTGAAAACAAATCTACAACTCAGGTTTTATAAAATAAATGTTTCAAAATGTTTTAAATAAGATTAAATATTTTTTAGCGTGAAATAAATGGTTTTATTGTTGAAGTTTACTTCCGATACTTTGTGCGTTCAATTACGAGAATTTTCCGAAGACCGTTCTCCCAGAGAATTAAAACCATTAACAAATATGCAGGGTGTTTCAAAACAACACCGACAACGTTTGGGAGATGATTCCTGACACCAAGATAAGACGAAAAGTATAGATCAACCTAAATGCACAAATGGTTCCTTTCGGAATTATAAGCAGCCGAAAACCTGAAAAAAAAAAAAAAAATGAACTTTAAAAGCTCTATAGCTCCACAACTATGGAACCTACCAAAGTCGGGTCAAGACTTCACTTAGTAGCTAAGATGTGCACTATCCACAAATACATGTTTCAAAATCCTGCGGTACTCACGCAACAATTTTTATAGAGGTAGTTGGTGAGTACTTCAAATTATATGCCCGTAGCAAAACTCCCTCTATAATAATTGTAGCGTGAGTACTACAGGATACTGAAACATGTATTTTTTGGATAGTGCACATCTTAGTTCCTAAGTGAAGTCTTGACCCGACTACGATAGGTCCTATAGTTTGGCGCTATAGACCTTTAAAGTTCATCTTTTCATATTTTCGGCAGCCTATAACTTCGAAAGGAAGCATTTGTGCACCCAGGTTGGTCTATACTTTTTGTCTTACGTTATCTTGGTTCAGGAATCATCTCCCAAACGTTTTCGGTGTTTTGAAACACCCTGTATAATTCAATTTCACAAAGTAAATGTTTCAATAGTCGTAAATGAAACTAAATATCTTACAACGTAAAATAAATAGTTTTATTAGGGGCGCGGTTGCTCATTGGTAGAGCGTTCACCGCCGGTGCTTGGGGTCCCTGGTT
Organism: Thermobia domestica; assembly: GCF_964235325.1. Classification (NCBI taxonomy): domain Eukaryota; kingdom Metazoa; phylum Arthropoda; class Insecta; order Zygentoma; family Lepismatidae; genus Thermobia; species Thermobia domestica. Next base: position 250,933,653 of record NC_137461.1, read on the forward strand.
TGATCCCAGCTCGCGCCTTGTGGACTGTGGTGGACAAACGCCGTGTTCGTGGGTTTTCTCGGGGTTCTCCCGTTTCCTCCCACTTTCTTCATTCCACCATTTCATTCATTTCTCATAATGACCGTCTCCTTTAGCCTAACCGGCATAAGCGTGGGACGTAAAACTGACAATTTCATTTATTTTTTTTTTCAAATAGTTTTATTGTTGAAGTATTAAGTTTGGATGTTCTGTGCGTTGAACTGAGGGAATTTCCCGGGTACTTCTTTCGCGACGAAGGTTTATTATTATTATTATTCGAAAATGCAAGCTTTCTTTACTGCACATCGAAACTTCCACTAGTACGGAAGTTTGAATCCAGAACTTGAAATAATTACCCGGCGTAGTTACGTACTCTTCGAAGCTCCGGGCAAAGCTTCTTAAATTTGACAAGAATTTTTAAGCTGTTGCTTCTGTTGATTCTACAGAATGCTTATTTGAAAAGTAGCAACAAATAACTGAACTAAACTGTTGGAAAACCAAACACTACTGAAGAATACTTGTGTTACCATCAAAGGTAATAAAAAATAATAGTAATAGCTTTGTTAATACACTACATATTTACTAGTAGTACCAGCACGTATGGCCCTAAACCCATCAGACGTATGAGGGATAACGTCCTTCGGCGTCGGCGAGTGGGCAGAACACACTATTCACGGGAAGTATTTTCTAAAATATAAAATTGCATATTTTACTTCAAATAGGCTATAAGTATAATCCATACATTAATTTGTTCTATAATTATCTCAATCTAAAGTATGGCTTTATATATATATATATATATATATATATATATATATATATATATATATATAATATCCATTCAGTGCATTCAGAACTTTAGAAAGGTCTTGCGTTGAATGTTGTATACCTTAACGTAAAAGCACCTAATTCGCCCAAGTCCAAAATCTGATAAAAATAATCACTTCCAATGTGATCATCTTAGTTGTACCAATAATATACTAATGAAAAGCTCAGAAACCCTGGGGGTTTTAAGGTTTTTTTTTTCCAGGTGGATCCAACCCGAAAAAAACCCGGTGTTTTTTTTTGGGGGGGGGGGGGGCTGGGCCTACTTTGGCAAACCCTGCTGTAAGATAACTTTCCAGCAAATTAAAAAGTGTTCATATAGCTTTGTTCCGCTTCGTGTCTGACGAGAAGGTTTTTTCTTTTCGGCCCTAATTTTCCTTCTACCTCTACCCCGTCATTCAGGAGAGGTTTTCTTTATTCTTTAATGTTCTAATCTGGTTTGTTTCCACTTTTTTACCATTCCCAATGTATGCTTTCCATTATTCGTGGCAGTCTTAATTATACGTTCCGAGAAGCAATACCTGAAAAATCTGAATGCGTGAAAACTGGTGTGAATAATATCCGTACAATTATGCTAGTAATTTTAATAGCACCGGTAATGGAAATTCCATTAAAAAAAAAGTGTTTTTTCTTATATGTGACTACCTTTCATTGCATAAACAAACACTCCTTGAGAGGTTCTTTGTTCGATCCCTAGTCATGTGAGCTTGTAAACATAATATCCATGTACTTTCTCGGGATCTTCCCACAATCTTTCATCCGATTCTTTAATAAGCATTCACTTTTTATTAATCATGAACCTCCTGCCCAAAGGATATACTGTAAGACGTTAAAAATTTAATTGTACTTATATTCAGTATGTCCAGAAACGTAATAGTTCTTCAGGACTTGTACAAATGATATTCCATCAGTTTTTCGAATACACACTAAAGACAAGAGCAAATGGGAAGAGTAAAATTTCAAATTCAGTATCCCGTTCTCTATAAAGGTATGACTTCATGTAATTCTTTGAGACACATTGAAGGAAATTATATTATTACTTTGGAGTAAGTGATACATAACCTACTTCTCAGCATTTGCACCATCCTTGTTAAGGCATTTGTCGTAACGCGGCACCCAGTTTCGTATGTCTGTATGAAAGAACTCTGCCGCCGAGGACTGGAACTTGGCAATCGTGTGCAACTCTGTTGTGCTGTCGAGAGATCCGACCAGAAATCACTTCAGGTGGAGGAACAATCCGGAATCGCTATGTGGGAGGTGAGGTAGGACCTATGTTCAATCTCCGGTGAGAGTTACGGCCGAGGAACTGGTCACCTTAGTGGTAACGCTATCTGTGACACTATGTGCCTCTTCTCCATTGTCAGTTATTTTTGGAGCCCATCATGTACACAACTTGTCAAACTGCAGTCACTGAGTGAGGGTCTCACTAAGCATTGAACGGGAAATATGCAAAAACTGATATGAGAGTTATAGATTCTACAGAATTGCTTGATGTACACTTTCCACCAATTCAAAAGTAACCAAAGACGTTCGGCAGTTACTGTGTTCGACATATACAGTGGTGCGGCTTAATGTGCATTGTCTGATCCTTTATCTGACCATATTTTTATTCATAACTGTTGGCATTTCACACAACTGGTGGTGGGTCTATGACGCCTACAATTCCGTAGCATGAAGAAACCCGATGGCCGCATGTACTAAGCGGGAGACTGAGCACAGCCATTTTTACCGCCCACTCGTAGGAAGGTGCGTTCTATTCTGACTACTCGTCCCATCTGGGGCTCTTTCGGAATTTAATTTTTGGATGCAGCTCCGTGTATATAAAACTATGAATCAGTGTTATCGGAAGTAGTAGGCTTAAACAACTGAACCGAAAGATATTGCATAATATAATAGAATTTATCTTTGATACAGCCACAATCGGTTCTGCAGAAACATGTCCACCTCGTGCATATGACAAATCGCGAAGTGATTACAAAATTCTTACATGTTCATACATAGCTAGATACTAACCAACATAATTAGGTAAAAATATAACAAAGACTATAGTTGACTATAGTAATTGTTGCGCTTATAGGCACGGGGCAACTTAATTAAGTAAAAATGTAACTAAAATTTACAGTAATTAGTGCGCTTACGGTTTCTAAAATTACATTCTAACAAGTAAAGAGCTTAAAATTTCCATTATTATATTTCGCAATCCTGCAGATATTGTTATCACACTTGTAAAATACAGTAAATTCTGTTTGAAAATATCGCACTTCCATCACTGTAAATAACATTCAATCTGCAAGCAGAGAAAGTGTAATTCAAAATTGATTTGGATACCGTTCATTGACCACACTAGAAATCTTTTCATCTATATATTAGTGACTGAAGAGAGTACCATTAGCAATATAGTAGGTTTCCGACGTACAGATTGCCTTTTGCTATTGAGGGGGTGAAAATATTTTAGTTTTTCTTATTCGTGTAATTGTACTTGTTTCTTGTTCACAGTTTGAACATATGTCGGAAACATGAATGTCGCAGTTGCACTTAATTGTTTCTTGTGAAGAAAGAAAAAAAAAACTTCTTCGTGATCTGAGTGTTCCCTTAAAATGCAGTTTGCAAACAGAATATGTTCCCTGTTACTTTTTTTTTTTTTTTTTAATATATAACAGCATTATCGCTAGATAGAACTCATTTCGGAGTGGAGAGTAGGGGGCTCTGTCCGTGATGTTTCTTCATGCATGAGTCCAGCCGCTAGCAGTGGAAGAACTGCCAGCCAGAGGTCACAGGAAGGCTGCCCACGCTAGTGTGACGGGCGGAGCGAGCATACAGCATTTTTTTTTTTTAAATAAATAATAGTATTATGAATTGGGTTAAATGGCTATGAATCCGTTAGTGTAATACAAATAGTACACAAAAATATGACTACGATGTATGCAGCAATAGTGCAACAGTCGATAGGTGCTCATTTTACGTGTAAGAAGGGGAAAATATTGGAAAAATAGCTCTTATAATTGTCTTCGTACATAGATCAGAAAGAAAACAGTAATATAGTATATTAATGCTATCACTAAAGTTGGTAATATTAAATTACCTAGATAATATGTCAGATGTTTCTTTATTACATTATAATATCTGCCTTATTCACTTGTATACTTAGGCCATGCCCTTAATTTGGTCTCGTTCGAAATTGGCGTAGGCCAACCGTGTACCTTGGATATAAATGTGAGAAACGATATATTATTGCTGGGGCGAGCTTCTACCATTCAGTTTAAGCGGCATTTGTATTTGTGTGATTTAGATTTTGCAAAATGTGTATCCAAATTTCATGGAACTTCGTGTACCTTTAATCCTAGGAAGTTGTGTGGGATTGAAATCCAGCAAAGACGAGCAGATAAAAATCACTTTACATTACAAGTGTTCGCTATACATGCTATAAAACAGTTTAACTTATGTAAAAACTATTCGGCTGAGGTACACTGTTGTGTATATTTTTGTTAGATCTTCCCCATTAATCGCGGGTGAAATCTGCGTGTCCTGCTTGTTATAGGTGTCTAGGTCAGTTAGGGCCTAAGCTACGAACTTTGAAACTTTGTGGAAGCTGTATTTTTTGGAAAAGTCGATCGTGTGCTAAAATCTGCTTGGAGCCCAAAAGAGAATATTTATCCCGTTAAAAGTCTCAATTCAGGTACACTATTAAAGGCCATTTACATTCTTTTCCTGTTACGCTTGAAGTATATAGGTGTTACGCTTATATATATATATATATATATATATATATATATATATATATATATATATATATATATATATATATATATATAAAATAAAAAATAATATTTGGAGATTTTGAGAGATTTGGGGACTACCTCAGTCAGCTATTGCGTCAAAACTATCGTAGGATTATGGTTCATACCTCGTTTTGTTCGGAATGAAGCAGTGTCCAACTGCATTAGTAAAACTTCCCAATTTTGTACCTTAGGCGGGAAGTTTCCGCCCAAAGTGGGGGAAAAGGGGATTTTTTTAAAAGTCCTCGTTTATCGCGAATTTCTCCCCTCAAGTACACGGCACGAACATGCGAATGTTACAAAAAAAAAAAAGTAAAGAGAATGAGGTACCAAGAGTGGTCCGAGGAAAAGTTTCCGATTTACCAGTTTGCCCTGGATAATACATGTTCAGTCTATTTTTATTCAATCATCTTCAGCATAAAGGGTATTCATTGTAGGAATATGAATCGTACCTAGTTTTCTCCGGAATGGATCAGCCTTTCGAACGGTACCATTCGCATGTCGGTACCATGTACCCCAGGAGAGAAAATTCCCTAAAAAGATTAAAAAAAAATCTCTTTCTCAAATTTTGAGCTTCTGTTGGCATCCCCTGTGTTAATGCTCAGATCCCAAATGACCTGAAATATACTACATAATGTAATACCTGTGCAAAATTTTAATCTTATATCTTGAAGACTGAGACCGTGGCTAGGCTAAAGGAGACAGTGGTGATGAGAAATGAAGGAAATTGTGGAAGGGAGGAAGCGGGAGAACCCCGAGAAAGCCCACGCACACGGTGTTTGTCCACCAAAGCTCACTTGGGATCGAACCAAGGACTCCATGCACTAGAGGTAAACGCTCTACCACTATCCAAAAATGAAGTACCACATACACACACACACATATGTATATACCTGGAATGAAATTATCAGGTTTCGTATGCAAACGCCGTGAACTAATGTTTTTCCCTCACCGAATTTCCGAAAATCCTTCAGTGATATAATTTGTCACAAATCTTCTGCACTGCCCAAATTTCTAGGTTAAACAGTTTGGCCTGGGTGTTGATCACTGTCACTCTGAGCTTTTTGTTCATTGATGTTTAAAAGGCACAAGGGCTGTGAGGTCACATGGGATATAAAGAACTAAGTGCCGAAACCTAAGTGTAGAACGCCTTTCCGGAGACGCTCTAAATGGACTGAAGTCAATTGATCTTTGTAGCTTTTAGTAGAAGACATTCCATGTTATTTGTTCGAACTTCAGTAGATTGACTTACACGCAATAACATTTCGTATTTATTTTGTTCTTGAATTATTTCTTTACCTTGAAGTTCTGTCTGCCAAACTTGATAATATTGAAGGCATATGCCCTCATAGGGATGGCAAATTTACAAATGGAAAATAAATGTGCAGATTTTATAGAAATTTGTTGTTTTTTTCTGTTAGACTAACAAGGTTAAAATCAATCAACACAGGCATTTCCGTCTCTTAGCATCGAAAAAGGAGAATTTAATAAATAATTTCCATTTGCGTTCGATATCCATCTGATTCTTTTGAGACTTGTCCTGATGATAGCTGGAAATGCGGAAATGCTCTGTCATCATTTATGAGGTAAAAATGTAGGTTGACTAATAGTTTTGCCGTTTGTGAGCATGCAAAGTGTGGGATGTACAGAACATAGTTGGTCATGCTACTTTTTACTTTTTTCTCCTTGTTATCACGGCTTTGCGTTGGCGTTACTATTTTCTTTTCTTAACACTGTAGTCCTTGTAACGGACATTGAACTTCAGGATAGCTTCGCGATACTTCGCAGTCGGCTGATTAAATGGCAACTCTTGTATTTTAAATTCGTTTATCTTCTGAAATATTCAGGAAAGGTTTTTCCAAAACTTTGAAAACTTAAGGATAAGTACATGCGCCACCAGGTTTTTCGTTTATTTCGTTTGTTGTAATATAGATAATTTCTCCGTGCCAGGGATTTTAGTGCACCAATTTTAGTTAAATATTTTCGCATGTAGCATAATATGTGCTTTTAGTAAGATACAGGCATTTTAGTGCACTAATCTTAGTTAAATATTTTCGCATGTAGCAAATCAAGTGCTTTGGGAAAAAATATTTTAAAATTTTATTTAGTTTGAGTTTTACTTCCAACAGAGTTGTTAAGCAAGAGGATATAGCGTGAGAAATTAATTACGGTATTAAATGGTGAAAGAACAATACATGCCACCCACACCTGGGAGGGATTCGAATCAGAGAGAGAGTTGTTAGCATTACATCGACCATACCAGTCGGAGAGAGAGAGAGAAAAAAACTAATTTGTATAGTGCACAGACCAGTTAAACAAACTAGGTCTTGCTGTTATCTTATTGGTTCCTACACTTGCAGAGTTGCATCGATCTAGGGATGATAATGTTTTTTTGAAACGAAGGATCTATATAACGTTCAAAACATAATTTTGAAGAGAAGAGTACATGATAGGAGGTGGACCGATGGTAAAGGCAATATATCAGAAAGCTAACTCTATAGCCTATGGAACCTGGAGGTTCAATGCCGCGTTCACAAAAGCTCTCCACTTCTATCCTTAGTAAACTGGATCCAGTTTCTACTTTGTATTCCTATCTCTGCGAGATCCATCTTAATATTGTACTCCCATCTGCGCCTAGGTTTTCCTAATGGCAGTTTTCCGATTGGTCTTCCAGTCAAGACTTTGAAAGCGTTCCTAGTTTCTTCCATCCTAGCTACATGACCTGCCCACGTAAGCCTCCTAGACTTGATGACCCTAACAATGTTTGGGAAGTCGTATAAATTATGTAGTTCCTCGTTACGAAGTTTCCGCCATTCCCCATTCCCGTTCCTCTTTGGTCCGAATATTCGTCTCAGGATCTTGTTCTCAAATACTTTCAATCTGTGTTCTTCCGCAGAGTAAGAGACAAACATTTTAAGTATTTGTACTTTAAATAGTCTAAATTAGTTAACTAAATCTTTTTCATAAAGTTTGATATAAAATTATTGTTCAGAGTCTTTGTATTTTAATAAGCCGTCTCTAAAATCAATGCATGTGAATTGTGCTTTCATCTTCCGAGTTCTTTTAAACTATGTTTATATGTTTGTGGTCAATCCTTTCGACCATGAGATTTCCGAAATTACAGGTTCTAGAAAGATGACGTTTTCACTGATCGATTGGACATTTTGCGTAGGTTGTCCAGTTCTAATTGAATATTTAAAAAAAAAAACATGGCCAATATTTCATTACATTTTTTTTTTAGGGTACACTGGAAGCGTTGAAATTTAAAAAAAAAATCATATCCTATGCATTATACATTCCAACACCACAATGTTGTATATTGGGGTTGTATATGTCTCAGGTGTTTGTTCCATGACCAAATAATAGTGTAAAAGGAAGGATAACCATTTCTCGATTCTATGATAAATCTTTATTTCTTGTGTTTATTGCCCAATGAACACCATATATAACTGACATTATAATTAATTGTATAATGTATTTGCTTATTACATACTGCATGCAAGAAGAAAGAAAACACTGGTCATACATGAATTAGAAACTCCAACCGAAAGTAGGCTCAATCTTGCAAACGGTGCGAGATATTGAGAAAAAATAATCGAAAAAATGTCCCCTTTATGATACCCCTTGCCCATTATTTTTAAAAATCAAGACGTCTTTCACTTGTGTCTGTAGAGGGACATGTACACTCATGTCCAAAATTATTGTTGCATGTCTATAAATATGTTGTTGTAGGAATATAATTTGATAACGAATTCGCCCGGTATTTCTTATAATTTTAGTATGTGTATAATCGGCAAAGACATGGATGTGGCAAATTTCATGTCAAAAGAGCAGTAAATACGAACAATACAACGAAAATAAAACTTTCTTATCCATTTAACAACATTTTGTTCCACTCATTCTAATTTTCGTATTTATAATTCTTTCCCTATGAAATTTACCACAAATATACATTTCCCGATTATACACGTAGTATCAGTATTAAAAGTACCCTGCAAAATCATTATCAAATTATATTCTTACCAGAAGACAGTTATAGATATGCGACAATCATTTTGGACATGAGTGTACATATGTTGTGAGGAATGAGAAAGAGATTTATGCTCATGCAAATGATGCGCTGTGTAGAGAGCGCAGGTTCAGCTAGTAAGAAAGCACGTACTTAAAATTCTCTTTTGAAAAAAGCACCTAATTTCACTTAAATGCGTAAATTTCTTGGTCCGATTTTTAAAAATTGATAGATTTAAACATGCCATTGTTGATTGATTGAAGGAACTTCGGGACAGAAAGTGTTCCACTTCACACTGAAATCAACAATAGTGGAAAAGAACGACCCAGGCTGTATTTTAAGGCTCCGTCTTGTCTTTCACGTGCTCAAACTGAGGAAAATCGTCAGAATGACTAACCTCCGAACTGAAAACCGGGATCTTCTGATCACGAAACAAGAACGTTCGCTAGCCGTTATAATGAAGTAATTTGTCTAAAATATGATCATTTAACAATACTAGAGATAAGAAGGTCGCAAACAACTTATTCATAGTTTTATTTTTCCCTGAACATTCTTCGGGCCCTTCTCAAGGGTTACCAATGAAATGAGAAAATATTTAAGGTAGTTTTATAAATCGACTTCACATTAATATCCTAAGTATTTAATTTAACCCTTTTCTGCACTAAAGCTGTAGTGTGACTCAAGCTTTGACTATACGTTTATAAATCAAGGCATATTAGCCTGTCATAACAAAATCATGACCGTTTAAATCGAAGTGGTACATCACTATTGATCAATCTGCCTACACAGAATTTTAGTATGCTTATAATGCTACATATCAGGTATTGATAAAAGAATTGATCGTTTCAGGTTACCTCAAGATAAATAGTAGAATATGATTCAATGAATTGGACTAGACTGAGTTACATATAAATCGACTTACTCAAATTTACAATAGGTATTCTTCGGTTGACTGCGTAAATCCATTTCTGTTACAAGTTCAGATTGTTAATTTTTGAATGGTCAAATAGATCGGAAGGAAGATAGTATGATTCAATATAGATTGATATATCAGGTTATCTAAAAGTCATTGGATATATGGAGGTCAAAATCCATTCGTTGCATTAAATAGGGTGATTTCCAACTAGATGAAATGAAATTTCGATCGCACGAACATAGTACATTTGTCAAAATTGTAAAATGCACGTAGATTGTTGGCCTAGAGAACTTAAACCTCTATCTCGCGATTGCCGGAGTGGGTGCTTTCGCTTATTTACACTCTCCTGCCCGAAACTTAAATGTACGGATGAGAGAGAGTCATGAATAATTGATACAATGTAGTTTCTGCTCGCGTAGAAGCGTGGAACAGATACCTATACTTGCAATGCCCTATTAACACTTAAAAATATTCCTGAATACCCTACCATATGTTGGCCGTCGCAGATCTGGATTTTTGTTGACAGAAATGTTTAGTATGGGGTGTGGTAACCGCGAATAACTATCGACAGGCTGCACAGCATGCATCCATAGTGTAGATTAGACCAGGCGGCTTATGCGGTGAAGCATCCTTTTCTTGCACAATCATCCTACTTAGTTTTAACAGTTGACCATGGTGGAGGTGTTACGGCTGACATCTGTCGTCCGAAGACACATTCTGTTTGCTCAATCGGATTGAGGATTGGTGACCGCACTGGCCACTCGAGGTGAGATATTCTTGCTGTAGGTAATCCTCTCCAACTGTGCCCTATGTGGACGTTAATATCATTCCATGAAATGAAATTCAGGACCGTATGGACCACAGAACAATCGGACATACTGTTCAAGGATGACGTTCGTGTAGATCTTAGCTGTTTTCGTTCACTGCAGGAACACATGAAGCGGTGTTTATACCCTAACATGATGATGCTCCTACATCACACCAAGACCTCCAAACGTGATCCTTACATAATCATTTGGATGGTCGTTACATCTCCTGTTGCCCTACAAATAGACTAAGAATCATGTTACGTTGGGAAAGCAGTGCTTCCATCTCTCAGCATTATGATTTCGCTATTCACTATTGAAGATCAATCAGTTGAAAAAGGAATGTAGTTAAGCCAATCAAGCAATCTCAAAATAAAAACAAGAGCTTAGTACTTATCTGCTGATTTAATTGTCCTGATGATTTCAATACTGGAAGAACACAACATAACACTGACACTTCAAATAAAAGAACAACATGCCAATAGCTTCACGTAGCTGACAGACGTTTCTGCGTCCTAAACTCCGGAGTCTCACTCACTAAATTGTTGAACAACGCTCGCGTGTAGAATAAAACAATTAGCGGTGGTTTACAACACAAAACTGCTACGGAACAAACACATCTTCTTCAAATTACAAATGAGGTTGAAAGAACTGTCACAGTGATGCAATAGCTTCTGGTCCTCCAGGTTGGGAGTTGTTCTGTGCTGATGCCCTATGATGTAAAAGTTCAATCTTGCAGCATCGGCTCGTGCATGTGATGAGTATATCCTTGGATTTGAAGAAATTTTCTTTTGTGCGTCTTTGTGTTTGTCTCGTTTGGCGTATGATTAATGCTACAGCTTCGGGCATATTTTTTGCGTTTGCGTTCGGACTTGGAGTCGGGTAACTGTCGACGGATATTGTGGTAATGTCCAACTGTACTGGACGAAGCGATGCGCTCAAAGGGAAAGCAGGGAATGCGCCTTGTGAAAGTTAAATATGAAACATGATTCCTTCCCATAGTCGGGAGGGCCGTTTCCTTAACATTTATCAGTCGGGTTCAAGTAGCCCTGTCTCTCTGGATTTGTTTGTCCTCTTGCTGTGAGCCATAACTCAGTTTGCTGATACGGGACAGGACATTTGGGCGCGGACGTTTCGGCGCTGCCGTTTAGGCGCCGGATGTTTGGGCGCAAAGCCGTTTTGGCGCCAGACGTTTGGGCGCGAGGTACATAGTAAAAATCACAATTTACGACATATAAAGTGTGCTAGGCACTGAAAACTAAGCGCGAATCAAGATATGTACATTTCCTACACTTCTATCTTTATCTCACCTCATTTATCTGTATATTTTCTATCTCTATCTTATTTATTCATCTAAATTAAATAGTTTAATGCGTTTGTGGCATTTGTTGCCTAACCTCGTCATGGATTGATTTTTCGCTTGTTCACGATTCTTGTAGTCCTGATCTAATGTTGATCTAATTTTTGTATTATATAAGAAAGCTAGGAAATGAAGAAATCAGACGGTGTTAATAATTTTCTTAATGTTAATTAAAACATATTGATTTAATTTTTGTATTTTTTTAAAAAGTTGATAATTGCATACTCATGAATATTAAAATTTGTTTTCTTTCGTATTACGTTTCCAAACTCTTCTTTTCCGTAAGTCCAATAAAGAACTACCAATAGAAGATTTCCACGCACTCGAGTTGAGGGAAGTGGCCCTGCGTAGCGTAGTCGCTAACGCTCTCGCCTTCAGTGCGAGCGGTCCTGGATTCGATTCCCGGTAGGAGCACTAGGTCGAAAAAGTGTAACACGCTCTTTCAGGCCAGCCACCCTGAATGAGGTTTTCCTCATTCACACCAGGCAAATGCCGGGGTGGTACCTAATTTATAGGTCCAGGCCGCTTCCTTCCTTCCCTTTCCCCGGATAGTGTGCTCCCTCAAACGTGACGGGCTAAATGGCCTTAGATGCCGAGAGCCCAGAAATCTAAAAATCCTAAATCCTAATCGAGTTGAGGGAAAGATATTTCGCATACAGGGTGTCTAAGACATTGAGTTTAGGAACTGCAGTATGCCGTATTTCTGGTATCACCTTATTTATTAACATTCCAATATAAAAATCAAAACTTAACACTTTTTTTTGCCCCATTGTAAGCATTTAATTTGCATTAAAGAAAGTGGCGAAAGGAAAAAAAGAGAACGATTTCAAAGTGGAAAATAATAGTTAAGTGTACATATATAGGTCATTTAGCCACTAGAAACGTGTTTGACATTCATACTTATTGCGTAACTACAGTAGAAGGCCTGCTTTAATTTTTTTTAATGGAATAGGCTCACTATGTATGTAATGCAGTCAATCATATCTAGTCTGGTCTACTTACCTTTGGCTTGATAAGTTATCAAATAAAAAGCACACTTAACTTTGGTTGAAACTTCAATTTACAAAATTTAATTGTTAATTCAGTTTTTAGAATTTTGAAATTCCAGTATTTCTAGTATGTAAAACAAAACCCAGTATAATTCAAGGACTTCCACTACAGTAGACACCTTGTGATATCTTGATTCGAACTTAGTACTCAGCGCCTAACATAATGACTTTTTAATTTAACTCGCGCCAAAACGTCTGGCGCCCAAATGGCTTCGCGCCCAAACGTCCAGTGCCCAAACGGCGGGGCCCAAAGGTCCGCGCCCAAACGGCGGCGCCCAAACGTCACGTACCCTCATAATTCACCCTCCTCAGGAACTGAACATATCGAGGAACATACCATGCTATTTACTTCCTTATATTTAATAATAAATTTCCCGAACCTGCGCTCTACACAGCGCATCATTTACATATGAGCATGAATCTCCTTGTCATTCCTCACATCTATATATGTCTCTTTACAGACACAAATAAAAGACGTCTTGATAAAAATCAGCAAGGGGTACCACAAAGGGGACATACATTTGATTATTACTTCAATATCTCGTACCGTTTGCATGAGAGTACTTGCGGGTGGTTTAATTCGTCTATGATCAGTGTTTTCCTTCTTTTTACATGAAGTATAAAAAATAAGCACATACATAACATAAACAGTTAATTATGTCAGTGATATATGATGTTCATTGGGCAAAACAGTCCATACAATAAATTCATGTTAGTGTGGAGAATTGGTTATCCTTTATTTTTCATTATAATTTGGATATAAACCCCCCTGGGAGATATACAACCCTGTATACAGCTATGATGTTTTGGAATGTATAACTCATATGGTGTGCTACTTTTTTTTTTTTTTTTTTTTTTTAAATCAACCCTTCCAGTGTATCCCTTAAAATGTAATAAAGGAATAACGGCCACTTGTAGTTTTCGAGAAGATTGTAGAGAAACATACAAACTTTTCTTTGGATATAAAAGTATAAACTTTCCTTTGAAGAGAGACAAATCTAGCATTTTAATATATAGATGATCGATTCAGTTCAAACGCCTTTGCGATTTTCTCCGGTTGCCTGGTTGTTTCATAATTGTGAAAAGGAGTTGACTGAGCATAACTTCTTCAGCATTCCTTAACTGCATTCATTGTGCTGTTACATCAAGCTAAGGCCCTCTCATGCTAAGGCCCACTATTAACCGTACTAATCATATCTGGCTTGATGGTCACTTTCCGATAGTTTGGCAAGAGGCTCATATTCTAACTTTTGTAAAACCTCGTAAGGTCTCAACTCGTACTTCTAGGTGTAGGTCTATTGGTCTTAGGTATATTTGCAAAGTTTGTGAATGGCTGGTTAATTTTCGGTTGGTTTGGTGTTGGAAATAATTCCTTACCCTCGAACCTCCAGTGCGAGTTCCGTTAGTTTTGTTCAACTCTTGGTCATCTTGTCCATCTTGAAAATATGATTCTGGATGCTTTTCGTCCTGGGAAATATTTGGTGGCTGTCTTTTTCGATCTCGAACACGTCTGTGATACTACTAGGCGCCCTGAAATCCTACAACAGCTTCATTCTTCGATTGTTTAACCCTATAGCCCTAGGGGAAGATGATAATCTCGTCGCAAGAACAAGAAAACTCTCCGTGGGTGGTTTCGGCAATGTCCGAACACTCGTATCCTGTTTCTAGTGACATTGTAAGTAAATGTGTATCCAGCAACGTTGCCATAGTTTTGGGTCTCTGTTATACTCTGATTTATGACTTACACATGTGGGTTTAAGAGGTCACTTTCCTCTCTTTCTTTTTCCCCTTGCCGTGGATTTGGGATTCCATTTTGCTCTTTTCTCCCCCTCGCAAACGAAAGGTACATGCTCTATTTTGTGTTAATGCTAGTTAAAAAATAAAAAAAAATAAAAAAAAGATTTTTAAGTACACGGCCACATCGCATATAATGCAAGAAAATTAATTAGGACGACCTATGCTTTGGTGTAGAATTTTATAAAAATAATCGATGTAATACGCGTATAATGTAATTATGTAATAAAGTAATTGAATATAATGTAATAAAATGCAAAATATAATTAAAATACATTATTCATAAATTTCTGATCTCATGTTGCCCAGTGGCGTAGGGAAGGGGGGCAGCCCCCCCCAAAGAGGTCCGACAATGTACTTTGGTACTTTGATGTTTGTAATTTTTTATATATTTTATGTTTATATATTTTTGTTTGTAATTCCTCTATATGTACCTATAACAGCACTTGTCCCCCCAAACACACATCCTGGCTACGCTACTGATGTTTTAAGTTTTACGTCCCACGCATAAGCCGGTTAGGCTAAAGGAGACGGTGAAGATGAGAAAAGCATGAAATGGTGGAATGAAGAAAGTGGGAGGAAGCGGGAGAACCCCGAGAAAACCCACGAGCACGGCGTTTGTCCACCACAAAGTCCACACGGCGCGAGCTGGGATCGAACCAGGGATCCCGAGCACCGGAGGTGAACGCTCTACCAAATGATTTATGAAACACGAAAAGAAATTCGTTAGAGTAGTTTTTGAGAATATCACAAATTTTGATTTTCATCTTTCAGTAAACTACTCGTAGTTTTAGAGGTGTTAAGAAAATTGGAAAATGACGCTAGAGAATCTTGTAAAAAACCTTAAGTTTAAAATTATGTCTCGATACGCTGAACCGTAGATATGCCCTCTAGGCAACCGAACATATTTTCACTGGGACGAACAGAACTCCGTTTTGAGACATGTAGGGATCATCTAACGTACAAATCCGTTTAAATCTATTTTTTTTTTCATGATTGCTATACTTTCTTATTTCCTATCGTCACTCGAAAGTAAAAAGAAAATTTTGTAAAGAAGACATCGAGACTATCTTCTCATCATCACGAGAAAACTGCTGAGCCGTTTGGAAAGAATTTTGGAACATTAGCACTTGGCTCAAACTGGGCTTTCCAGATCTCTTTCATTATAATGAGTTTCCTAAGAGGTATGTGTCCTCCACACTCAAAATGATGTTATTTGTCATCATCATGAGAAAAACGGATAGATTGTTTCAAATGGATTTTGCAATGTAGGTAACAGTTGACTGGAGTCGGATTTCTTTCATGTCACTTTCATTAAAGGCGTATCCTAGGGGGAAAGGGTTCAAATATAAAATATGTCAAAAGCTGTTAAACAGTTTAAAATCAATTTTTGAAAATAGCACTTGGGTGGCCTAACCTTTTATAATTTAATTTCCATTTAAATACCTGTTCTAAATGCGAAAAAAGGGTTCAAATATGATTAACATTTCAAATATTCTCCATAAATCTACTCTTCCCGTGAACGCCGGTTCTTCAGCCAGTTAATAAATAATTTTATGATTAGTGGTAATAAAAATAATAATTTAATGTTACAACGAAGGCAAGTTGTGTCATGTGTGGTGATCACATTGCTTTCTTTATTGTTGTTCTAGGCCAAGGTTCCCTCTTTCTTAATTCAATTATCTAAAGATGTAGATTAAAAACTGAAAATTCTGTTTGATCGGGAATCAATCCGAAACAAAGCATATTAAATTAACTATAATAGTAAAATAATAAATATTTCCTGGTGCTAAATTTCACACTACAATTGGAAAGTTTACAGAATTATGCAACGAGAAATCTTGACAGAATTGTCCACGATTTTCGTTTTCCTCTCAAACGAATTGTGAGATACTACCTTTTACTTATTATTTGTCAGCATCCTTTCCAAAATATTTCCCCATTTCTCATTATAATGTTAAAATTCATTCAAACTATACCTAGATCACTATTAAATACGTAAATACCTCTCAGCAAATAACTAACCATGGTCATCCTGGGTAACTCGATCTAAACCCCGTGGCCTATACATAACATTATCAAATACCGAAGAGAAAGAAGAAAATTTAATATTATGTCTATGTTCTTCCGGTGTCATGAGGAAAACTCAGTAAAAGAAAATTAATTTAGACGGCCTATGCTCTAGTGAAGAATTCTATAAAAATAATCGATGTAAAATATAGTGTAATTATGTAATAAAATAATTAAAAATAATGTAATTTAATAAAATGTAAAATATAATTGAAATACACTGTTTGTAAATTTTTGATATCTTGTTGCCTTATCTATTATGTAAATGAGAAAGTTACTTCATCATGCATTTCAGATATTATTATTCGACTAGAATTGAAGATACTTTTATATAGATTAAAATCTTCCTCGTGTTTTTTTTTTTTTTTTCAATAGATGCATTCATGTTTATCTTTTAAAAAAATGCACAGTCCAAAATGTGTTTCTTGCCTTCTTTGTTTATTTCATTCTTTCTATACAGGGAACAGGGAGATGAACAAACATTGACCAACTGGCAGGAAATATGATTCGCTCCTTAACGGAAGAAGAAAGATATTCTGTTGGAAGTGTCAAATAACAAAACAACACGAAGGACTCGCAGCTTCCAGGCTACTTTTTTCTTCGCCAAAACATTTAAAACATTCCATTCCTTACTCAAGTAACGGAGATCAGCTTTTACTCACCCCCTCCTATTTTAGCTGAGAGCTGTCATGGAGTTCGAATTTGTTGGCAACATCGGATTTCGGAAAAAATATCTGTTTCACTACCATGTAATGGGCGGAGAAGGGTAATAGGTCAAGTTTCTGGACCTCACCCTAAGGCCGTCATGAAATTTCCAATAGTCTACCCCGATGATAAATACTAATTATAATAAGTTATAATAATGAGATCCATATTAAGTTATATTGTTAAACTTGCGGTATAAGGGCAAAACCCCACTCCCTAGATAACAATTCTATACTTCGGAACATTATTATTATTGAATCATTGCATGGTACTCATAGTAGAATTTTAAAAAAAAGCACGAGGTGGCATGCAGTGGTTCAGTGATAGTGTTCATGAAGTGTAGCATTATCTTGGGGTTTTGTCCTTAAACTGCAGTGCAGTGTGATTCCCAATCAATGTGTAGGTACACAGTGGTATGTAGCATAGTTCCTTAGGATGTTTTGCGAAATAAAATCATGAAATATTAACAATAATCAGTTTCCAGTCAGACTGTACCGGTCAACGCCTCCAGCGGAAGCAACAATGCTCAGTACTACAATCACTACTTCATAGAAACTTACAGTATTATTATAAATAATTTATATTATTGAAAAAACGCAACTGCGTTGCATTGTCTTAAACGTCCAGTAAGGTGTGTTGTCAATAAAGAACGGTGGGAAGGGGATTCAGATGTCAGTGAATTACATTTGACATTGTGAATCAACAATAGACATCGAGAACTAATTGTGGAAATATAACAAAAACTAAAAGAAAATTCTAAAAAAACAAGAAAATGCACATTTTAATATAATGTGCCATTTTATAAAATGCGCAAACAAATTCTCTAGTTTTTTGTGTTGTCGCGTGAAATGAAGAATTAACCGAACTAAGATTATATGAGGCGTATAGTTTCTAAATCCGCCATCTCCTTCATAAAAGGTTTCGAGAAAAACACGAAAAACTGATAACTCAGATATTATGTGAGATAAAATTTTCATTTTAGAAATACTTTACTGCTTTCTGGACATTCATTATAAGTACCAAATGACAAAAATCTCTTCTCAACCCATTTCTCGGTTATTGCAGAAAGCAGTTTGGAGTTGGCGGATTTTGAAAACAACTTTTGGAGATGGAGGACTTTGAAACAAACGTACTTAAGTTTTTTTGGGTTTATTTGCTTCCAAATCATTACTATTATAATTTCTGATAACTATTTCAGAACAGAACAGTAGATGGGGATAAACTGAATCTAAACAACGATTTTAATTTGTTGGGTGACATTATAATGCGCACAAACAAGCAGAGAAAAAAAAAAGGAACTCTAATCATAGTACGTTAGCTACATTTACGGGTTAAGTTCCGAAGTTCCCATCCCGTTTAGAAATATCGTCTCCTAACATAACATAATCTAACTTAACCTCAGCTGACTAACCTAATCTAACATATTGGGACCTAACCTAACTCAATATAACCTAACCTAACGTAGCCTGACATAGCAGGATGGGAGCTTCTGAATAAATGCCACCTTTACGAACAAGAAAAGGATTGAAAGTGATCTTTACACTGTTTTCAGATATAGTTCTCATGAGAATCATGTTCGGAACACTGGCATTCAGCCAAATCCACATCTACACTTTCTTCTGTTGACGCAGTCAGTCTCTTTTCAGCATCAACATAAATGATGGGGGGTGATGGCACGCCAATTCTCCTCGAAGTTTTTCGTTAGGAGTTGAACATAATCTTGCAACTTTTTTTTCATTAACGTCGGTCTTCAATGGGATGACACCTGGAAAGATGTTTAGCAGTGATTTTCCTCGTTTAGTGACCGAAGCAAAAGTTTCAGTATCACTATTGTAAAAGAGTTCTCCTTTTACTGTGACGGAAACCACGGTTTTAGTGGGATAGGTGTAAGAACAAAAACATGGATATGTCATTATTTCAAAAGTATAATGATTAAAAGTTACGAAATAAAAAAAAAAAGTTTCAGGGTCCCAGACGGAGTTCAACTCAAAATGTTGAAATGGGAAAGGGGTTCAAGTTGAGCTTTCACATGATGCACTTATTTGTTCTCATTGGCATTTGAAACTTTTGAGTTGGACTTCGTCTGGGACCCTGAAACTTTTTTTTTTATTACTTTGAATGATCATACTTTTGAAATAATGACATATCCGTGTTTTTGTTTTTTACACCTATCGCACCGTTTGATTCATACGAGTGGCCATAGACTTTGCAATGAAGAGTGTGTTGATATATTTTGACCTACCACTATTTTGTAGAGAGTCGAACTTGATTTTTCTTCTTTCATTTAACACAAACTTTCATACAACATGGAAGTTGACCTCCCTTTCCATTTAAAAAAAAAATTAATTGGACCCCGTCCGGGACCCTGCTGGGGACCCTAGACAATTTATTTTACTTTGATACTTTGTACTTTTAAAATTATGAAATACATGTTTTTCTATTTTGATATGTCTCACCCTTTCAGATTTTTCGGGATTGCAACGGACTTTATGGACACGCTTAAAGAGTTTAATAAACATCAGTAAAGCGTTGTTGCCCGCAAGCGGAATGCATGAGACCTCTCCAATTTTGGTAACCGATTTTGATCTTACCTTGATCCAAGCTTTCAGGAAATATATACATCACCCCCACTTTGTAGACTCAGGTTGAAGTACATCCCTAGTCAGTGAGACTCATGCTAAATCAGATTAGCACTTCAGCAGTAGGACATCCGTAGTGAGGCTCGGACTAACTCGATCCCGCTTATTAACATCATAGGGCTCCAGCTTGCTAAGTTTCATGCTCTTCTCACGAGTAGTCACGTTCAGTTACTGACCGCGAGGCTGATTAAAGCTTGAGAAATGGGACATCTGTTGTCTCCACGGATTACAGAAAAATTTTGTATTAACCATCTCTTGATCTCAGTAAGACCCAACTTACGCCTCACCCTCTACTGTTAATGTAACTTAGAATAACGTGACAAAGTAGCAGTTTTTACAGTACTCTCTCATTAGGCTCATGCAACAACCTGTCCATGGCTCATATCCTTTCTATCATGGTCTAATATTCATCCGTCAAATTGAGTATTGTAACTTTGTTTCTGACTTTTTTGTGTATGTGTGAATTCACAATGAAATTGTTTCCTAGATCTAAATCAGTTGATCTTAAATTTTCTTGACGATGGAGGGGACGAGAACAATAATAATTGCTGTGTGCATCTCGAAAGCAGCTTCCGTACTGCAATGTCAAGTGTTGCATAAATATCAAGCCTGTGCGAAACATGAAAGCTCATGTTTCTTATCAAATTGAGGAGCAAAGAATTATTGTAACACTTTTTGGTGCATTATTTGTTTGAAGTTTGCTAAACGATCCCAACGCATTGTGGAGTAAACGTAGGAAAAGCTGAAGAAGAATCAGGCCCGCAACTAGGGAGCTAGGGGGTGCCTGGCCCCCTAAACTTTTCGTGGCCCTTCCAGACCTTAGTTCAAAACGCTATTATTAATACAAAAAAAAAAAAAACAACAACAACAACAACAACAATAATAATTTAGCTATTTGTAAGAGAATTTTTAATGACTTTCCCCCTCCCCAAAGCTGTGGCTGGTTGCGGGCCTAAGGAGAATTAGTCACAAAGAACTGTTCGCTGCATCAGAAACTTCCTATCTCAAGTGTATATGCTTTTTACATAGCAGTGGAAAGAAATTTGATAATCGTATCGATGTCTGTTATGTGGCATTTAGGAGTTCATAGATAGCGTATCTATAATATGAGTATGTAAAAATTTTCGACACAAGTGTTAATTTCCATCTTAGAAACCTTTTTTTCTTCCAAGTTTGTTTAATCGTTTATATTATATTCCTGATTAGTTCATATTTGCGATAGTTGTGTTGCGTGTCCATATGATGTGACTGCGAAGGAGGGGTTCTCTTAGACCAAATCTAATACTACAATGTAGTGCAGAAGTTATTTTACATGTACATAAACACTTAAACATGGAATTATCGAAAAAAAAATGCGATCTGAGCTGTAGATAACACAATAATAATAATAATAATAATAATAATAATAATAATGACACATTAACATGGTATTGTTTCAATTTTTAAATACTCTTTCAGCTGTTTTTTAAATTTGTTAAAAGTTTGTAGTTCTCTGATACTTAGGGGAAGAGCATTCCAGGCCTTAATACATTGATACCTGATACTTTTGATGCCATAATTTAATCGTGGTTTTGGTTTTTCAAGTTCTTTGTTTGTCTTTGCACGTGTACTGAGTGTTTTATTTCTACAAATTGTGTTGAAAATATAAGTGCATCTTTCTTGAGGATTCTGTTATTAGACAATTTATCCTATAAAAATAGTTTATCTAATTTTAATATGTTCAGTTCATGGAATAGAGGTTCTGTATGTGCAAGAAAATATTCATGCGTGTTTTAAAGTTATGTATACTTGCATGTCATAGCGACTATACAGATTGAATATTGCAGTGATTGTGTTGAGAGATGTAGAAAACTTCTGAAATCGTTAGCAGTTTCTGCATTTTTACTATCATTTTAACACGACTTCACCCGCACAGGTATATATTGGCCGTCATAATGCACGAAATGTGTTTACAATCGAAATGAATATAAATATATTGATATATTCGGCCAAATTTTGTTGCTGTCTAAGTCAGCCATAAATTGAACGGAAGTATTAAACATGATCTGAAGGTAGTAAGCTCGTGAAGTATGTCGTGTAATGAAGTATTATTTCCAGTCAGTAGATATCTCCAGCAGGTACGAAGCTTTCCATCAGTAGTTCAAAAAAACTTACATCGGATGTGTTTTAAACTCGAAAAACAAGTTGCGTGAAACATCCTTTGTTGTAGTATGCTTTCTTCTAATGTTCAGATATTCTAACCTTTATCTATTTTTATTGTTGTTGACACGATAAGTATTGTGTACTCCTTGAATGTGAAAGAAGAGTTCTTTTTCAAAATGAAAACAAAAGTTAGGACCGATAGAAACATATAGAGCCAAGGAAAACGTCTCACGTGCACC
The DNA here is from genome assembly GCF_964235325.1 of Thermobia domestica. Classification (NCBI taxonomy): domain Eukaryota; kingdom Metazoa; phylum Arthropoda; class Insecta; order Zygentoma; family Lepismatidae; genus Thermobia; species Thermobia domestica. Next base: position 250,956,001 of record NC_137461.1, read on the forward strand.
TTATGTCAGCTTAAAACCTCCGAGACGCTTGAGGGGAGGTTCGACCTTGAGACAACAGCAAGCCTTAACTGTCAATGAACTGACTCATTGTTGCCACGTTTAGACCCATGGAATATCCTTTTTTCTCTTTTAACTCCCTACTTTGCATGTGTGATGTCTTCATTTGAGGTAGACTATGGAAGCATGTGCTAATGAAGATAGTGTATACGTTGAAGTGAGCCTGTACACTTTTCCACCGAACCGGAAATAATGTCGTCAACAGCGAGGTAAAATAGTCTCATCCATATCAGCAGTGGCGTATTTCTCTGCTGATATGCTTCAGTAATTTTTCCTACCTTGATGTGGGTATAAGCGAAAACTCTAAACTCGAATAAGAAGGTTTTTTTTTAAAAAAAAAAAAATACAAAAATTCCACTTTTGATAACACAGAAGTTTATTATTATTTAACGACATATGGTGGATTCTTTAACAAAACGTTTGTTCTTTTTCCGTGTATTATGAGTGTTGAAAGTAATTGCAAATATACTAGGATGATAGATACGTTACTTACATGTAATCAATTGCAGCGATAGTACCAGGGTTTGCCCGGGGGCAATTTCTTTTCTCCGATCTACGAAATTCGCCCTAGTATATTTCTGTATTGTAAGTTCCCCTGGAGGAATGTCTTAAAAAATCACTGCTTATCGATGGTGTACGAAGGACCCGTGGTTTGATCTTTGACATGAATTTGTGAACATTGCGGCTGTTGATATACGTAGAATCCGATTCGTTCCTAGTTTCTCGTCTCACCAGGTTCTTTATAATCATAATACTCATTTTGAAATTGACGGGTCATGGGTCTATTTAAAGTTGTTGTTGTCCTAATTTTAGTTTTTAAAAATCCTTAGTTACGAATTTTTTTTTCATAACTTCATTTTTCTGAAAATTAGCGAAAAGAATTATTCTGAAGGGGTTACAGATTGACACATTATGAACAAAATAATCTACATAGCGTCTTTACTAGAAATCTTTCAAAGTGAAAGGAGTCTAAGAAGTTCTTTGAAGAAACTATTGTTATTCTTCATCCTTCGAAAGTTCAGGGAAACCATTAGCAGTTACAAGATTAAATGCTATGCATTTTTTTTGTGATATAAATTAAAGAAACTTGTAACTTTTCTTGTCATGATACGCAGATTATCAAAATAGTGACGATCTGAAGGAAATGCAACTTACCCGCGAAGCAGTTCTGATAAATCGTGAAATGGAGGCACATCAGTTACGAATGGTTTCCAGAATAATTTCTCATGCAATGCAGCACTCACAAGGTCAGTTCCATCAGCGCGGATTTTGAGCTGCAGAATTAATTGCCAACAGGTATTGAGTTGTTGAAATCTGAGGACCAACGCAATGTTGTAGTTCGTCCCGATGTTTACGATCCTACGTCTCTACAATTCACTCTGAAGTGGAGCGCTGTCATTTTGAATAATTGCGTCATTGGCCGGAAATACCTGGACGACAGGATGTACGTGGTCACATACAGTATCCATATTTTTCACTGTGAGAAATACTCAAATACTCAAATACTGAAATACTGTTTACAAGGCTTGCGGAATACCAAAAAAATTGTGGCATGATCTTCACTGAGCGGCCGATATTTTTTCCCGATAATGGCACCAGAGTTCGGAGCATAAGCTTCTTAAGCGTTCACCGTAAACAAACACGGCCTGTGAGAGAATTCATCGGATCATATTAAGAGGTTCCAGTCATTGGTGATCCACTTCGCATGTTGAGTGTTGTTGATATTTGGACATAGGAACCCGACCGCGATGTTCAATTTATGCAAACTATGCTCTTTCAGGTGTTCCGTAGTCACTCGGCTGCATTCACTTTACGATCTTGATGACAAACCTCTTCGATTCCCGGCGATTCCTATCTGACACGCTTCCATTCCATCTGCTCTTCGTTGATGGACTTCGCGGTTTGTCCTGTGGGTTGTCATGACCTAGAGCATTGTTTCTAGTGATACGCTAATCACATTATATGCATTTGTGCTAACGAATCGCGCACCTAAGAGAATTTGCCCAATTTGCATCACTATCATCTGCCTTCTTCAACATATGCTTCCGTACTATCTCCCTGACGTACTTCAGATTGTCATCCAACACACCACTGACAACGGCCAGATGTCCTCAGTGTTACTACACATGATGCAAACAACTATATGCGCGCTCGTTATTTTGATAAGTCTCTCTCTCTCTCATTTATATATATATATATATATATATATATATATATATATATATATATATTCGAAGGATTCTTGCTGTGAAAGAATTCGATTCGCCTTCTAGTTGGATGTTGTGGTTCGGATTCCATGTTAGACAGTGGATGCATGTCGTTGAGTTTCTGTACTGCGAAGCGACATTGAGTTCCAAATAATAAACATCCAGTATTTAAAAATATGTGTATAATTGTTTTAGTGATGTCTTACGTGAAATTGTTGCAATATTAAAGTTCTTTGTCTGACGAATTTCGTTATGAGTAATAATGTCCTAGGAGTAGCAAAGGCTGACTACATAATAAAGACAACTGAAAGATTCTGAATTTATTAGTAAATAAAAGATTATTCCTTCACGTTCATGATGTAGTCAGTGGTGAATGTTTCGCAGGTATCATCATTGACTCGAAGTAACTTAAAATATCCTTAACTGGATAACAGCCTTGCGTGAGAGAAGAGCTATACTATGAAGGTAGCGTCCCACGTGTTTACCACGGAAAATGGGAGGTCAACTTCTTTCTGATGTAATTTATCCTATTCGAGAAAGCTGTTTGTGTGTTAATTTCGCAGTATTTAGCATGAAGGTTATCTTGGAATATAGGGGTACTAGAACAGATTAACAAAACAGTTTCATCACCATAGGAACACACCAATCCAGAGATCCTATTTTGTGACGAGTCAATCCAGTTATTACTACCCGCCTTTCGAAATTTCTTTTTTTTCTTTTCTTTTTTTAAATATATTTAAATTCTTTTGGACTACTGAGAGTTATCTTACCCTCAAATATCTCCATCCTGTACGTGTCAACAACGTAAGCAGTTTCTGATCATATGAAAACCTCTCATAGTCGTACAGATAGGCTTCTGATTTTTTTAAAATGATGAAATGTTACTCAGAATATTTGTATTTATTTTAATCTGCTAATCATTACCTCATATTACAAGCAGAAGTGAACACATGCTTCGTACATGAACTCCGTCATTGGCTTTGGAATTGTTGATTCTGTTGTTATACTGTTTTGACATTGAGTGAAATTGTTAGAATTTTACCGAAACTTTAGGTTTCACCGAAAACTTCATTCAAATGAGGTCAATCTGAAATAAATGAAAGTTTGGAAAGGTATACAATATACAAGAACTTAGGCGTCATGCAGATTAATGGACAAGGCATTGATAATTTCTTACTTGTGATGATAATAGCAAATTTTCTTTGCAGACGTATTCTCATATTTTTGACTGCTATAAGTACAATAAAGCTTCATTATGAAACTAATATTTATCGTAGAATTTACTAACGTAAATAAATTGATAGAAGTAAGACCCCAAAATAATTGAAGACTTATACGAAATATATTGGAATTTAAGCAATACGGAATTAAAAATTTCCTTGTCCTGTCAAAGCTCCAGAATGCTTTGTATATACTGCACATGTTGCTGTTTTTAAAGATGTCAACAATCGAGGTATATGCAGAATGTCCTGTAATATGTTGTGAGCGGACTTCCTATCAATATTCGCCTCCCTAAATAGAGTCTCAGATCTGTCTGAAAGCACTAGATGCTCCACTTTTATTACCATTCTTGAGTCTGTAACCGTCGAGGGACGACATTCTTCAGCATCATCCTGGATACATGTAACTACATTTGAAGTCTCTTCTAGCGTTTCTCTGTGTCATAAGATGGGCTGCTATCTTCGATTTTCGATTTTGCTATTGCATAGTTTTGCTGTAACACAAATTGAGCAGGACCTAGAAAGATACAAATTAGAACAGTGAGATGTAACCTACTGCAGATTTTTACGTTAATAGCACAATTCTATGTTGGATAAGGCTAAGAACTTTCTGCCTTCTCTCGTAAATACTACACTTGAAAGAAGGTCTTGTTTTCATGTCTGTCTGTAAGTGTTCGAAATAATCTTCATATTTTTATTTTTTTTTTCTCGTCAGAAATTACTTCTGAATATTAGTCTATCTCGCTTTTTTTTTTTTTCCATGGAACTGAACAATACCATGAGGCAGAGATAAGGTGTGCTAAAATCTGAATCGTTGGCCATACAGGATTTTTTAAGTATTGCGGATATAGTAGACAATTGTAGAATTTCAATATAGGGGAAGAGCGATATATCTATATCTATCTATCTATCTATCTATCGAATAGCAATCAAAACTGGTGACCCCCGAGCTACTGCATTCCTTTTCCAACGTATCAGCATCGCCATCCAGCGCGGGAATGTGTCATCGATCTTAGGCACATTACCTCCTGGTAAAGAACTGGACGAGATTTTTCTTCTATAACACACAATAAGACGGAAGGAGACATATCCGAGGAGGCTGACAACCACTTTGACTATGTTCATGAAGAATGTTTTGAATCCAGTTTGGATAAATATACATTGTTTTCTACCTTTAAATTGTAGATATTAAAGATAATCGAAAATTCAAAATAAGTATACATAATAAAGTAAGGACTTGTCTGTTGTAGTAATATTCCATTATCACTGTTGTAAAATTTATATTATTTACATTAAGTGAATAAAGTTTTTAAACAACTGTCTATCTATCTATCTATCTATCTATCTATCTATATATATATATATATATATATATATATATATATATATATATATATATATATATATATATATATATAATATGTAAATACTAAATTTGATTTATTGGATTAGGTACGCTAAGTCAAATCCAGTATTGGAGAAGTAAATTGATTGCTTATCTATACACAACATAGGAGTATATAATTTTTTATAGTGATTTGAAATTCCGCTTCAAGAGTGGGAATGTTGGGATTATTAGATATATCGTAACTCTTGGGTATTCATGGCAGTTACTTGGTACAGGGTATACAAATATCTCATTCACTTACATGGGTTCCAAATATTCTGTCATGAAGTGTTGGGTGAATGAAGTATTACTGATCATTGTATTATTTTTCTGAACCATTGAACATAAAATCAGAAAATTAGGTACACTGGTGCCTAAGGCCCAACATGTATAGTTTCCGGTAGGTGCTAAAGAATAAGAAACGTAATTTGACTTAAAAATCGGTTGTTTTCTGTTGATTTAATATTAGAACAAGAGATTTGTTTGTATACACAGTATATTTTTTAAACCAAATTTCCGAAGCTAGAAATTTCAGATAGGAAGCGTACGGAAGAATATTGTATAAAACAGATGTAAATTTTATTACGTCCTATGTGTTCTTTACATAGCGCCGTGCAGTTTGGAATGGAAAATGCAATTTTGTAAACTTGGCACTTCCTCGTTAGTTAACCTAATGCGTCTACACGAATGCAGAGAGAGAACAAGTATTGTGTGCGGCATTTACTGATTATATTATTTAACTTTTCTTTAGAATAAAGACATCAGGATGTGGATATAACACTAGTGGTCTTCCATACAAGAATGCAAATTTTAGTACTTTATTTTGAAAGTAGGAATGAATATTGAATAAATGGGGAGAAAATTACCTGTTTATATTTTTTATACTTTATAGGAAAGTGATTTTGTACAAATCTATGTAAATACGTAATGTATTATGTATTTATTGATTCTGTTGTATTGTGTTTACCTGTATATTATGATGTATTGCAGTATTTCACCTATTTTATTAACATCTTCCCTTTTCTCTTTCTTTAGACCATGCGGTATCCCAACCGATCACAATGGTACCGCGGAGGTCTGGGAGTTTTCCTGGGAGTGAGGCAGCCAGCATCCTGTCTCCACGATCATCAGAGACTGGTGGGCTCGGCGTGAAGATGGTAGAATATGTTCTTAGTTCGTCGCCAACAAGCAAGGACATTGACGCTAGGATGCGAGGCCTAGTGTTGGTAGGTGAAATTGAAGTTTTCCCAAAGAAACTACTATCAAATTTAGTAAGACAGATTTTCAGTTGAAATTGAGTAACTAACCGAATGAAGAGGTAGCTTACTGGGTGAAAAAGTGTAAATTTGTCTTCTGAGCGACTGATAAACAATCGTGTTGAAAATGGTCACAGACTATATTTTCACCACTAAGTTTCGTGTGTGTTTCCTCTTACTGACGTAGTTTGACTAAGTACATCAGTGTTAGGAGAGAAAATTTGCGTAAGAATGTTAAGCGTCAGAGCAAGTATTCTGACATAATAGACCAACTACCACTAAGTGAAAAAGTTTCCAGTCAGCAGGTTCCGCAACTTATCCTCTGTTCTTTATATAAGAGTTAAACTCTTTAACACTTTCGATTATTTGTATTCCTCTCTTCCTCTCGTTTTTTCTTGTTTCCTTTCACCATCCCTCTGTTATTGTATCTCAAAAGACAGTTGCTTAATATTGTAACCTGTTGATTTTTTTCTTCATTTTTTCAGGCATTATTCTCTCTGTCTCTTTATATAGGGTTTCTGTTCCACGTAATTCATTTTCGCCATTTTCTTTATGTAATTTAGAAGGCATTCATACATCACTTTCTATTCTGCCGAATAAAGAACAGCATATAAACATCTGGTCTTTTGTGTAAATCTATAGTGACATAGTAACTGTAAGTGCACCTTTAGCTCTGACTTCTTTTATATATATATATATATATATATATATATATATATATATATATATATAATACCATTTATTTATATATTTTAGTTCACATCAAATTGACAGATACTTGGTTACCTGTTGTATACCCCTTAAAATTTTATAATTGCTATGGATTCCTTCGATCCAGTCATTGCAGTCTTCTTAGTATGTATTTTTACCTCATATTCATAATTTTTCAAGTTTTTAACTTACTTCGCTTCTACTCACTATTCAAAGGGGCCTTGCAGCCTCTCTAGTATCCTTCCTCTTCCTAAATTCCAACATTTCCAGCTCGGCCACATTGCATATCGTGTTGGTGGGTTTTCTCGGAATACTGCTATTTCCTCTCACTTTCTCATTCCAGCTCTTCCATCGTTATTCACTTGTTTTAATAATCGCCTTCCTTAGTCTGAGGAGCATAATAGCGAGGCGTTAAAGTAAAAGATTTCGTTTCATTTCATTTTCGTTATAGGACTCGTTCAATATTGGGAGCAGAGCTTTTGCTGCATGGGGTGAAACTAATAGTTCCATCTTGAACTTACACTAAAATATCTGATAGCTGAGCTGGTGGGGAGTCTAGTCCTGACCTGCTTGCCGCGGGAATATTGTATCCATTTAGCTAGCAGTGAGACAAAACCTTAAGATCGTTCTTATCTGCTTAATATATCATGATTGTAGACAACTATTTTTTAGAGACAGTTCACATTGGAAAGTTTTTGATTGAAGATTGTTTAAGCGTCAGTCAGCAAAGATAGATAATTACTTAAAAACTAAGGAACACTTGCTTACCAGGTAACCAAGAAAGTTATTGCGGTTTCAGTACAAAAAAGAAAAGTTAAAAAAAAATGCGTTTACCTTATGTTTATTCCCCAAAATATCCACCATCCGGTTCTACAACCTTCTCACATCGTTTGGCAAGCCTGTATATGTCATTTTTGAAGAAATCTTTGTGTTGGGACTCATAAAACTGCGCCACCGTGTTTTCAAACTCTTCTCGAGCTTTGAGTTGTTGATTGCTCATATGGTTGTCCATAGACACAAAAAGATGATCTGATGGAGCAGTGTCTGGTGAATACGCTGGATGTGACAAGTTCCCAGCCGAGAGAAGAAATCACCTTCAGGGTCATCTTTGCTGTATGGGTTCTAGTGTTGTGTTGGTGGAAAACAACACCCTTCCTATTCATTAGTGCAGGTTTTTTTGCAAGCTGTTCGGCTACTCTCTGCAATTGTGCTGAGTACACCTCTTTGGTTATGGTTTTACCACTTTCCAAGAACTCATAATGCACAATCCCAGCAGTAGTCCACCATACACACAGCATCACCTTCCGCTGATGAAGAGCAGGTTTTGCACTTAAATTCATGGAATCATTTGATGATAGCCAGTGGTATGAGCGTCTTCTGTTATCGTACATTACCCATTTTTCATCACATGTCAAAATTCGGTCCAAAATTGGACAGTTGTTGTTGTTAGTCAGCAAGGAAGAGCAAATGTTCAGTCGTTGGAGACCATTCGCAGCAGTCAGCACGTGAGGGACCCACATACTCAGTTTCCACGATTTTCCAAACTCATGTAAGTGCACACGAATGGTTTCATCGTTTATCCCAAATCGTTGAGCGAGTTCTTGACACGTTTGACTTGAATCCTCTTCTTTTGCTGCCTTGAATTGGTCCAAATCGAGAGATTTTGATCTGCCCGATCGAGGTTTGTCTTCAAGTGTCTCATCGCCGGTCGAAAAGGTCTGAAACCACTTTTGAGCTGTGGCTGCTTCTGCGCCTTCTGTGCCCGACTTGAACTTATACAATAAACAAGTCGTGATTACTGCGTTCGACACAGACATGGTTCACTGCGAATACTTGATCTCAAACTGTCGTATGCGACCTGTTATCTACGTTAGCCGACGTGCCAATGACTCAGCTTTCAAAAACTGTCATATACAGGTACCCCAGGCGACAGAAATTACTACCACTTTATGATAGCGGCAGGTGTAAAAACCGAACAAACTTTCTTGGTTGCCTTGTAAATCAAGCGTAGTTACCTCCATGTTCTAGTAATCAATGTTTTTGAATTTCAGTATCTGAATATTTTGGAAAATCTAACAGATCAAGGGCTCAATATCGTGTTCTGTTGGAAATATTTACGTCTTTATAAATGCGTCTAACATCTTGTGGATAAAATTTGGTAATTGGTAGATTTTATAGATCGTTAGGTCATTAGGTTCAGGTAAATAATCTTTCGGTAATCCAAACGTATATATGTTTGGATTACCAACTGTATGTGTACTTTTTCCTCAAAGAAACGCGTGGTCTTGCAATCATAAAATCTTACATGTATTTTCTGTATTCTACATGTTTTACGCTGTTGTAGAGACGTTAATATTTCCAGTAGATGATGAAGTAGAGATTGTTGTGAATATTATAAGTCGTTAAAACCGCTGTAATATTCACATACAGAAAATCAGAACTAATAGATTATTATTATTAAAAAGATGGAGGTCAGTAAGTTTAATTCCAATATAGGTAATTTATTTTGTACACTTACAATTGTATTGGAAAGATGGGAATGTCACAGCGCCCTTACTATTTATCATCGCTTGGCAGACTGATTCTACCAATATGAACACTTTTTCAGTACATGATTTGTCAGATCATTTACTACATTTTATTTGTGGGTGTATTAAGTACATATACTTGGTATTTTGTAGACTAGAAACAAACATTTAACTTCTAAAGCAATACATAATTTCACATTCGCCGCACTACCATTAGATGAACAATGGTGCCAGCCCAACACAAAATTTGTTTCAAATGACACTACCACAAATCATTACATATTTCAAATCTGCATGTTAATTACAATATTACTTATAATTCAGTGTTTCAAACTATGGACATAATAGTATCAAGTACAGATTTGAGAACTGTTAACTGAGATGGATGGGTGAGTGCACATCCAGAGTACCTTAGTGTCGGATACTATGAACATATGACGTTTTTGGAATAAATTTGAAGATAATTACATGGGGTTGAACATTTCGAATGGTTTGGTTACATAAGTATTCTATCAAAATACTATGGTCATTCCCAATAAACGAACAAAATTGGTATTCAAACAGTTTTGAAGATATGGTAAACAAGTTTTAGTTTGCAACATTTTTTTAAAAAAATTACGTAATTGTTGGAACTTGTTATAATTACAACTTCCAAACACTATTGCTGTAATGTTATAAACGCAAAGCAAAAGAAACATTTTTCACAAATACGCCATGTTAAACAGTGTTGCAGACTTTACCAGTTTAATATCTGTGGAACGGATTGAGATCACGAATTGCTGTAAACAGCAAAATAGAACAAACTGGAAACTTGCGCTTATTGGAAACCTAGTCTTTAGTTCTGATCTTACGTAACCAACTTTTCAAAATTAAAGCCTTTAAAAAAAAGTAATTTTTAACCCATTCTAACTTCCTTTCTACTTACTCGAAATACGTCGTATTATGCCCATGATATTCAACACTGAGGTATTTGGGATATATAATGCCCCATCTAAGTTGTGCTATTAGTGGGGTAGAATCTTCTAAAATTTGAGTATTTGTGATACTATAGCATCCTTAGTTTGTAATACTGAATTGTAAAGTTTAACATTTACATTTGAAATATGTAGTACTCTGATGTGCCATTTTAAAAACGTAACTTAATGTTGGGTTGGCACTGAGACATTTCGTTTGTGCTGCGTCATGTATCAAATGATTCCCCCTATTGGGGTTTGCTTCGCACAGAATTTTAGCTTTTTTTCTTTTTACTTCATTTCATTTATTGGCAGAGAAGTTAAACGGTTGTTACAAGTTAAAAATACTTACTCTGTGTAATTAAAATTGTTCCCGTTTAAATTCTACACACTGTTTTATACTTAAAAGCTTTTTAACTTTTGCTTTTTGCGTAGTAGTTGACGAAACAAACTGAAATATGCTTAGGAGTTCATAATTTTTGTATAGCATGTTCAAAACTAATATTAATTTATTTTACTGCTTTATGTGGACATGAAGAAATTATAGGCTGTTTTGTTGGTTTAGTTTGTGTTTTGACATAATGTATTCATGCATTTATTTTCTACTTCGTTCATCTCGTTTTGCTGGGATCAGCTATAACAAAATTAAATTCTGCCTGGGTGTAAATTCCTCGTTATATAGCATTCTGTTGAAGAGCCAAAGGTGATGGCACATAAAGAATTTATCAAACGAGATGGAAAGTGTTACGCTCAATATTCCCTACTTGTAAACTATATTATGCATCTATGATCATAATTAGAAGTGAGCTAGTAAAAAAGAAGGAAAAAGGAAAGGAAGAGTGTACCATAGTCTTTCCTGCATGATAGACGAGCTCTTTTGAGCTCACAGTGTCTTAAATATTCCCTAGAATACCTAATGGTTTTCTTTACGCGACTCTTGTTCGCACTAACATTATTCCTGAGACACCCAGTAGAATTGAGAACGATGAAACAGTATGTAATTATATATATATATATATATATATATAAAAAACCTGAAGATCAGAACTTAGGGTGAGATTTTTAAAGGGAAGAGATCAATTGTTTGGGCACAGTTGCTGTCTCGTTACAAACGTAGGATATCTGAAAAGTGAACGTCGTATTGGTTGACTGGCAGTATACGGTATACGTGAGTTTTTATGCTTTTGTTACTTTCGAGACCTCATAATATACCAGTATTCACAACTGAGAGTTTATTGTATGCTTAATTCTTACATCATAGGAACCGACTGTCGTCGGTAATCATAAAATTATTTCGGACTGAAAAATTCATCATTAATATGAATAAATCATTCGATGGTATGAGGGTTAACAAGTGCGTTTTCTTAAATTATGTAGAGCTTAGTCTATACAAATGTCACGATAAGTTAGTTTAATCTTGTATACTTTATTCTATTCTGCTTTTACAGTAGTAGAAATATTTTGGATTTGTGTGTGTTAAAGTTACTAATGTTTTATTTTCCAGAATCCCAGTGATGGAAAGGAAAAAGATAAGGACAAAGCTCCCTCGCCTTTCGAAGCTGGCAAAAAAGATGTCGAAAACGGGAACACATCGCAACCAAACGGCATTGTACAGAACGGCTTAGACGACGAAAAAGGTTTTAAGTAAGTATATATACCTGAATGAGAAAATATAAGTGTTAGCTCGTTCATGTTATGTATATAAATCTTGCTTTGGAAAGTGTCATTTATTTCATGATTGCAAGATAATGTGAAAACAGTATTTTCCAGATATAGTTAGTAGTTAGTTCAGAGCTCGCTCAATTATTTAGTAGTTACGTTTCAACAGCTTCTATATTCTTATTGTAGTATAGATCGTAAAAACTGCAAGTAAAAGATAATGCTTCATACTTATCACTATAGGTCATAAAATAGTATCAATTTCGAGGGATGCGGTCCTCTTCCTCAGCTGTCTTAGACATGTGAGAAGGATAAAGATAGTACCATACAAAGTAAACAAATCAGTTCCCCACAACGATTATGGCAAATGGAACTACGTTGAACAATATAAACATATTCACTGTTGTTCCTCTTCCGACCGACAGCAGTACGTTGTGAAAATATCACTCTATATTGGATTGATTTCCCCTTTATTTCGATTGAGTGCATTGCTAGATTTAAGAATGTCGTAGTTTTTTCCATTTTCCAGTACTCACACATTAGCAGTATCACGTTTATTTTCCTTATGGGTCAATGCTAGTCAATAATTGCTGCAAGTTCGAGAGCCTTAAGAGCGCAAACATGTTCAGCTATTCTGGTACATGTATTCCTTTTCGTTTGATCTATATAAAATAGATCACACTGGCAAGTGACATTGTAAATCCCAGTAGATAGTTTAGAATCTTTTTTAATGCTTGTCAGCTATATATGGGGGCCGTATCCATCGAAAGTCATTTTAAACTGTGAGTATTAAATGTTCTCGTATTCTTCTTAGGAAACAAATATGCCTACTCTGTTATTGGGGAGATAAACATAATCCTTAAATGATAATGTATCTGTTTGAACGTTGTTCTTGTAACTCCGGATGATAAATTGTTCTCACACCATCTTATGTTGCTCTTGTTATAAATTGTATTTATTTCAAATTTACACTCAATATATGGATGTTCTTGATGGTTATAGCTGAGTTTACTAAAATAAGTGGAAATGAAATCCAGTAATTTAAAGGTAAAAAGAAATAAGAGAAGTTATTCAATATATTATTGAAAGATATAAACATAAAAATAATATTTACAGTTTTCGTTCACTTTAATTGTCAGACCGTACAGAGCGCAAGGGTACTTAATTTGAGTGAAGCATTTAAGGCTGCAATTATGGTAACGAATTGTCGATTCGTTGAATTTCTATAACCTCTGCATAGCTAACTTACGGATGTTACAGCACGCATTGGCGAGTTCTTTCGTAGAGGCTCCTTGAAAATAGCAGGGTTCCCCGCGATCCATTAACATTTGTCCGAATATTCTGCTGTACATTTAACGTGTCAGTAAGAATAAGACAGTTCCCAGCTATTGAAGCTATCACATCGCGTCAAATACGTTGGAGGAAAATAAAATGCTTGTTCCTAAACTTTGATAATTTAAAGCAGTTGTTTCAGAAGTAGAACATTTTCTTACTGAATTTCAGACTGACTCTCCTCTCCGTCTACTTCTCTACAATCCCGTATCAGACGTGATAGAAAATGTGGTGAAAAATAATGTTGATCGAGTTCATGTATGCAAAATGATGTGGAAAATGAAGAAAATCTGCCTGTGAATAAGGACATTAGCGTTGCTACACATACTGTCTTTATGCCATCCAGTAACGGATTTAGACATTTTGGATTTTCGTCGAAATTGTAGAAAGTGTCTATATAGGTTTATGCTTAAACTCCTGGGGAAGTCACTTTTCAATTGTAAATTGATCAGAGCACTTTTTCGTGTTTGGATCTTAATGTTTCTGCAGGGACATTTCTTAATGTTAGTGTGAATCGCTTGAAGTCTCTTTTAGCTGAAGTAGTTGAAAATGATCAGTTAGATGGCAATAGGACAAATAGAATTGTAAAGCAGAGTTTGTTCGAATCCAAATTGTGTGTTCTAGAACTGGGCAGCGGTTAGATGATTTTTTTCCTAGGAATGGATACTTCAGTAAAATGATTTAAAAGTGTTGTTAAAATCCTTTGTTTGTTAAATAAAAATTGAAATTTTGAAAGACGGTTTCAGATCAATGCAGAATGTGTAACCGATAAACATCGGAGCAGAGTAGTATACGATTCAGTCAGTACCTTCTTCATATCAAAGCCGAGCTAGATTCTACTCTGTGGAGTCCGCCCCTTCGTGTACAGCAGTAAAGTATTGGGTGGCAGAGTTTAAACGAGGCTTTATGAAGTGCAAAAGCGAACGTGGCAGTGGTCGAATGAGGTGACACGGCAAATATGACGAAGGAAATCCACAAAAATGTATTGGATGACCAACGACTGAAAGTGCTCGACCAGACATAGTACAGTTTAAAAAATGCTGTACATCTTATATTGACTTGACAGTTTGGACATCAGAAAGCTGTGCTCGAGATGGGTGCCGCGATTGCTCGCAATGGAAGAAAAAGAACGTCGTGAGGATGCTTCAGTCGAATGTTGGACTATATTTCGCAGAAGTAGAGTTTTTGCGTGCATTCGTAACTATGGATGGTACATGGGGTCCATCACTTCACACCTGAGTCAAAGAAAACGTCAATAGAATGGACTGAAAGGGGAGAATAAGGCGAAGACAGTTCCATCTGCTAACAAGATCATTGCGTCAATTTTTGGGATGCACTGGAGTAATGTTCATTAATTATCTTCAAAAAGGAGAAACAATCAACGGTGAGTATTATGCAGCGCTTAAGTGATGAAATAAATAATGGCCGAATTTCTCGAAAAAGAGTGTTGTTTTCATGAAGACAATGCACTTCACACATTCGCTATCGCGATGGCCAAAATCAATGAGTTGAAGTACGAATTTCTTCCTCGCGCACCTTAATCACCAGATTTAGCTCGCTCGGACTATTTTGTTCCCAAACTTGAAAAAGTGGCTCGGTGGTAAAAGACAACAACAATGAAGAGGTGTAGAATGCGATTAATAGCTATTTTGAGGAGCTAGACAGTTCTCACTATAAACAGGGTATTGAAAATTACTGGGAAAAGTATAACGAGCTTAAAGGAGACTGTTGAGAAATGGATATTTTTTTTCCCTTTTTATTTTCTTTGTTGGTGATTAAGTTATAGTTTTAGGGAATAATAGGGAATGCTAGTTATATTTGGCATCCTTAAAATGTTATTTCGGTCTAGTTCGTTTCTCTTCCTACACACTTAGATAGACACCTGGGTTATCCAGCGGATTAGCGAAAAAATAAATAAATAAAAAAACTTATAAACGTGTAAAATTTTATTTTAAAAAAATCTTTGGTAGCTGTAATACTGTTAAAATGATGTTTCTTGAAAACCCGAATTTTTTGAAATCGAAAGAAATAAATTAATACCTATCCATTTTATGATATCGTTTGTTTTAAATAGGCCAGTTTTGAGCAATGCTGCGACCTGATGTATTTTTGCAATGTGTCAATCGCGTATCAGCTTTTCTTGTCAAAGAACATTCAGGAAAACTTATATAATGATTATAAGAGTTACGACAACGCTTGACGCTTGATTCTTCAGTTGCCTGAAATCTCACGTACGTACATGCCTAGACATTTATACAGGATGCGGAAAAAGTCCCATAACTATTCAATAACTCGCGAAATCTATATCATAAAACTGAAAGTGACTATGATTGTGACACTTAATCCTTTCAACTACCCGACCGATCTCGGATCAGATTTTCAGCATTGATAAGGGTATAACTTAGGGTTGAGGGAGGAGAGAAATATGAAAAACAAAACTCAATAACTTTCGAAGCAAACGGCCGATCTTGAACAGATCTTCAACATAGATGAGATTCCTGCCTGGAATGTTTATCATTTCCCTTTGATGGAACAATTTGGGGAGGAGGGAGAGAAAGAAAAAAAAAAAATAAAACCGACTATGTTCGTGAATCAACTCATGAACCACTTGACCGATCTCAAATTTTCAACATGGATGAAGTTCGAGCTTGGATATATATAAATAAATAAATAAAATATTAGGGTGTCCCTTATTTTGGGTAATTTCTTGTTGCAATACGCACACCCCCCAAATGTATTCTATGTGACCGTAAACTCCCATTAGTGAAATAGCAGCTCTCTACGAGAACGTTAACCCGTGCCGACTTGACGACAAAGTCATGAAATGACGTTTCTACATTGTAATATAATTTAGAATTTCCAACCGTGATAACGGCGAAACTAAAAGAGACAGAGAAACGAAACTTTGCACGAAGCAATTAGAGGAAGGGAGACATCTGTTCATGTATTGACAAACAGCACCGGATGAACAGTGTTGCCAACCCAAGAGAAAATTGTGTTTTTGTAAATGGAGTGACCTAAATTGAATATCATCTTTGGAAGCAACAATGAAAATAAAGACAAAAGAGATGGTAGACGCAGATCAGTGTTGCAAACTGTTCGAGAAATAACGTGTGATATGTGTTGGGACACAGGGAGTGAGGCACTAACGTTTTGTACACCTTAAATCAGATACTGACAAGAACTGTTTACGCTTACTCTAAGTGGATTCGCTGAACAGTGTTGCCATCAACAGAAGGGAGAAATTTAGTTTGGAGGAGAAACAATAAATCGGAAAAGGTCACTAGTGCTGTATGGTTTAAAACCTATAATGCAAGACAGAAGAGCATGAGGAGTATTGCCGTGGTTGAGAGAGATTAATAATCCACATACTGACAGATATATTCGTTATCATCTTAAAGCAGAAAACTAAGGTTTGAAAAGATGGCAACGCTGCACAGCGGCGGCGCTTTTACTCTTGATGATGTAATAGTTATCAACTTCCTCCTCAAAAGAACACAAGTAAACCCGTGCAAATTGAACGCTGTTTACATATTTTAACCAGGTTGTTAGGATTCCAACCCGCTGTGCAGCGTTGTCACCTTTCTAAAACCTTAATTCTCAGCTTTTACAAGATAGTGTGTATGTCGGTCAGTTATCGATCTCACATAACCACGGTTCTACTCCTCATGCTCTACCGACTTGCATTATACGTTTTAAACCATACAGCACTAGTGATTTTTTCCGAGTTATTGTATGTTTTCCAAACTCAAATTTTCTCTCCTGTTGACGGCAACACTGTTCAACGGATCCTTCTAGACATAGTCAACGCAAACAATTCTTGTGAATATCCGATTTAAGGTGTACAAAACGTTAGTACCTCTCTCCCTGTGTGCGCCAATACATATCACACGTTATTTCTCGAACTGTTTGCAACAGTGATTTGCGTTTACCATCTCTTTTGTCTTGATTTTCACTGTTGCTTCCAACGATGATACTCAATTTAGGTCATCCCATTTACAAAAGCACAATTTTCTCTTCGGTTGGCAACACTGTTCATCTGGTTCTGTTTGTCAATAGACTGAAACAGTGATGTCGTAATTTCCTTTCCGTTACCATGGTGATCGCCATGTTTTTTCTATACAAACACGTGAAGCGAACGCTGTATTTTAAAGTATAGTATAAATAAGGACAACAGCCGTCAGTTAATTATAAATTTGTAATTATAAAATGTGTTAAGGAATGATAAAGTTGGTAAGAAACGGTACAGATTTAGAATGTAGAAATTACGATTAAAATCAAGAAAATTCATAAAGAAAGAGTAATATCTAAAGAACTTATTTCTAAAAACGCCACATCTTTAAGTGATAAGATAGAAATCAAATAATTAATGTAAACATCATTATCATATAATCCACCTTAAGAAGCAATTATACACAATAGAAACACTCTAACGTGCAGATTGATAAACTGTCGGCACAACGACAACTATAAAAATATACAGTTTAAAAAATCTTTTAGTACGATGTTAATTCTATTGGACTTTCCTTATGTTCACTCTTAATAATGGAAGTCCACAATATCAATATCTTTAATATTACAAAGGAAGGGGGGAGGGGGGAAAGCAAGCCTTTGGAAATTTTCAATCCGGACCATCAGTGGATATAGGTCAGATCTTTTCTTATATTACCTACCAACTTTTTTTAAAGCATTTAGAAACAGTACAATAAGAAAATATCCATTTATGAATGGTTCAGCGTATATTCTAAAAAAGTAATAAACACTAATATAAGTATCATAACATTGCATACATGAACAGGATTAACAAATCAAAAATTTTCCAGTATTATCTAAGGTTAATATCTGATTATGAACAAAGATTAGTATATTTTTCTTTTTTTATATATATCTGTTTCTTTTCTTTTTTTAGTTTAATTGATTAAAAATATTTAAAAAGAAACATAAATGTTTCATTCATTCTCATGTTTGCAATTCCGAAATATTTCATCACTGTTTTCGCTTTGCATTTAGGTCCTTTAGATATTTAGGCTACTTGTTGTTTAGAAAACAAAATGGCGATCACCATGGCAACGAAAAGGATGTGACGTTACACTATTTCAGTCTACACACGAACAGATGTCTCCCTTCCTCTAATTGCTTCGTGCAAAGTTTCGTTTCTGTCTCTTTTAGTTTCTCCGTTATTACGGTTGAAATTACATTATAATGTGGAAACGTCATTTCACGGTTGAAATTACATTATAATGTGGAAACGTCATTTCATGACTTCGTTGCTAAGTCGGCACGGGTTAACGTTCTCGTAGAGAGCTGCTATTTCACTAATGGGTGTTTATGGTCACATAGAATACATTTGGGGGGTGTGCATATCGCAATACGAAATTACCCAAAATAAGGGACACCCTAATATATAAATATATAAATGAATGAAACTTGCTAACTCTTGAACCATCCAACCGATCTCGATCAAATTTTCAACATAGATCAGTTTTGGGGCTGGGATGGGGGAGACTTCTAAAAACGATCGAAAATGTCCGATATTAGTGTCGAGTCCTTAGTTTTATGGGTCGCTAAGGTGAACAGTGACACATCGATTCCATTTAAATCCAAATTCAGCACTGCAGCTTGGAACAGGGGGAGGAAGGAGATATATAGAAATGGTCGAAAATGACTAATATTAGTGTCGAATCCAGTTTTGAGGTTGCTGAGTTGAGCACACACAATTCTGATCTCGTTAACGTCCAAATTATCTCCGCAACTTGGAGAGGGGAGGGAGATATATATATATATATATATTTAACAATAATAAAAGTGACTCACAATAATAAGGAAAACAAACAAAAATACATGTTAAATAGTTTTAAAAAAAGGTATCCAATGATACCAAACAACCCCCCTCCCCCCAATTCCCTGCAGGGTTACGGGAGGTAACTTTAAAATTTTAAATGGAAACCCTCCTTTTTTATTGCACATTTTGATTCTCCCGAAATATGGACAGGATTGACCTAGAATTGAAAACTTCTTTTATGGATGACGCTTGAATCGACACACTAAAGAGGAGAGAACCAAAACATGAAAATGCGAGTCGTCAGTGCCGTACTCTGTGCCTATACGGTTAGCATACTGGACTGCGGAGTCACGGGTCCCGCGTTGGGTCTCCGCTCAAGGCAACCTTTCTTCTTTGTTTATTTCTCCAAACGTCCATACGTTTTAACTTTGTACTTTATTCGAGTTACAGACAATACAAATTTCGTTAGGGACAAAAATGTTACTTTGCGCTGGAATCGAAATCAGGACCTTTGACCCCGCAGTCCATAACGCTAACCGTATGGTTACAGAGTACCGAACTGTCAGTTCACATTTTCATAATGTTTTGGCTCTTCCCTTATATTTGTGTCGTTTCAAGCGCCATCCGTAAAGGCACTGTTTTCGATTTGCGTCAGATCACTGTCCCTTTCTCTGGAGAATCCAAATGTGCAATAAGAAATGGGGTTCCCATTTAAAATTTTGTCGCTTTCCGTACCCCCGAAAGGGGTGGGGATAGGAGGTTGCGTTCTGTATCATTGGATAGGTTTTTCAAAAGTATTTAACGCGTGATTTGTTTGTTTTGCTTCTCTGTATATTTCGCAAGATATTGGCCCATTTTGAGACCGTTTCCGCACCCTGTATATGCACGACCAAGAGGAGCACAAACAACCGACTAGAAGAACATTTCCACAGGGCTCATAGCAAGTCACTTTTTTTTGTTACCTTTTTTTTTTTCAAGTTGGTCACTAAAAGTGGCTTTTTTCCAAATGTGCCACTAAAAGTTACTTTTTGGGAGGTAAAGTGACTTTTTCGTTTGATGTAGGTTTTGCATTGCGAGTTTTCTAAGAAAAATATTACAAAAATAAGTGGAAAAAGGCAGAAACTTGTTACTCATTACTATTCTGAAAGCTTCAGTACTTGCAGCCACATGTGAAACAGTCAGCTTCATTCTCACTTCAGCTTTTATTCTTTCTAAAGCACAGTGGATGGTTGGTGGATGCTTAAGCTCTCAAGATGGGGTTGAGAACCCTTCTGTGTCTATTCTTTCTTCTATTATAATAGTCTTTAGTTTTCTCTCGTAATAGTTAACGCTCCACTCAACGTTGTGTGTGTTTGTGTGGTTCATCATGTTCGTCTTGTGCTATGCTGCTTGTATATTCTTAAGAGTAGGGGAAGAATTTGAATATTTCATGGCTTTGAGAACTCGCAATGCTAAGTTAAATATGTATACTGTCCGGGATAAAGAAATTCGGAAATAGGCCAGAACTGGTTCCACTTACTCAGAAGCTTATCAGCTTCTTACATCTGCTAAGTCTGCTTACCATAACTACAAAGCATATTTAGAAAACCTAAGAAAGGAGGAAGCTCTAAAAGAAGTAAAGAAGACAAGATGAAATAAAACAACAAACAGAGAGGTGATGGAGAAATTGACAAATCACTTTTTTGTGTGCTTTTGGCCACTTTTTGGTCACTTTTTCGTCGCCTTTTGGCCCCTTTTCAACTATATACAAGAGACCAATCCACTATGAGCCCTGTTTTCAGGATGCCAAATACAATGTCCCAACATATCTGTCCTTTCGAAACTCCTGAAAAATACAAAGCGTAACATCAATACTCTGAAATTAGTAAAAAATAAAAAAATCTTAACCATTCATTGAAAGACAGTGTACGAGTCATTTTTCTTTTTTTATTCGAGCGATAGATCATAATTAAATTCGGACATATGTCGAAGTAAGATCGTTGATACCTGTGTGGTCATTACAGTCCACTGAACAACAGAACATTAGATGAGTTTTCTGTGGAGTAGCAAGATAATTTCTTTTCAACTTGGTCGTAGTTTGCGTTGAAATAATTAAAAAAAAAAAAAAAAAAAAAAAAAAATCCTATCCAAGTGTAGCCAAGGGGGATAGCGAAGATCGACATGATTTTTTGAACAGCACCTTTTGATTTTATTAGTACTCCGCAGCCATCTTTGTGTAGTCATATTTCCTGTGTGCCAGTTTTTTTATACATTTATATGCAAGATAATATACACAAAGCACTTTAAAGATGCTTCTGCATAAGTTAATATCAAATAGTGTATGAAATCCCGCATGTTCAACAGAGCTGACCAAAGCCATGGATGAAAACTTCATTCAAGATAGGTGTGCGTTGCTTGTCAAAATTCCCGTGCAAATCACTCCCTTAATGAGAAATTAGATGTAGCTTGTTAACGCACAAATTTTGTATAAGAATATTGTAACCTCTTAGTATGTTGGAGACTTGGAAAATCTGCATTATTTCGTTATCTTGGATTCTGATAACTTCTTGAAACAGACTAATCATACCAATCGTCACCGAGCTTATTATTTTAGATCGTTTCTTGTATGCATGGAAGAAAAGAAACTTCACACTTGAAAGCATAGAATAAATAATTACTAAACTTATTAAAAGATCAGGTTGAGGAAACTTATAAAAGCGCCGAACTTCGATCTTAAGAAGGCTGCTATATTTAGTTTTTAAATTTGCAGTGCTTCGAAACATTAATCTGTGTGTTTGTGGGATGTTGATTCATTAGCAGGTACGGAAATTTTGGTGTAGTAATATAATGAATCATATTCTAACTTTTTAGTAGGGTATAATACATCCACATTGCTTGTGTACGTACTGTTGTTGTGATTTAATGTAGGGTCCTTAATTCTGTCCGTTTTACTCTTAGTTAAGTAAAGAGATCGGTCAAGACAGGCTGACCACCTCCTCTCAAATCACTAAGTTTTGTAAACATATTTTAGATTTTTATGAAATATGTTTTTTGTAAAACCTGAATATTTGATGTTAAGATTAGAGGTAATAAGATGAAATTGCTTCTTAGAAATAAAATTGTTAACCATTATCAGGGTGTCTATCGGTCACGAAATCGGAAAACGGTCATGAAAGTAAAGACATTAGCCTTTAGGGCAGGATTTTTTTTTTTTTTTTTTAAATCTGTACAAATATAAGTACAAGCTGGAAAACTACGTCAAAATTCACCGCCAAATATGTGAATGGTCGGCTTTAGACTACTAAATCGGAAGCAAAGCACACCTCTATTCCGTGCATGAAAATTCAGCGTAATTCGCATCGAAATTCGCTCTTGAAAATGTTACAAAATTTTATGGTTTGGTAAAGAAAAGGTCACGAAATTTCATTTTGCAATTTAATAGACACCCTTATTATGCTTCTATATCTATCAGATAATATTTTGCAGTTACTGCTGGCAGAACTATATGAGTAGTTACTATTCGCCGCTTTAACAATACAAATAATTGCTAGTCTAGGAATTATTCATGTCCAATTATTCTTCTGGTTTTGTGTTGCTGTCATTGTGTCCATGTTGAGATTCGGGCGATTTTGAAGTTGCTCATGATGTTGAATGCAATTCGTTTCCAGCCATTCTCGTAGCGAAACTTTCAGTCGCTCCCCAACAAATGAACAAAATAATAAAATCGTTTTGCAAACGAAGTTTTTCTTTTGAAGGTTATCATACAAGATTTGAGTGCATAACAATGGTGTTAACAACAACAATAATAATAATAATAAACCACCCGAGATTTCTGAATTGTAATAAAGATTTGATGCTACACTATTCTTGAAAAGCTTTTCCTAAAACACTTGCTTTTCGTCTTTCTTTCTCTCTCTCTTTCTTTTTTTTTTTTTTTTTAAATTGCAAATCTCATGCCCGTTATTCCATTTTGTTATTAATGCTACTGTGGATAATGAGCTTATAATACACTTTAAAATAATTATTGTCTTACATTTGAAGCGTAGTCCTTTTACAACAGGATAAAATGCATTTATCAGTTAAGTTGTACACACTGATTATATTTCTGCGAGTTAAATTGTGAGAGAGTTCATAAGTACACTTTGTACAGGTTTATAATTTGAATTAAGAAAATCTCCCTCTTGATTCGATGCATAGATATCTCCTTCGCATAGTGATCAGAATTTTAGTGAGTTGAGTAATGAAAGTCAGAGAGAATAAACAAGATTGAAATCGAGTTGAAACGAAGAAATGTAGGTAAAAGTAAACAGCAGTTTTTCGGACTTGTGTATCGTACGTTTCTTCGGTCCACGGTGAAAGATATGGGGCTCGGGATCAACCAAACCAAATTGAAATTCTGATCTATTGTACAAAAGATACTTTCTCCGCATGAAAACAGATCTGAAGGAAGAAACTTTAATTCTTCCATAAAAACTGCTAGTGCCTCAATATACATCTGTATGTTCATTATACACTTTCCACTATGCAAACTCGATTTGTTTTCAAATGAGCTTTGTGCTGGGGTCCCTCTTCGTCATCTGAGAGCAAATATTTAATTGCACTGTATACGGAGTTTAACAATGTTACTTGCGTCACAATATAGAGTAAGAGTACATCCTATAGAAAGAGGAAACAAAGATTTTAAGCGAATGCTCGTTCAAAAAATTTTTACCTTTTTTTTTTTTTTTAACATGCTCTAATATAAGCATTTTTTCTGTTTCCCATTACAGTCGGACACCAGGTAGCAGGCAACCTTCTCCAGCGGAAGAAGACATCAACAAGAACGGAACAGTGAAGCCTGAGGATTTGAATTCAAATGCCACACTTGGACAGCATCCCCTCAACATTGACAGCAGTCATTTTGAACATGTTATGCTTGATCCAAATATGACATTTGATTCAAGTAGTTATTCAATGCTTCCCCAGATGGACTCGCCTAATGTTCTCCCGGCTAATTTTGATGTACAGGTAAGTTCATGAATTTCAGTTTCTGTATGTGCTTTTTTCTTCTGATACGTGAAAACTATGAGTACATGTAACGTTAATCTGCTCATAATTGTATTTATTACAATATCTCAACACACATTACATGTCCTTACAATACACATAAAGTGCTAATCAATTTAATCTAAAAAAGTATAGTAAAAACCATACTAGGTCAATTTATGTAGGTTATAATGTCGAAAGTAGGGATGGCCGGATCCGAAGATCCGGTTCTGATTGGGTCCGGATCCGGATTTCGAATCTCGGATCTGGATCCGGATCTCGAATCTGGGTTCGAAATTCGGATCTGGATCCGAAAACCGGATCTCAGATCTTCATTCTTATCCAAACTCACATCCCACCCAAGTTGTGAGAAACTTGAATATCTAAAATTCGCTGGAAGTAATTTCACGAAGTCCTGACAGTGAAGAAGAAAACAGAAAATTAAGACGAATATTGACAAGTCTATTTGTCTCTTTCATTTACACTAAAGATCAAATGCTTCTTACTAAAAAAAAAATCTGATTTGATTCGGATGAGAGTTCGAATGTCGAATCTAGGTCCATCCGGTTGCAGGACCGAGATGAAATACACACATATTTATATTTGAAACCGGAATACAAAACTCGAGTATTTAAAATTCCTCAATACACCTATTTCATTGACAGTTAAGAAAACATAAACAGTTAAGACAAGTATTAACTAGTTTTTACGTATATTTATCTTGCTTAGTCTGCTCAAAATATCAAATGTATACCTTACAATTAGATTTAATAATTATTTAGTAAATCACAATATGAGCACCGAGAATAAACTATGAATTTTGGTGCCTCTTATCTGGATTTGAAATTTCGGATTCATACATAGAATCAGGCTGAAAGATAAATATTTTAGATCTGGAAACCGAAACAAGTGTTAGTACCAAGATCGTAGCCGTTTGTACCTAGGCAATGCGAGCGAAAGGCACTTACACTGATTCCGCATGTACTTTGGGGAACACGAGAAACTAAAATCAGATAAATATTCTTTTTCAGGGGCAAGTCGCGCTTTAACATGACTTTTCATGAACGTTGTGTTCAAATACGAAAACTGTAATGGTGACTTGTTTGAAATAAATGCCTTTTCTTTTTTAGCAATAAAGTTAGGTACTTTGACATTGAATAAAAATTAGCAAAGCACATTTCACTGATTAGAGTGCTGGTTCTTATGGAAGCTTTCACACTTAACCGAAGATTTCCTCATGTGGGTATCGGATTGCCACAATTCACCTTGCTGAAAGACGTGGTTTATCAGGAGGTCGGCCAATATTCTTTTGGACTTAGCCTGTAGACTGCATCTAGTCTCAATTATTCCCATATAACAAGACTAACCATATATAGATCTATAGTTGGTTCGAAATGAGTTAAAATATCACTAATTGACCTTAAGGAGATAATCGCGATTTAAATATTCGTAAATCAGAAGAGATGTAAAAGTTAAGCGTTAAAATAAATCCGATAATTGTAGTGCAACCTAATGATAGCAATAAAACTCCTTATGTAACATTTCCAAAGCTAAGATTAACAGTTATGTTTTTGAAGAGGGTTTATGGCAACATAGAATATTATAAATCCAATTATCATAAGTAGTACCTCTGACAGCCCTGCATTTCACATCGCCCTTCATCCTGACAAGTGGGCAATTCACTTACCCACAGTGACTTTTCATGCGTTCAAGTGACATCTATATCTCAGTTTGGGTTTGGGATCATGCTTCGGTGAGCCTTGACTATCACCATCAGCAGCAATTAGAGAATCAGAACTTATTTCTGTATTAGATAATGTGGGTAACTATAGCTTTTCGTCTATAGAAGACGGAGAGTGTATGGTATTATCGTAGGAAATATTTGATACATAAGACTTAGATTGTCAGTATTTAGGAGCAACTTTTAAAATAATCTGTTACTTTCAATATGCTACGGATTAGCCGAGAAAACCGACAGCCATAGTCGAGTGGTCTGCGGCATTAGGCTGTGGATCGTTTGCTGTGAATGTCTTGGATTCAAATCCCGCTTCGGGCCTAGGTGTTTTTAACTGTCCTTGTTTACTTCTATGTCTGTGTGGTGTCATAATGGTTACAGTGTAATCCGTGCAAAGCGTTCAACAGGTTAAATAATCTGATAAAAAGCTGTTAAGTTTTTATATATAAACAGTGGTTAGTGCGTGCCTTCGGTGCCCGTGGTCATGGGTTCAATTTCCGGAGAGGCATTCAACAATTTCGATATTGACCCAGTATCGTGAGGACAATTGGGGAGTTATCTTAAGTAAGATGTAGCGGACTCCAGTCTAGAAAGCCGGCATTAGGGACTTCGGGTGTCGATGCGTTGACTGCACATCCCCACTTTCAACGTAAGCCCGCTGGTAGGAACCAAAGGACTGTCGTGCCAAGAATCTAGTTTGTTTTAATTATCATAAATGGCTTCTTTATTATTAAATTTTATCCAATATTTTCTTTTCAACTAGTTTGCGGAACTCAGAGCTAGCTACTTGTTTTCTTTTTAATTCATGTTCATAGTTAGCACAAATAATCACTAAGGAAAAACAATCTTTTCAATAAAATTCGCCTCGCGTCTTTCGTAGCTCTAAGTTTAGTTTTTTTTTTTTTTTTTTTAAGTTGAAGGGCGGTTTATCATTTTTTCCTCGATTTCCCTATTTTTTTTCTAGTTTTACCTATGTTTCTTTGCACGGACATTGCGCCTATACGCACGTGCTTAGTGTGTTCGTTTACAAAAGCGGGCCATTTCCCTGCCACTATAGAAAGTAAGAGTGCACTGTATCAGAGAAATATTAATTGACGTATGTAAGTGAATATATCTGTGACGAAGCCATAATTACTCAGTTTTTGCATCGTACATAGTTTCCTCATCCTCATTAATCTCTTCACCTCCGCTTCCTGAATTCCAGTTGTAGCATTCTTTCTTGATGAGGGACTGATGTAGGCTTATTAACTATAACATCAGCAATAAAGAAAGTACGGTTTAATTTGCACTAATTTTAAAACATTACGTTAATTAAATAATAATAATAATAATACGGAGCGAGCTCAGGATACTTATTAGGATTCTTGCTTCGCAATTGGATAATACCGGGTTCGAATTCGGAGACCAGCCATCCTGACTGAGGATTTTCCAGGGTTGTTCCTCAGTTACACTGGGCAAATGCTAGGTTAGTACCTTGATCTAAGGCTCTGGAGACCCTCCTTCCATTCCTTTTCCAATGTTTTCATCTGTTGATTACTACAGTGTAAATTAGCCTCTGAGGATGTATCTGGTAGCTTATAGTAAATAAACAATAACGACGTAATATATCTTTACGAAACGTGTGGGTTAATTTAAGTACAGCCTTACAGTCCCAATAGATAGCTAAAGTTTTAATATCAATTTCCTGACTTTTAAATACTATTTTCATATTGTTTCAGCTTTCAATTTTCTCATGTATGTTCCCACCGAGAATTGAACCTGAGATCATATGAACAAATGTGAATATGTTAAATATTTTTGAACACTTTAATAGGCCTATACAAAACACAAAACGCTTCAATGATAGGATGCATGGGTATGTTTTGGTTACGTCTTGCAATGTATGATTAAAGAAGCTAGGAGGGTGAAGAAAAAATAAAAGAAATCTCTCTTATATTTACTCCTTCAACAAACTCCCGACTTCAGAAGGGCAAGCCATAAGTTAGGTAATAAAGTCATACAACGAACACAACCATATCGCTCTCCTGAAATTCTCGTGTGTATGTTTAAAAATCTACTGTTGTTCTACGCCAACCAGTCTATATTTTTTGTTGAATATACCTTCGAAGTGAAAGATATTCATTATTACATTTGTTGATGGTTGGACTCTACTGAGTCAGAAACTACTATTAATAAAGAGTTTGTTTTGTCTAGTATTCCTGCGATTAGAAGGGCCTTATCTAAAAGATACTTATTTATTAAAGATATTCTCATTTATATATGAGAAAAGAAGAAAGTTTCTTTTCTAAGAATAAAATAAATATTTTCAATGTGAAGCTAACATTAAGTTTCATAGAGGAGCTAAACAGAAGAATTTGTTACCATTTACATCAGTTTTCAGGCAGTTCACTATACTCTGAAATGGGAAGAAATCAAACTTGGAAACATTTTACCAAAGAGACTTCGACAGAAAGTGGAACATGTAAATATTGCAAGGTTAAAATAAAATAAAGAACAAAGGTAGCACAAACGTGTTATGGAAACATTTAAAAGCACAGAAACCAGGGGCGTCATTTCAGACTTCGCTTGGGGGGGGGGGGGGGGCAAGAGCACCACCGACATAAGGCTTTCACGTTTTGTACTAGTATATTAGTAGGCAATCTATTAAAGCATATGTATTCCTCAAACTCTTGAGGGGGCAATTGCCCCCTCCTGCCCCCCTAAATGACGCCCCTGACAGAAACCAACAATATCAGTGAATCCTAAAAAAAGTTTTAACGAGTTTAAGATATTCAATTTTATCATCACAATTTCAGATGTAGGTTTGGATACGAATCAAGATCTGAGATTCCAATTTCGGATTCAGATCCGAGATCCGGATCTCACTGGATCCGGGATATCCGGATCCGAAAATTTTTGTCCATCTCTAGTCGAAAGATCTTTTGTGTACACAACAGATATGTCTTACATATTTTACGGAAAGTCTTGACTAGTGTTGTGAAGGCTTGGAAAAAAACGGAAATTTTGGGTAAAAAAAAGCTTTTTTTTAATACCTTTTTTCCCCCCGAGCTTGAAGAAAACGGAAAAAGTGGGAAAAATTGAAATTTTCGACTATTTTACTACATTATGCTTTTAAAATGAGAACTATTGTATATTTACTAGTTTACAGTTAAGATCATTGAGTACTTATGTTTCTTGTATTAGAATAGGGAAATTTGTAGCAATCAAATATATGGGCACCACTTCTTTAAAGTTAGCACCGTGATAGAATGGAGCTATGGCTACAAAAAATACTAACATATAATCCTAGTTAGGTTAATTAATATAGACGAATTTAAAAGCAATCTTATGAAGTTCCCGCTTGATGGCAGGGTAGTGTTATAATATATATTTTAAGGAGATACGTATCTTCCTTGTGCTGTGTAAAATTTCCGGAAATGTTGAACCCACTAGAAAAATCTTTTGTTCGGAAATATTGGCAGAAACCGGAAAATATAATTTAAAAACTATTTCTTCGTCTGATGCTAATCTTATTTGCTGTAACGTGTCTGCAGCATATATACAATGCACTTCGATAGCAAGAAACATACTTAATGCAACAGGTTTTAATTTTACTTTTTTTAATTTTCTGATTTCGGGTAAAAATCCCTCTATTTGTATATTTTTCGAACAACCCAAAAAGAGAGAGAGGATCTTATTTACACACACACACACACACCGCACAAATACGTAAATTTGAGCAGCGAGACATATATTAAAGAATTTAACATGTCAAACTTCCGTCCGTTATTAGTAAAGACTAGCAGAATACCCGCTCTTCGGATGGGGAGAATAACTTTCATTTTAGACATAAAGATCACCAAAACTGTCACCAATGAACTTAGGAACCCCAAAAGCTATGAATTCGAGAATAGTGTCGGTCATTTTCAATTACTTTTACATGTCACTCTCCCTGTTTGGGAGTACTAAGGGGCTGAATTTGCATTTAAATGGCATCGGAAGTGTCACTATACATCTCAGCGACCTCAAAAACTATGGATTCCAAACTAATATCGGTAATTTCCGATCATTTTTATATTTCTACCCCTTCTCCCTCCTCCAAGTTGCGGCGCTGAATTTGGATTTAAACTGCATCAGAAATGTTACTGTTCATCCCAATAACCCCCAAAACTGGATACGACACTAATATCGATAATTATCGTATATTTTCCCTGTCCTCCGCCCCCAAGTTAAGAGGATGAAATTGGATTTAATCGGCATCGGAAATGTTAATATTTATTTCAGTGACTCCAGAAACCGTGGATTCGATCCTAAAACCGGTCATTTTCGATCGTTTTTATATTTATTCCCGTCCTCAAATTGCGGAGATGAATCTGGATTTAAACGGTATAGGAAATGTCACTGTTCACCTCAGCGACCCTGAAATCTATGGATTTAACACTAACATCGGCCATTTTCGATATACCTCTTCCTACCCAAGCTGCGAGCCTGAATTTGGAGAGATATGGAAAATTAACACTGAGGTATCTGTAGAAACCCTGTTAAATCTCAGCATAATTTTGTAATAAGTACAAAATAGTATTGAGTAAGTTCCATAATTCGTTATCTAAGCATATGTCCCAGGAATTGATTTGTGTGTTTTCGATTGACTATATATATATAATATTTCATTCTGAAAGAATATTTCATTAAATAGTACTCTGTAAATATTAAGGAATTTAGAGAAATTTTTAGTTAACGAGATTGCTGTGGTGATTTGATTTGCACCCTTAAATTTACATAAGCACTAAATGAAAAGTGTAATTTAATCATAGATTTTACTTAAACAACCATAAAACGAAATAGTTGTAACAAGGATGAACAAACGGATGATATGAAAATACTTGCAGTTTTCATAAACGAAAGCTTCTATTTTCAGGACAGAGCGGGGCTAATAGATTTAGGGGTAAGTGTATACAGAGTATATAGTTTATTAAATATCGGCTGTATATATAAACACACAGCAATGTGTTACTCGAAATTTGTGCACGTTCGCGTATAGGTCGGGTGGTGCGTTAACAAAAGGAATTACTTTACTTTAAAAAATACTATATATTTATATATATACTGATATAAACTGATTTTATATATATAATCAGTTTATATCAGTTTCTGAACTAAAGTCTGGCTGGATCTGACAGTTCAATTTTCTGGTCGTGAAAAGCCAATAGATATATTTCATAAGATAATATCCTGTTTTGTTTAAATACCTGTAGCATTAAATCGTTACATTATCAGTTGATTAATGTTGCATAATTGCATACAAGAATTGTGCTTACGGAAATAGTTGGTATAAAAATAAATGGGCATGTAATAAGACCATACATTTATAAGACATTGTTCTCCCTCGTATCATGGTTCGTACTACGCCAACAATTTGTTAAGAGACAGCACATCAGATACTTTTGATTAGCATGTCTACTTACAAAATATATGTTTTTAAATTTGATACAACTTCATTAAATAAAGGTACTGTATCATCATGAACTCCCTTTCTATGTATCGATTTGTAATGTTCACTCAAATTGCCATTAGTAAGCATCTGGTACTATTCCTGTTGGTTTGGGTTCTAAATAACTTAAATACATTGAAGGGTGGAGAAAAGCAAGCAGCGGGAGATATACTTGAGTTTGGTATATATTTCAAATAATGCAAAAAAATAACTTCCATATATTAAGTAGGTTAGAGATAAGGAAGTCGCCAAAGGAAGACTGATGTCAAGATTAACCGTGTTGTACCTATAAGAAACAGATGAAAAACTAAAATATAGCTCATGCATTCAGTCTGTAACAACAGCACTGTACAGTTTGGTCAAAACTTATGTCTCAAAGTTAGCAGACCATAAAAGTGGAACTAAGTGTGAAGAAACAAATGTGTAATGCAATATATACAATGGTAAATGACAAGTCAGTAGGCACAGCAGTTATTCAAAATCAATATGTGTGGACATATTCTCGTAAAATACGTGGCCATTCATTAACGGCAGCATTTATATGTCAGTCAATGCTTTCACTATAATGGACTTAAAGCTGTCTACAGTCATGTGAAGTTGAGCATACATCTTCAAATAGGATCAGATGTGGTAATCAGGAGCATTTAAGCTTAAACTGAATGAGCATAAATGGGACCCAGGTACGGCACATTCAGCCAAATCATCTAGTGCAGGATGAACTCGCTGGACTCGGGGGAACTTGTTTACATGCTGAATTATCGGTTGTAACCTACGCCCTATCATTTTGTCCGTTGATATTTTCTCCATCTGCGAAAATTTTCTCATCTGTGAGCAAAATCTGTCGATGCTTGTTACCCGCGTGCTGTCATGTCACATTCTCATCAACCGCTGATTTAATCGCTGTCCTGTCCTGCGATGGGCATCCAGTCAGGTCTTCATTGATTGTCCTTTTGATGATCGCGACATGTTCATTTGCAGGATCGTGAGTTTCTGCTTACGGACCGGATTTGGAGCGATTCATGCCTTCATCGTCTTAATGACACCTGGTGTGCTAACTGAGCGAGCTCTATAAGTGCGAAACTTATTCTCAAAAGACGATGTTTCATTATCTCGCTGTATTGTGCGATAAATAAATTTCTGTATAATTTTGAGTTTCTGCATTAACTTAAAAGTGATTGCGAGAGGGAGTCACAACAACCACCATTAGGGTTTCACAACAATGCTAGATTATTTTCATACATCATTTCTAACTACTCTCATTTTTTCGTACATCTTTGGGACAAAACTTTTTGACCACTGTCGAGTAGAGAGTTTCAGTCAACAATTACCTCCGTGACTTTGTGTTCAGGATTTTTTTTTTTTTTTTTTTTTTTTTTTTTTTTAAGGAGTGATTCCCGAGTTTTAATTAATCAGTTTTCTGCTATTGAACCTGATAGTACATTAAAATAAAGAATGTGGAATCCAGAGAGAGTGCGTTAGTGGAATCCAGAGAGAGTGGATTGACCAAGTCAGCAATGTCTTAAGGAAATACAGTGAAATTTGAATGGAACAGTCTCTCCAAGTATGATACCCATATAAACTATATACGTAAACTGTATATCTACAATACAACAAGTTCTTGCCGTTCATAATCGTCAGATACAGGCATACAGAGCATGGTCCTTAGCATTGGAAATAATCTCTAGCGGGATCCAACATCCTCCATTGTTCATGGAACAGTGCACTGCCTTGGAGATAAACGGGGAGGTTTTCCAGGGAATAAACAAGTAGTAATCTGATCGCACAGGTGTCTCCCAGCCAAATCGCAGAGATGGATCTCTGTCCGTGCTACGTATAGTCGCAAGAGGACTTGTGGTTACAGCACACCCTTTCGTTTCACTAACGCTTACTATTTTTGTTGCAGTGCATAGTGCACTGTTGCAACTGCTGTATGTCCCCAGTGATAGTATAGCCTAGTAGTAGAAATTCATAATGCACCATTTGACAACTAGTCCATCAGATGTCGAGCACGATCTCTCGTGTGGATGCAGGTGTGGTCTTGAAGTGTGAGACACGGAGTGACGTGATGACAACGAATGTTTTGTTCGTTTCCGAATGTTCGTCACTCGTGAGCACTTGGCCGAATATGGGTGTGTTGGGGTGCCGATTGAGCAACGACAAACACTCTCACTAGTCGTTCCTTACTGGGTGTCTGTGGTGTGTGCGAGTTCTCATTTTTCCACCTTCTCTATGCGGTGTAAGTGAATCTTGACTGTTTCGTTTTTAACCTGGAAGCGTACAGCAAGTTTATATTTTTGACTGCTGTCCTCCCTGATTGCTTATGAGCCTCGTTATCCAACATACGTGGTTGCCCCACTGCGGGATTCTTAAGTCTCAGTGCATTCGTTCATGGCATCCTCCCCAAATTTGTGATGTATTGAAGTATTTGGTGCGGCTTCTGACAGACGGACCTTATACAACCACGAACGAACTCTTTTCAGTACCTCCATTTCTCTTCGACAGTGGACAAAGTCTGATTGCCAGTGTAAGATACCTGGTGTAATGTAAATATGCACTATTCTCTATTCAACTACTCTCTATTCAACATTTATAGTATAAAATCAGGACTTAGACTGAATCGGCTGCTCCAGATTTTATCCGTTGTTCCCGAAATCCATTAAATCGAGGTTCATAAAACAGAACGATGAGTATAGATGAAAGTAGAGGGGTACTTGAAAAGCAGAAAACTGTTCTCAAAATGCACAAGCTAAAGGAAACTTTTCATTTTTAATACAACCTCGATCAAAGCTTCAGGCTCCGACAACATTAATTTCTTACTTGTTTCAAAGAGTTTATAGAAAAACAAATCACCGCGACTTTTTCACTTACGTGCAGTCAATGTTTCCATCTTAGATATATCTATAACCTTGGTTGTTCCCCTTACTTTCATTTTATTATTCACACATCCAGCCCCGCATTCTCATTTCAGTAACATTTAATCTTTTTTGCGTGTGCTTTCTTCATTGGCCATTTTCTGCTTCGTAGATTATTGCTTGTCTAACCACTGTTTTGCTACTGTTGACAAGCTAGTAATCTTGGGGCTTGGTAGGTTAATTCCAAATAGAATAATACATACGTTGGGATGACCAAACGTAATATAAAAACTAGGGTAAAAAAGAGCACAACATTCCGAAGGTGACTTGAGCAGTTTCAAAAATATTGAATTCTGTGACAGAATTGCAAGCAAATACAGATACATGTTAAATACAATAAATTAATATTTATTACAACAGGAATTGAAAAATCTATTTCAAATGTTCTGATGATGACAACGGTGCCAATAAGTTTACAGTTATCGACTTAAAAAAAAAGTTAAAATGTGTAATAATGGGTAAAAAAAAGTAAAAATATGTAGTTTTATTTTTTTTTTTTTATTTTATTTATTTTTTTTTTTTTTTTTACTATCCAACTTTGAATTCGAATCTTACTAATCAAAATATTCATATCAATGAGTGTTCCATGCATAAAGAAAACTTAAGTATATAGGAATCAGATAAATCTCATACTTTAATAACTCTTAATTATGGCCAATGGTTTTTGATTTTCGAATTAATCAACTTGAAGGAAATTATATCAATTAGGTAATCGTTTCATATCTTAAGTTACTTATATGAATTAATGCCAAAATGACTATCAAAAACAAATTTTAATAAGAGAAGAGTTTATTAGCAACGTCTAGAAGAATTAATTGTTGATAATCAGGAAGTTGTAAGTCTATTCTGTGATGACTTCCGAGTACGAAGATAAGTAGTAGTAGTTTTATAGGTCGTTAACAGTTGGAATACACATAACACATCAAAATATTCTATCTAAACATATTATGGAGAAAATAAAGCCTATATATTTATATAAAACGCCAAAATATTTACTAGACGAGAACACTACGCAGAGATGATTTAATTGTATATAATATGTTCTTAACTTCCTTGACAGCTGTAGCTTTGGCTACTCCGGAGGTAGATTATCTTATGAGAAATTTGAAATTGATCAATTATTTTTCCCAGGTAATTCTTCATACACATGAAACCTTTATTTCATTTGTTGGCTAAAGAATGTATGTAATATTTTAAAATTTTCCTTTACATTTCCCAAATGAGATTTTCTTGCCTCAACAATAATCATTTATATTTTGAGAAAATACATGTAATAGTATGTATTAAATACAAAATGTTTGTTTCTGTATTAATACGATACCGAAGAATCTTTTCCCGAATGGGTATCAATATGGAATAACAGTATTGTGGTTGGGTTGCTATTCAATACAATTTTTGTGTATTTAATCAAGCTGTCTTCATTTTAATGTTAACTTCTATACAAAATAGAATATGAATTACCACCACTCGAATGAGAAGAAAAATGCGTAAGATTTGGTAATCTAATTTTCTATTATTCTAAAGTTTCTATCCATTCTAGTTCTCCTGTCATTGACAGTTCTCGAACTAAATCCTTGGCGTCCAGTCGAATATAAATTTGCCTCGGAAATTGGTGTTAATATATCACTTTTATAACCAGATACGAACGATCTCTACAATAAAAACAAGGAATAAGAATTAAGTGTTTTTTCAAATCGCTGATTCTGGAAGATGTAACTCGTACGTCCCTTTAGACTTTTTTCATCATCAATCACACTGTTGTCAAACTTATGGTCAGTTTACTTGCTGGCAGAGACGATGAATTGCTTAGATCGTCTTCTGCAGCGAATATTCAGGTCTCAGGTCTGTGCACAACCCTTAAAAATCTAGCACTTCTTAAAGGACTACTGCGTGAGTAGTATTGGGCGGTATCCATGAGCTTACTGTTTGCACTCGACAGAATCGGAATACACACACGTTTATGTACATTTCACTATCTATAACATTTTGCTGTCAAATTAATTTAATCGTAATATGTTTTTAGCTTCCTCGCACCGTTTTTTCACACAATGCGATCATTCACTCATTGTACAGTGCAGTCAAAAACTGCAGACTGTTCTCAATTTTTCAGAGAAACACGAACTCTGGAAGAACCTCAGAGGACACTATGCGAAGAAGGTGTTTTCGAAACACCAATGAAGGAGGCGTGGACGAGTGTTGAAAGTTGATATAGCACTTCCCGTAAAGTTGATATAGCGCTTCTGTCCGTTGCTGTTCATACACAATTCAAATTTCTTGCCGTTTCTGTTTTCCAAACTGATTTTTAGCTCATATAAAATATTATAAAATGTGTATTCATGTATCGGTTAAAAAGTTTTTACCCCAACTTCTCAAAACAATTGTAAACTTACAAGATATATATATTTGAATCTTCAATAAACTATGTTATAAATGAGAGAGGTGGGTTCGTGTCCTGTAAGTAGAATTAGGGTAGCCACTTCAAGAGCTGTCCTGTAACTAAACCGAATAGCTATCTTGCTCTTTACTGTATTATGGATTAATGGAACAATCGTCATTTTTAGAATTTTTGTAGCTTTCACTGATTACATTGTCAAGGCGGGACATTTAAGGCATAAAATGGGATTTTAGAGGATGGGATAAGTGCAATTACACATGTAAAAATTATGTATACTAATAACCAGAGAAAGATTTTTATGAAGATAATTTTCAGAAAATATGAAATCGAAAATGCCCAGATATGAAAGAACATGAAATTCTATTTCAAAGTATTCTTCCATGTTTCAGATAGAAATCTAATTAATGACTTCGAACCTAAGTTACTTCCTCAGTATATACTATATATCATACGCAGAACTGCTATTTGTTGTAAATAATCACAAGTTTCTCAGTTTCTGGAAGCAGTTTAAATCGTCTCTGTCGAGAAAGTTTTGCATGATGAGAAGCTTCGCTCGATATTATATGAAGTGATAAGAGCATAGTTGTATTTTGCTACATTCTGTACATCAATGTCTGCTGGAATCGATTATTCATTCTTTGAGTGAGCATTCTTCATTTATAACCCTGGTTTAATGTGCTGCTGCAACTGAAATTTTGTACTTTTAGACTGCAAAAAATAAATGAAAAACGGAACTGCTAGAGCAGTTACAGCTCGGAAAATGATCTTTATTTAATTGGAGTTACATCACTTTTAACAGACAAATGATTCAATTACAGAAGGCTTAGTTCAAGATATCAGAGGTAGAATGGCTGTTGACTAAGCTCTCCGCAGAAAAGATTAATCATCCCTTCAGAGATCACGGCAATATCAAGTAGCACCACGTCTGGCCCTGACAGCCGCCTAGATTCGCTGAGGAAGAGTGTCTGCAACGTTTTACAGATGTGACTACAATCTTCTTTCAATTCATCAGTTTGAAAAGAACGAAAATTTGGATATTAAAACTTCAAAATCTAAATGTCGGTGGTATCACCCCTTTCCGTTAACAAGATAGGAAGTGGTACTCAGCCCCGTGTAGTGGCTGGGTCGCGGATTCTAACCGGGCTTAGCTTAAACCACAGTCGCCAATATAGACGAGAAATACAAATTAACCTTAATATAGTGAGCAGCATTTTTTTTAAAGAAATTCTATTTTCTAAAATTCGTGTCTAAAATGTTACGTACAGTTAGCTTTTGAGTTGCATCTGCAGATGAAAATAACATTTCCAAGGAAGACATTCAACATTCAAAAGCAGTAAAATTATTGCCCAAGTGATGTACTAGAATAGCAGAGTAATTTTTTATATTAACTTTAAAACAACGGCAAACGGATCAGCCCGGGAAAATAGTGCGACGCAGCATACGAACACGCATATATCCGGAGATTGTCGCTCCCATCACTTCTCGCGACTACTCCGTTGAGAACCGTAGAATCGCAGTGAAATTCTTCTTCATACATTGAAACACCTTCATGTAGCAGAAAAATGTCATATTTCTATTTCCGGCCGAATAAAGCAAAGAAAGCCAGCCTTATTTGGACTTCAAAACGGAACAGGTTGAAATACTAAAAGGGCGAAATTAATTCGCGTACACTTTCTTCAAAGCGTCCTGCTTTCATTATACTTGTTGGTTTATTGCCTGGTGAGTGCGTTCAACGCAAAATGTAATATATTTTTGCGTCCAAAACGGAAGCAGAGGACGGGGCAGGTTTGGGTCTCCTTATTGTACACAAAAGATCATGTTAGGCTCCAGTTCAATAGAGCCTGGAGCCCTTTCCTTTCCTATCGAATGTAGAAAAGCGCGTGCACACACACACACACACACACACACACACACACACATATATATATATATATATATATATACAGGGGTTAGGCAAAAAAAATCTAAAACGTTTGCAAAAGTGTGAAAATCATACCTAGTATGGTGTGATGCCTCCTTGTGCGTCCAAAACAGCTTCGATCAGACGTGGAATGGACATATACAGCTCCTGAATCGTGGTGTGTGGAATTTTGTACCATTGTTCCTCCACAACATTTTCCAGTTCCTTAAGGGATGCTGGTGGAGGGTAATGAGACCGAACACGTCTTTCTAACTCAGATCACAATGGCTCAATGATGTTCAGATCTGGTGATTGTGGGATCCAGGGGAGGTGTAATAGCTCCTGTTCATGCTCCTCAAACCATGATTTGATCGTTTTTGAAGCGTGACAGGGTACCAAATAATCTTGGTAGATGCCATCACCATCAAGGAACAATATTTGGGCCATGGATATAACCTGGTCCCCCAAAATGGCCTCATACGCCTTAGCATTCATCATTCCATGCAGAGCTATGATGGGACCTGCACGAAACCACGATATCACTGCCCATACTGTAACAGAACCACCCCCATGCTTTAAAGTTGGGAGCAGACAGTCTGTATCATAGGCCTGCGACGGTGTTCTCCATACGTAAACACGACCGGTTGTTGGTAACAAGGTGAAGGTCGATTTATCGGACCACATTACGTGTTTCCGCTGCTCATGAGTCCACGACTTGTGGTCCTTGCACCCTGGATACGCCTCTTCGCATTTACTGCTGTGAGCAGGGGTTTGGCGATAGCGGCCTGCCATGAATTTTCATTTTATGAAGTTCCCGTCGCATTGTTTTCGATGAAACCTGGTTTTGTAGCCTGAATTGAGTTCAGACGTAATTTTCATTGCAGTGGTCTTCTTTTTAGCTACTACAATCCGTTTTAATGCTCTCCGGTTCCTATCTGACAGGATTGTCTTTCGACCACTGTTGTGCTTTGCAGACGTCGTTTGCCCATGAATTGGGTATGCCCTCGTGACATTGGACACAGTGCCTTTCGATACCCCATCAATGTTCGCCACTGTTACAACTGAAGCTCCAACCAGACGGGCACCAACGATCATGCCTCTTTGCAAGTCTGTCAGGTCGCCCATTTTACCACATCATGACACTCACAGGTGAACTGATTATTGCTGACGGAAGAGGAAGGTCCACATGACACAGTGAAGAAAAAAAAAAGATCGGCAACCGCAACAAGTGTTATACAGTGGAGGGCCAAACTTACGTATGAAGTGTTTTTAGATTTTTTTTGTCTCCCCTATATTATATATAGATATAGATAGATAGATCATAAATGACACCTTTAAGCATGTTAATTTCTATTCTAATAGTCAATAAAAAAATTGAGTCGTTGATCTTTTAAATTACAATTACCTACAAACAACACCAGAGCAAGGGTACAATTTGCCCAAAAATTCTATTTTTTTCTAAAATTTAGCCTTTTGCCCACTGGCCCTCACTAAATTTGCCCAAAGTATTTCACTCCTCCAAATTTTAATATATACTTTGGACAATATGCAACGAGTTTCATACTTCGATCACAACTCGTAGCGTCATAATTCATTTTTCCCTAAAACATTACAATGGCGTAATTTTCACCATTTTTTTTTTTCAATAAGCAGGGTATCATAAAAACATAGCAACATGATTCGATGTATCGACATGAAACAAACTGAATTTTGATTTGGAAACTTGTGAGTACTTTTTAAGTTAAAATTATCTACAAACAATACCAAAGGAAGAATTGTTTGAAGGACATTTGCCAAAAATTTGATTTTTTTCTAAAATGTGGGCTTTTGCGCCCCCTAGCCCTCAAATTATAGTAGGCACATTTGACAACAAAATATTTCAGTTCATGTTTATGTGCATAATAAAAGTAATGCGCATTTGTTTCATATACAACAAAACATTAAAAATAATCTAAATGCCCCGCCGTACGGTGAAGCATACGGGCGGTTTGGGCGCCGACGGCTAAAGGGTGAAAATATGCATACATCTTTCATGCAGTAGGTGCACAAAACTGTTTTCCCATCTGTACGTTAACATTTAAATAAGAGCACCAATCTCGAATTTAAGCTTTCGGCGTCTTCATATGACTTACTTCTAGCATACAGTTCTTCACGTCCTGCTAATAAATCATAATGAACTATGACGCATTAACAAATGAACAGAGAAATTCCATTCACTAGTCCACCCTCTCCCAAACTCCTCCAAGAGTGTGAGACAATCGCTGAGGATAAACAGATTCACGGCCTAAAAAGTAAAATGCTTTCGCAGCATTTTGCTCACGAAATACTTAGAAAAACCCGGAAAACAGTGAATGAATGAATAAAAATAAACATATTGGCGTTTCCACGAATATTTTTAAAATTAAGATAATTCCGGTGTAAAACATTAAAATATAAACAGAATATAAAGAATCCCGAAAATATTGTGAAATATGGAACTTATTCTATGCACATTTGAGTTTATACCTAACGATACATATAGATATCCAGTTGTTTCGCAATCCGGTAATTAGTAAAGAATTGAAATTTAATAAAAATCGGTTGTGTACAACATAACTTGCACCCTGAGACTTCCAGTGTGGCTTTCAACAAAGTATAAATTTTTCCACGTGTAGCTTGGAGTTTTAAGGGAACGATATTTTAGTATCACACCATGTTGTCAAAAAGGGCATTTCAGTGAAACACAAGGGAAAAGGTAAGGAGGATATAGTGTGAACCAAAACCAGTTATTTCTTCCAGTTGTTACGCCTATACCACTATAAATTGGCGTACGTATATATATATATATATATATATATATATATACACGAGGATGGACTGAAAAGTTCTCGGCCCGACCCAGAAGGAGTTGAGCTGCAGGCATCAAAGTGTGAGGCTATTCAACATAGTCCCCTCGAAGGTCGTCGCACTTCGATACAACAACTTCTCCAACCCCTCCCAAAAAAAAAAAAAAAAAAAAAATCTCAAGGTCTGCAAAAAACTGTTCCGCAGCTGTTATCACCCCTTCATCACTGTGAAATTTCTGTCCTTTCAGTGCTGTTTTGAGTTTTGGAAATAGATAGTAATCAGAAGGGGCAAGATATGGCGAGTAAGGTGGGTGGTTAATGCACTGAAACCCTAGGTCCCTCAGAAAATCCATTGTTCTGTCAGCCTTGTGGACGGAAACATTGTCCTGCAAGAACAAGATACTTCGTGTCAACTTTCCCCGACGCTTTTCTTTAATAGCGTCCTTTACCTTAGCCAGCAGACTGCAGTAATACTTTGCAGTTATGGTTTGGCCCTTTGGAAGGTAGTCTGAGAGCAAAATACTATCCTTATCCCAGAATATTGAGACAGACACCTTCCCTGCGGACTTTTGTGCTTTGAATTTTTTTGGGCCTTGAAGATCCTGAGTGGCGCCACTCGCATGACTGCTGTCTGGTTTCCGGATCAAAGTAATGCATCCACGTTTCATCCTGGGAAACAAACCGATTCAAAGAGTTCGCAAAATGCCGTAAAATCACCTGCGATGATCTCACACGTTCGCATTTCTGATCCGCGTTCAAACATTTCGGAATCCATTTCGCAGAAAGCTTGCGCATGTCCAACTGGTCATGGATTATTGATCACGTTCTTTGGATATGTGCTCTTTGTCAGCTATCTCCTGAAGCGAAATCCGTCTGTTGCTCAAAATCAGGTCATGAATCTGGTCTACTTTTTCCGGAGTTGACACTGACACTGGCCTGCCACACCTGTCACCATCTTCTGTTGAAAATTCACCACGCTTGAAGTTCGGACATCATTTCTTCACAGTGGAGTATGAAGGGCACTGTCCACCCAATGTGTCTAGCATGCAACCATGGATTTCCTTGGGCGACTTCTGTTGCAGGAAAAAGAACTTCATTACACCTCGCAACTCCTCTTTGGTGAATTTGACGTCTGGCTCCGCCATAGTTCATTCAATTACCTGTAAAATAAAAACCGTTCATGGTAGAATCTTGAAATTTGGTACTTAAAGATATAAAAGATCAACATTTCACATGACATAAATTACTTCGGAATAGTACATTCGGAAGGGGTCGGGTCGAGAACTTATTAACCGACCCTCGTATATATATATATATAATATAGAGAGAGAGAGAGAGAGAGAGAGAGAGAGAGAATGATTTTTTTTTTCATATATTTGAGGTAAACA
This sequence comes from Thermobia domestica, assembly GCF_964235325.1. Taxonomy (NCBI): domain Eukaryota; kingdom Metazoa; phylum Arthropoda; class Insecta; order Zygentoma; family Lepismatidae; genus Thermobia; species Thermobia domestica. The sequence continues at coordinate 250,998,722 of NC_137461.1, forward strand.
ATCCAACAGTCTTCCTTGTTAAAATTGCATATCTTTGGATACTCTAAATTAACGTACGCGTCTTTGGTGTAGGAGATCCGGGTTCGATTCCCGTGTGAGCTCATGTTCGTATCCCACGTTAACCTGTAAGTACACGTTTTGTCGTACAACCTTGCTGTTGAAAGGGACACTGAACTCAAAATCAGACCTTCATGTTCGAAGAATGGCAATCAACCGCCAAGACGGCCAATGCCGAAGGCTGTTTTCATAACATATTTCACACTTTCTTAACGTTTAAAGCTTCTTCATAACCATTTTCCCTGCGCGAAGAACGAACACTTCTGCTAGTAGGGCGGAATTCAGTCGGAGCATTTAAATATATTATATACAAGGTGTGATGCATGTTACGCGGTTCAGATTTGAGTGATTCAGCATTCAGATTAACACTACGTACGTTGCATGTTGTAGGTACCATGTTCATGTGGGAACTGAGCTTTATCTGACGAAACCAAATGCTGTAAAGATTTCCCCTCATGTTTGGTGTTTGGCTGATCACTGATATCTTCGAGACTTAGGAAGAGCTGGATATACCATAATGATACTAATTAATGGACAACCACAAATTGAATTAATTCATATGGTTTTCATGTAATCCTGACGGAACAATCAAAGCTTAAGTCATACTAATTGTGTATATCAAATTAGGAACATGTATTAAAACCGCTAAATAAAGTAGTAGTATATCATTTACACTATTTTGTTGATTGGTACATTCTGTAGCGTTTTGTGAAGATTCTGTATTGCTCTCTCTTTTTGGAACATAAATTTCAAAGAAAAATCTCTCCCTTACTTGATTTTTTTCTCTAACATCCTGTGAGAAAATTGAAAAGCATTGATAAGGCGATGATGGGTTACTTTTTTCCTGGAATATCTACAAAACTTTAACTGATTTTATTACTGATGTACGTGCGGTATAAAATTGCGTTGAAATGTTATTTGTAATATTTCTGCACAGAAAAGGTGCTGCACTAAATACAATCCAGACCACACGCTGCGCTTGAGCGTATTTAAATTACTTTGATTCAATTTGTTCCTTTATTCGTCCTGTATGGGATGGAGTTGAGGAAATCGTGTTGAATGTAACTTGCTTTGTATTTCTATTGATCGAAAGAGGAAAGTTCTTTGTAAATTCTTTTTATAGTTTTCTAAACAATTATATTAATGTGAAATGCGTTATAGTATGAAATGCATTTTTTGTGGAAAGTGGTAAATCATCCATGGAGAAATAAATTTAAAGGTGATAGTTGAAATACATTCTAGAAGGAATATTAATTTTTTTTCTTGGTTAACCTTGTGCAGAATCTCGAGTTGCGGTTGTCAGGGCACATTTCTCATGATTTTGCAAAAGTCTTTAGTAGAACGAAAAGTTTGTTTAATATGTAAGTTAAGCACTAGAGATGGCTTGTACGCTTGCTATCTGCGTAATCCGAGTTCGGTTCGTGTTTGGAGGTATGCTTTCTTTCAGATACCAACTCTTTATCGAATATGACGTAAGCATTACGTTTCATCTCAGGTAGCCTCATTGTTGAAATGGGACAGTGAATTCCAATAGATTAATATTGAAGTTATTTTATTCTATGTGTCGTTATGGGATTTTGGTAGTAGACAGATACCGTGTGCATGTTCTATTTAAACCATTGTTGGTCCTTGAAGCCCATGATTTGAAGAGAATAGATAAATAAAACTCAATTTTACATTATAATCCCCCTTGATTTCGATTTACTTCTATAATACACTTTACCAGCATTGTGTTTATACTCCGTGCCAGAAAAGTATCATTTATACTCATTTGTTCAATCTCTGGTTCGAATGTAATGGTGCTTTTCCTTAAGAATTTATTTCCTTAAGTTGGAATACAAAAGCCTCAGTCTAGTAGTATCAAATAATTAGTAATCTAATCATAGTCATTGATCTTGAGTATTGGAAATATGGTGGCTAATGGAGCACGTACTAGCGCCATAAAACAAATCAGCTACTGGTTGCACTACATGCGTCGTAAGATTATCCTGCAAAATTACGGGATGATTGAGTAGAAAGTGTTGTTGTGTCTTTTCCAGCATTTTGTCGCAAGCTACGTTCCAAAAGTACGGTACGTCTCGTTCAGTGTAGTGTTGCGTAAGTTCTGTTCCTTTATTCATACTGCGTAGTGTTGGTTTGTATTGGGGATAGGCATTAGGGCAACACCGCCAGTCCTACAAGCGAATGACAGTAACACAATGGCCACAATATTAAGTTAATAGCAGTCTTGATCTACACAGTTAAAAAAGATGCATTAATCACTATGCTACTAGTCCGTTTCCCTGAATTGCCACACCCCGTCGCTATTGAGGTCGAAGCTCACTCATACCACATGGACTGTACCACAAATCCTGTTGAACAACCCAGTGTCTACCTTCCAAACACTTGTAACGATTAAAGTATATTTGACACGATAAATGAAGGGAATAACGAATTTTATTCCATACCAATTCTTCTGTAAGTGCGAATCCAGTGATACACAATATGTGAAGAGCTTTCCGAAATTTGTAAAAGGATGTTCTTCTAGAAGTCCTTGCATTATTTCCGACAGAAACGTTATACCGGCAAGTATATATAGATATTTGAAAGCTTGTTTCATTATGAATACGACAAGTATGAACCTTTATTCTGCACTACAGAAGATTGCTTTATATTCGATGATTTTTGACAGGTACCGCGACATCACCACCGATTATGTTCTATTGGACCCCAGCATTGTGGACTACCACACGGCATCGCAGTTTCCATTGCATCAAGCTCCAGTGCAGGACAGGCATGAGAATTCTGTCCCACTCCTCCCTGCAAGTTTTCGATAGACCATTCAGGACTAGATGTTGAAAACGTTTCAACAGTCCAAATGTGTAAAAATCCATTGGACAGGCATCTACGCTCTTCACAGGAATGTCTTCAAGCAGAAGGACATGCATTCCTACTTCCGCTGCCATTTCCTGACTTAACGTAGTGATGTTCTGGTGGTATGAGTAGAAGCCTTGCCCATACGGATCACCACCTGGTTCGCGTCCATTCCATGCAGTTGTGAGACGTCTCTCCAATGGGTGTTAGAATGGAGTCTTGGAAGCATCTTGAATCTACCTCCTTTCTAAGTGTATCAGCATGTTACCCTTGTATCCGAATTCCGTAATAGCCATAAAGCCACGAGGGAAACTTTCTCTGCACTGGCGAACAAAGTTGCTGTGCCTCTTACCGTCATTGTCATTGCTCAGTATGTGATACCATCAATGTCTTTGCTCAGCACCTCAGTTGCTGCGCCTCTTACCAGTGTGTGATCGCCCGAATGTGAACACCAACAGTGAAAGAGACATATGATTGGTTCATTATGACAGCTATCTTCCGTTTGGAACCCGCCAGATATTTTTCGTATTCCATGTAGTTCGTCTTAAGTTTGGCAATTTGACGTAGCAGGTGGTGTAGAGCTTAGCTCACGAATCTGTGCCGCGATTCTAATACGTTTGTGCCGTCAACCGCGGCAGAGATTCGTGAGCTAAGCTATACACGGCCTTCCGCACGCACTTCAGCCTGAGGCGCTTGCTAATTGTTGACAGTACGAGGTGGAATCTGTGGCCCATATCGCGTTGCGTTGGGGATTTCCTTGCCACACTAATCGACGGTTTCCCCTTAGCACTACGAGTGTCATTTTGCTTGCAACTCATATGGTGTTTTTATTGGGCGAGTGTTCCGTAAGGGGAGCCTGTTGTGTAACGGGCCGCAATAGCCTTCGCAGTTGTCACGCCCGAGTGTTAACCCATTCTCCCGACACTGTTTGACAATGCGTACGTACGAAAACTTAGCATGGAAAGGGCCATTACGTAACCCTCCCAATACCAGTTGATTTTCTGCGACATTTGACAACACTTCAGCACCTAGGTCAAACACAACACTGCTTTCACCAGCAAACCCATAGTTCCAGTATGATAAGGCAGGTGACAACAACGAATTGAAAATGGTCGGATATACAGCGAACAACCAACTTTTAGGCTACCTGATGTATGGGAATTTACCTTACATTTGAATACCATAAGATCGAATCTCCCCCATACGTACATATCTACAAGTATTTCACTTCTTCTCTGTGTGTTGTCTTATAAGAATGTAATTTCGAAGTTAGGAACTTCGAATACATCTGTAAACATACCTCTTGTAGATATCGTGAGAGGCGATTCCCTTCAGAAAGGACATGCAATAACGTTTATATGAGGGAAAAACAAGTGGGACAGTTACAATAGATTCAGGCACTTGAGAAAATTCCAGTTTTATTATTATCCTAGATATTTAGACTGACAATTTTCCTATAGAATATAAGCAATAAACGTTTTTCAGTAATTTGAATCAAGTGTATTAACAGAAGATTTCGCTTACTCTTGTACTTTTTTCCGGATTGTCAAATTAAGTCACCGTACAGACTAAAATAATATACTTTCAAAACTCGTTCAGAAACTGTTATATAGTTATTTAAAATCTGTAATTGACATGCAGAAAGGTAAAGGATCACTTTATACTAGAGTCAGCCCAAAATGTAAGAAGTTCAAGAGTTATACGTTAAAACCGTAACTTGTGCAGTGTCTAATACCATTAATAACAGTACACTCCGAATTTTCGACTCGCGACTATCCGTCTTATAGAGCGAAAACTATGAATTCAACACTAATATTGGTGTTTTTCTACTACTTTTACATGGCCCCTTACTCCCCCCCCCCCCTTACCCTGATATCTCCTGGTTCGAATTTTGAAACAAAATGCTTCGTCTTGATCTGGGGCTAGACCAAGGTACCCATGACCCAAATTTGGTAACTCGGTGTACTCGTCTCGTCCCCAGGCCGCACTCAAAATCTTTATTTTTTTATATTAGGTTAAGAATGTCAGGATTATATTTTCAGTAGAAATTAAATTCCACATTGCGCTTCTCTCTCAAAGCAGTAGTTTTATTGAAATGTACTTTACACTTTTTTTTTTTTTTTTAATTTTATTTATTGCATCGTTCAGATGTAAGTTTCTAACTCCTAAAATGCGGTTTCAGGTACAAAGATTTGCATAAGAAACAGTTTCACCGTTAGGTCTCGTTTTTTCCTAATTTGCTGCAATGTGTATCCACTAGGAATTTGCGGATCGGAAGTTGTGAAGAGCGGTTGGTCTGAATTCAACCGCCACTCATTTCTCAGTGCTACAGATATTGTCACCGTTCTTGTTCTTATTTCGTAACCAGCGTTTGAACGACACTTGACGAAGATGAAGAGAAGTTTGGAGATATTTTAGTTTCGCAGATGGGATGCTTGTAAATCTTTTGTGGACCTTTTTCTCGTTTGCATCCTTCATGTGGGTTGAAACTTGGCAGTGGACGTTGGAGTGATTGTCAGGAGAGGTTAGGGAAGAACGCACTGGCTCTTCTCCAGAATCGAGTGTCACTTTTTTTCATGCATGAACACAAAAGTTTTCGGAACACCTTGTTACGTGAAGTACGTAATCTGTCCATACATCTGTGTACTTTTACTTAAATCATAAACCCACTTGTGTATGTTCTAATGCCTACATACTGATTCATTTTGTTACTTTTGAATTACCAGAAAAAACAGCAAGGCTATTTGACTTACGATGAGTTTGACACCCCCTGTTTCATCAGCCTTCAGACTGCCAATTCCTCTAAATTAGGGAATTAATAATATTGGAATAATTCCATCCTATGATTGGAGTAACTTATTGAACATGAGATTCCCTGAGAGTGCGTCTTCTGCGTGCATTTACCATTAGGAAAAACTCTCAAAATACTTTTGATTCCAGCACAGACTTCCCCTGAGAACAGGTTCCCATACATACAAGTTTTACAGTACAAATTTACGTATCAACTTCATATTTTGTCCAGCGTAGTAGATCAAGCGTCATATTAATTGAAAAAAAAAAATCGGGTTTGATGTCCTGAGAGTTTGAGAATGCTCTGACAAGGGCACCAAATTATAAAGTGTGGAGGAGATCAATGATGATGATGTTTTAAAAATTTTTTAAAAATTATGTTACAGGGCTCAAAGAAATCTGGCGCCATGGCGACAGGAAATACTGCAGCTCTTGAAAAAATTACCCACAAATAATGAGTGACACTGCGTAACACATCACGTGCCATATACTATTAAGTCGTTTCAACTAGTGTTAAATTCCAATATATTCGGAAGTTGAAAAATAGTCTGTAGCACTGCTGTAAACCAAATTTGATACTGATCTTGAGTTTGAAAAGTTATTAAAATGTAGTAAATGAGATCCGGCGACTTCCTTCAGAATTTTAAAACGCTTCCATTTGAAAAATATTGTGTACATTATACAATGAAACATTGGTATGAAGGAAATAAAATAACTGATACCAATTTATGTATAGCCCCATCACAGATTTCGCGCTCAAAGTGTGTCTTCAATGTAATTGCTGAGAATAAACCACCTCTTCAGCAACTTATTAATAACCCTTTGGAGATTTATGGTACGAATCTGTACCATGGAGTAGTGTTGTGTGTAAATGCTTATTAAGCTCGTATAACACACATTGAACCTTTTTGTCAAGTCAAGCATGGACCAAAGAAGGCCCCAGATGCGTTTTGGAACCTGATGCTAAACTTGGCGGCGCCAAGTAAAGGCGGAAGAGCGCGACCTTTTTTCTTAAGGTAAATCTCAAAAATTTTGCATGCGGATTGTGTGCACATTTAAGTATTTCTCATTTGTTTTGAGATCCCTACGTGAACCCGGGATTTGGCCCTGAGGGGTGTAAATGTTTCGAGAGGGTGATTTTTTTTTTTTTTTCAGAATAAATCCTATTTTCCCCGAATTTCTGGGTGCAGGTGTATGACACGGACATGTGTGGTACAGTCCGCAGGAAAAAAAAAACCCTGCAACATGAGCACGTAAGTTTATTGTGAAACGACGAGGTCTTTTGCTCCAAAATAAGTGTGCTGAGGACGGCGCCGAGATTTCTCCTGGAAGATTCGTGCCATTTAGACGTTATGTTGATTCTCTGCGCTGTTGGGCGTAGTTTCACAATAAACTTACATACTGATGTTGCAGTTTTCTTTTTTTTTCTGCGGACTACCGTTGGAAAGGACGCGTTAATATTGAAGAAAATTACGTTAGAACCCATGATCCTAGGTCAAATAGTAATATATAGAAATTTTCAGTATATATATATATATATATATATATATATATATATATATATATTATGGGGTACTTCCACAACAATTTTTATAGGGGTAGTTGGTGAGTACTTCAGATTATATGCCCGTACTGCCTCTATAAAAATTGTTTCGTGAAGATACTGAAACATGTATTTTTGGATAGCGCACATATTAGTTCCTCAGTAAAGTTTTCACTCGATTACGGTAGGTCCCATAGTTTTGTAGCTGTGGTCCTTTAAAGTTGATTTTTTCCATGTTTTCGACAGCCTATAACCGAAAGAAAACATTTGTACACCCAGGTTGATCTATACTTTTCGTCTTAAATTGGTGTCAGGAATCACCTCTCAAACTTTGTCGGTGTTGTTTTGAAACACCCTGTATAATAGGAGTCACATTCAGATAAACAAAATCCTGTCCTTTGTTTACAAGATATCAGACCGAAATTTTGCCCACGCATTGTGTACATAACTGCATAATTTTCTAGAGATTTTCAGATTCCTACGTGAACCCAGGCCCGGGCCAGAGGGGCGAAAAAAATTTGAACTTTTTCTGAAAATTTCTGATTTTCCCCGGTTTTCTCATTTCTGGTGTATAATACGGACAAGCGAGTGGTACCGTTGGAAAGAATGCTCTATTCTTGAAGAAAGAAAAAAAAAAAGTACGAACTATGATCCTACGATAAATAGTAAGAAAGCAGTAGCTGTTTGAGTGAAAGTCTATAATTACCTCAAAAAGTGGAAATAACAAAAGGGTGAATGGTTGCAATTATGCTTTTATTTTGTGCAGCTTCTCACGCTTGATACGTGTAATGGTGTGGGCGAGAAGTTAGTCTGTATTCATACGTTCAGTGTAGTACAGTAGTCATAACCAGCTATGGTTGAAGTTAAATTAGTCGTCTATTAGTTCTGGCGTTTGTAAGTTAAGCACGAAAATATTAATAGTTTCAAAAAAAAAAAAGACCGTAATGAACTTTATATTTGTTACAAGCAGCATCTTCCCATGACATTAACAGATTTTCATTGAGGTTCATTAACTAGTTCAGGGGAGGAGAAAGCTTTGTGATGCAGCTCACAGGTTGTTGACCTGATAATAGTTTCACAATTCACAAGTTTTCTATTATAGCGTCATTCTTACGTATCGGAGAATTAACTGAATGAATGAGATGTTAAACGCGTGATTAAAATTTGCTAACGAATAATTTAAAATATGCAGGGAGAAATCGTGGCACTGTATTTTTAATTCGTACCGCAACTTTTCGTCTTGAGTGGTGCGAAAATGATGTCTGAAGGTGGTACTATCTTAACAGAACACTAACTTAAGCTCTCACTTCAGATTCGTGGTGTCCCTGTTTCGATCCTAGCTCGTGTTACATGTTCTTTGTGGTGGACAAATACGTCTGCGTGGGTTGTCTCGAGGTTCTCCCGTTTTCTCTTTCTTCATTCCCCTATTTCAGTCATTATCAGTTTTCTCTAGCTATGGTGTCACGTGGGACATTAAATTAAAAGGAATGGAAGTAGAGTACCAATGTGAATATGGGTGTCGGTGATGTTAGATACAGAATGCTGTTTTTCACCATCAAAAGAAAAATAATGTGACTGAATAATTGTGAGATATACCTGACTATATAGTTTTGGCTGCTGAACTGCAAATGATCTATAATACCCTCCATTTTAAATATTAGCGGATCTCAAAATGTCATTGATATATATATATATAATTTGATTCACGCAACATCCAAGCATTGATAAAATTACTCTTGTTTCTGAATTCCATTTGTACTTCATAATATGACAGTATAGCTGTTCCAAAAAATCGCTACGAATATAGCTGATGTACGACTTTCCATACTTGTGCATAGTATAGTTTGGACGTCTAAAATTGCAGAATTACATTCAAGATCAATTGTTCAAAACGTTGGAGTTTCAAATTACTACTTTCTCATTGTGTGTGTGTGTGTGTGTGTGTGTGTGTGTGTATACAGGGTGTTCATGAACTATACCGATAAACTGTAAGAAGTGATTCCTTACATCAAAATATGGAGAAAAGTACAGATGGACCTATGGCGAAAAGTGTATAGTTTCAGAGTGCGAACTGTCTAAATCGCGAAAAAGCCAAATTTCAAGAGGCCCTATTTCGATTTCGGGAAACTGGATGGTGTTCCTTATCAGCGTAAAGGAAGTCATGCATACGCAGACCAAAAATACACATTTCATTAATGTTACAGGTGTACAGAGTATACCCTGCAGGGTGAAATTCCCAGAAATGCCATCAACCGAATGCTCTGACTTTGATTCGTCCAAAGTAGGCAAACGATAAGTCTTGATAGCAGTCAACATGGAATCCTTTGGCGCGATATCGGAAGTGTTCAGGATCGTCAGCAGCACGGTCTCTCGTACTCGGGAAAACGCATGCTGCGAAGTTCCCTTTCACGCTTATAAGTGAAGAAAACGTGAAATATACCATGGCGAAATACATCGCATTACATGATTTGACACAAAATGAGACAAAAAAAAAAAAAAAAAACTTGGAGCTGCGGATTCCTGACATTTCCGACTTCCCTTCGAAGCACTGGATATCTATTATTGTCAAAACTTACCTCCTGCCTACTTTGGACCCTCCTAGAAAACAGGGTATATCTGAAAACTATTGAGAACATATCTGGGAATTACACCCTGTAGAGAATATCCTGTACACCTATTGAAAATTGATAAAATATGCATTTTTGGATTATATATCCATGGCTTCCTTTGCGCTGAAAAGGACCACCATCCATAGGTTCTGGAATTGGAAATAGGGCTTGTTGAAATTTAGCTTTTTCGCGATTTTCGACAGCCCTAGCTCTGAAACCAAAGCCCTTTCTCGTCCTCTAGTGGGTAGCGCTAGCGCTGTTGGTGCTATGGTAGGTAGTATCGGGTACTATCACCGGTAGGACAACGTTGATCAATTTGTGCGCATCACCTTGGTTCAGATTCCACCTTACATTGTAGACTCATGTCTCGTATAGTCATGGTACTGAAAGGGACACGAAACTCCGGTCCAACCAATTCATTGGTGAAAGACTCCACCGAGATTCACATATTTTATTAGAACCTAATATAAATTCAGTTTAAAAAAATAAATTCATAAACTACAATTTTGAATGTGTTAGTTCCAACACTCGAATAAAAGATCTTGTTCAGATTGTCGTTGAGCATTACTCTTACTAGTTCTACGTACAATTAGTTGGGACTAGGGAATCTAAATCTTCCACCGATATACCCTAATCCTTTTTCTATCAAATGACAGGGTTTCTTTGATTTTAATTTTCTTGTTTTTTTCTTCACAATAATTAATTTTTTCGTGTTACAAGCATAAAAGAATTTTTGAATGTGCTGTTATTCTTCATTAAAATTGAATGTTTATTTTAAAAAAAAGCCCCAAAACTTGTTTCTTTCCTTTGATTTATTCATTGATGCCAATAAACTTAATTTTTTTTTTCCTTCAATTAGTTTATTTTCTGCTGCTTTCTGTCATGCAGTGCAGTAAATTTTAGTAAACACCTGTATTAGTGGATTTACATTATAACTCTCCGAGATATAAAATGTTTTAGTATGTCAGTTAAAAATCGATGCAATGACATCCAAGCAAATCTGAAACATTGTAAAAATGCTTTGATTTTAAAGCTATTTTGTATATATATAAAATATAAAATTCAAACAAATTGACTGCAACTGTTAAAATTAGTCAAGGCCGCGTTGCCCTCACTGCTATTGTTTGACGTACGTATGTAGTTTGGAAATCACTGATCGAAGTAGGTACTTCATTTCCCAATATTTGATTTAAGAAGTTACATTCGCATATTATTTATAGTGTCGAACCTTGCATATTATTACTGATATATCGTTTATACCTGAGTCTTTAGTTCTGTGAAATCATATTTATGCAGTATATCTGTTCTAATTTCCTGTACAGAGGTTGCAAAGTTTCTTTTTTCTTTCTTTTTTTCTTCGATACGCTTAAAAAGTTTATATATGTTCTTCGTTTATTGTCGACTTGGACCTGCTGCGAGATTAAAGTCAACGTTGTGACCGGGTTCGCGTCTCCAGTCATTCGCTTCAGTGGCACACATCCGGGTGAAACACGGCTTGTCTGTAGACATTTGTTCTCAGCGATATTAGGGTGGCAGGAACGGTAGAAAGGGTGTTGCTAGATGATCTTAAAATGGCATGAAGTCTGAAATTGCAATGTGGGAAGTTGTTGCGTGAATTTCTGTGGATTTGTTACGTATGGAGAAAGAGTGAAACTGAATTTGCTTCTAAGATGCACGTTAATTCATCAAAATAACTTGAAAGTAATAGAATCTAGAAGAAATAGGCCTATCTGATTAATTGTTGCTTGTGGGTTATGAAAATTAATCAGAATACTGTTCCAAATGATCCATAATAGCTCCTTTTATATTTATTACAGTTTTATAGACTCCTTTTGTGTTCAGAATAAGTTAACATTTTCAGATTTATTTTAGTAAAACTTCGTACCACATGGACCTTGAAAAAAGGAAATGTCAGGGAAACCTGCTGTATTTCAGAGAAAAGTTTTCCGCTGCCCACATTGGATGCGAACTCCTCAATGAGCCAACCATTCAGAAAGATAATGAAAAAACGTTGAACAAAGATAATTATTTTTAGAAATAGAGAAGTATGAGGAGTATGAAAGGTGTTCAAACGTGAAGCTTTGAGAAAAAAAATAAATAAATGATACAGAAATAAATATATTAGGATTGTAGAGAAGCAGATTATAATATTTTGTTTACCTGTTTGTTTGTATATGTATCCAGAGTGGGTTTTATCCAATTCCAAGCACAGGAAGTTCGACTTAAAATAAATATTGGTAGTTAAGCTTATATTCTGTGTTTAAAAAATAAACACGAGTGTGGTGAACAGCAATGAATGTAGTGGAGGCCATTTAACATTTTTTCCCTTAATGTAACCGTGTATGATATAGTATTTGCGAGTCAGGGATTAAAAGAAAAACTTGTAATATAATTGAAAATTAAAAGTAATCTTTATTTTTGGATAATAAATAATAATAATTAGAGATTTTGATGATCCTGTTTGATTTCTAAGATATTTGTAATAATAAGTAAGGTCCTTATTCGATCACCTCGCGTGTTCGCTGTGTAAAAACTTTCCTATTAAACGTAATATTCTAACTTTCATGTCAGCTGGATGCTAGAGATCCGTATTTGATTACTAAAGGAAGCTCATCTAGTTCATATTGAGCTGTAGATCTGTATATTTTGTACCAGCCAAGATGCTCAAAATGAAACTTTAAATGTCAAAGCAACTAATTATAGTTCTCTAGTCTCGTCAAGTATCAATGAATAAATTTTGCCCTGGAGTATTTACTAACATAGCGTGGAACAATATAATACTGGAAACAGTTTACAGTAATTAATGGAATAAATTTGTGGAAAGAAGTTGGCGAGATCCTTTTATCACGAGGGGGAAGAGATTTTAGAGAAGTCCTGTGTACCTTGCCGATTTCAAAGCGAGAATATGTTTGAAGCCCCTTTTCAACCTGTGAAGGTAGGGCTTGCATGTGACTAAATTAAAGCTCTTGTTTCATTCATTCTCTCTTTCAAGTTCAGGACATTATCTCAGTATTTAACTGGTGACAGCATTGGGAATTTTGGAACTGCTGATATAGCATGACCTCATTTTACGTGTGAAGGGAGTTTTTTCGCTGTTATCAGCAATGAAGACTACTTGTTGATCTTACTTTCACAGTAATGAAAGGGTAGTTTAGGGTTTTCACTTGAGTAAATGCTAACATTAATACCTTCCATGTGAAAGATCTGGATTGGGTTTCCAGTGATTGGAGCAATGATGATTCCACGTTGAAATGTCGGTTCACGTTTTAATTAGCATTGCTAGTGAAAAGTAGCACTAAACTCTCAAATTCTGAGGTATTGCGTAGAGGGTATAATTCTTGAAAGCAAGTTTAGTCGTCTAAGTTGTGGAGGGAGAAGGTACATGTCGTCAGATGTGAAGAAAGATGAGATTATGTGCAGAAAAAAAAAAAGTAACTCGATTCACCAGTTTCGTTCAAAGAAGTGAACGACTACGAAAAGGGCTATTTATAAAATGCCAAACGCAAAGAAAAAGTCTGCATCATACGTCCATTGGTTATGCTGGATTCAAAAATTAAAAGACAGGTTAGGGCGTTTCAGAAATATGCTGTTAATTTGTCATTGTATCCTTTTGGTAATTCGTAAATATTAGTGATTTTAATGTCACTTGAAACGTAGGACATGAATTTAAATTGACCACGTAAACGGATCAAAATGACCCTATCATCTTTAACGGGACAGAAGAATGTGTTCGTTTTATAATCTTTATTCCACAGGTAGCTAGCCAGCCAAAGCGATAGAAACTTTTTTTGAATTTAATTCTGAATGCAAAGCTAAAACTTGATATTCAAGATCAGTGGTGTCCAATTGTAATGAGCCTGAGGGCTATAACCGTCTTTACTAGTAAGGTTGGGGGCCGCAGCTATTATTATTATTATTATTATTATTATTATTATTATTATTATTATTATTATTATTATTATACAAAAGAAAGCAATAAAAATGTATTTGAAATATTACGTAGGCCTACCTATTCAGTGTGACAAATGAGGGTGACTAGGTAAAAGACTGGGATATCTACATCTATTTCTGTTGTTGCGAGTCGAAGGAGATGTAAAGAAGAAGAATCTACAAGACAGCTTGTGAAACGATTCTTCACAATCTTGATGGTAGAAAATGCACTTTCACAGAAGTAAATACTACCAAACATTGACACTCTTTTCCGACCAAACTCACAAAAGTAAGGGAAGCGTGTTGCCGTGGATGCCGCTTTCTGTTGTACAGAAGCACTAAATGAATGCCTTATTTCAAAAGATGAGTGGAAACATTAAAAGAATGAATAAATGAAAATAGTGTCAGCAATAACAATCGTAAATCGTGAGAACTCTGTGGGCCGCAGAAAATAGTTTGGCGAGCCACATGCGGCCCGCGGGCTACCGTTTGGACAGCACTGTTCAAGATCATCGCGTGCTGAAATTTTTATATTATTTAAACGCACCTTACATATTAGAAAAAAGAAATATTAATATCTAAAAACAACGAAGAATAAGAAACTATATTATTGAATCTTTGTTGTAAAATCAGAAGAGGCAAATAGACTTGTAAATGAGATAATTCTTTAATTTGTTCATTTTACTTCGGCCAATACAGTAGTTACATTCCAGAACTAAAATTCTGTTACACTTCTCTTCTAATGGTCGTAGTTGGAATTAGCTGAAATACATTTGAACGTCTCTATATTATAAAGTTAATTTGACTTATATTCAGATTTTTAAAATCAAGGTTTTATAATCAGCACTTTAAAATTTTCGAATATTCGTTTATCATCATTAGATCATTTTCACACCTTCAGCATAACAAGGTACTAATTGCTGAAGAATCTTTTTTTATTATCACGATTGTTTTCATAATATATTGCTGAGAGTGAAAAATCCAGATGTTTCATTAGCGGTCCCTGGTTCGATTCCTGGTGGGGGCACTCGGTCGAAAAAGTGTAAAACGCTTTTTCAGGCCAGCCACTCTGAATGAGGTTTTCCTCGATTTTCCTCATTTCACACCAGGCAAATGCCGGGGTGGTACCTAACCTATAGATCCCAAAGTTTCTTTTCTTCCGTAATCCTTTATTCCCTTTCCACGGATAGTGTGCTTGCCGAGGGACGTCATCCCTCAAAAGTGACGTGCTAAATAGCATTAGATGCCGAAAACCCAGGTGTTTTATCGTGTTCGATTTTCGTGACTGTAAGTTTGAGTGATCTACGGAAAGTCACTGTTACAAAGTTGTTGATTCTTCTACTGTTTTTTACGTCGATCTTCGTAGTCATCTGGAATATGTAGAATTGGAGGTAACAGATAATCAGTAAGAACCGAACGTAAACAAAGCAGCTTATGCGTAAATGCCTTTCACTGTAGTAAAGTGAATTCTTTCACCAGTTCTCACCCGCAATATACATATTAGATGTGACTTTGATCGAAATATAGTCTATTGTTTTGATTTGTAGTAAGTAAATAGAGTATTGACGATGCTGGAGATGTGAAAAGGAATGTGGCTTTCAGTCAGGTGTCGTTGTACTGCAAAGAAGCGGAACGTGTGTTGCTCGGCGAGGAGGAACAGGAAGCAGAGCGAATCGAGTGAGTCAAGGCGCAACTTAGGACAGTTGGGTCAGTCGTGCCGAGAAGATCGCGTAGTGAAGTACGGTCGCGATGAACGCTCAAGCGATGACGTATAATCGGTGAACTCGTGGTGGTGGTTCTTTCCACGTAAACTCTTGTGTTGTTTTTCTTGTGGATTCTTGAAGACAGTTGATTTGTTTTTAACTTGTTGAAGTGTTTTTAGTTATTTGTTAATATTGTGCAGTTGCCGCCGTGATGGTGGTGCTGGAAAGTAATAGAAATTCAATGAAACTCGTACCGAAACGGTTCATTAATATCCATCATTGGTTTGGACCATTATGTGCAAAGGACATAAAAGAAGCAGTGGTGAGTGTGTGCGATTTTTTTTTTTTTTTGTGACATCCTTTACAGTGACATTTTCACCTACAAGTTCTGTTTCTTTGTTGAAAAAATTGGGGCGCTTCATTGTTGCAAAAATAGGTCAACAAATATATTAATTTAATACTGTATAGGTATTAAGCAGTACCTGGTCATCACTGTGGCCAGAAACACAACAAGAAGAACCGTAAACATACGAGAACAGTTATTTCGAAGGAATTTGTAATATGGAGTGTACATTGTTTATTACGTTACACGTTCAGTAGCCCGAGGCGGTCGAGAGAAAAGCTTGAGTGACGTAGTGAGGCCTAACGGGATCGGGACCTTTTCCTGAGACTAAGTATGCTATGAAAGCATCTGACCGAGTACATAAAGACTTGTGGTAGATACAAAACACGCCACGGTGTTAGAAACCTTATGTATTAAATACATTGTAATTCATATTTAACAAAATGAAGACAATGTTTTGTAGTAAGGGGAATGACCTGCTTTCATGTAAACAATAATAATGTTAGAACTTTTTCTTATTTCATCATATGGCTTTTCTAAGTTGGGCCGTGTAAATTTATGCGGGTTCTAGTCTGCTTAGTCCAGTTTTGACAGGTAACGGGTTTACCTTATTACCAGATAAATGTTGGGATGCTGCCTTCCTCATTGTGCTATTACTTCGAAGGTCTAGATGTAGCTAGAACTGCAAATTAATATTTTGACGTACGTTCCTTATAGGTGTCCCTGTTTTGTGGCAAACAATGTATTATAGTTATTGTAATGACTTAACATGTTCATTCAGTCTACAAGGTTTTTTCTCCTTTAATCAGTATTAATCTCAAAATTTCATTGATAGAAGAAAAAAGAAATGAGATGTGCTAAGAAAATGTTGGTTCTTTATTTGACCAATGTTTTGATGATTGAGAATTTAAATTAGTATTAGGCAATTTAGTTCTTTTGTAAATTAAAAAAAATACTCTTTTAAGCAGGGAATTACGTTAATTAGTGGAAGTTCCTTCTTCTAAGTCTGTAACACACTTCATTCTTTAAAAAAATGTGAGCATGATATACACCTCTCTTTCTCTCTTTCTCTCTCTCTCTCTCTCTCTCTCTATATATATATATATATATATATATATATATATATTACACACTCTTACAGTGTATAGTAAAAAGACTACTAAGAATGATAATATTGTACAACATAGAAATTTCTTTCAACAAAATGTTTAAATGTGTGGTTTCATCGATCTTAAGACACATACAACACAGTTTTAACACGTCATTCTGATTTTTATGTGCATTTACTTTTCGCTTCTGCGAGAACGTTTAAGTTATACGAGCAGCGAAATATTAATTACTGATAAAATACAATAATAAACTCAGAGATATTACAACCTTTATATTGTAATGAATATGAGGAAAGGTGCCAGTAATTAGCAGAGATTCTTGGATGCACACAATTTTCTCAAACAGAAGCCACGTAATATGTATTATACGTGGCGTTCACCCTAGGTCTTGTAGGTAATGCATTCACAGAAATATTTCCCATGTTTAAACATAGTCAGGGTGACCTTTTGAGAAATCGCCTACCTTGTGATTTTTTTTTCTTTCTTCGTTTTTTGCTTAGAAACGTCAGTACGCAGAGGCAAGAATTGTTTCGGTTTTTGCTGTTAGTGCAAACATCACGCACCTTTTAGTAGTTGCGGTTAACGATAGTATTGTTCTGATAGCTATTATCAATACATTTTTACTTTTCTCCTCCTCGTTTCTTGCATTCTTCACAAGTAGTTATTTTACGCTTTATACCAAGTAGAGCATAAAGAGTGCAAATGAAAATTGCCAATACCAACATTAATGATATCACAAAGCGATGTTGTTTCAGAACTACAAAAGATTGAAAAGTTTTTTTAAGCAATTTCTTCAGCTGAGTTATCAGCACTTCCAGAAATCCTGAAAGTGTTTATTACGCTCCTTCTATTGTCAAATGAAAATCTCGAAATGAAAGTGTATTTTAGAACATTCTTTCGCTGATATCATTTTTGCTTGATATTTAAATAATAGTCAAAACATCTCGTAAAAAATTTGATGCAAACATACAGAGTAGGGTTGCCAACTTTTGAAAATGGAAGTCCCCCTGATAGTGGTTACTTCACATAAAATTCAGCGATTCGTAGTTCGAATTTAATAACTTAATTTACATTTCAAGCATTTATTCAACTTACTTATTCCAGTTTTGGTTGAGTCAGCACATGTACTTTTTGTCATCAATAATATATCGTGTTTAAAACAGAAAACCACAATTGACAATATAATTATGACATCCACAAAATATACTTAAAAGTGTTTTACCAGCTTCGCTGAAGCCGGTAATGTCTCATAATGCCTGCATTTTTTTACTGGATCTTGATGCATTATTTAATTGAAAGATGTAGCTGAGGGTGAAGTAGTGCTAGCTGCACTCTTGATTATGTACTTTTGTTGACCTTTAGCAGTTTTAATAATTTCAGCAAATTGCCCTGCCGTCAGTTCTCCAGCAAATTCCGCGCACGGCATGTCGATATCAAAGCGAATTATAAGCTGTGCTTTATCCATGTTCAGCGACAAACAATTCCTGTCGTCACTCGAAAACGATCTGAATAGAACAGAGGATAGGGCTAGTAAGAGGAAAAATTACCGAACATCCGATTTTGAGGTCGTACCGGACACCGACCAAGATAAAAAAAAATCGAGCTGCTGTGTAAAATTCCGGGCGGTTGGTAACCCTAATACTGGGTGCAGCCAATGCTTATGAAAGAAAACTGCTTTTCAGTTATTTCAAAATTTACTGTGGTAATTGTACAGTATTAGCAGCACAATATTATCGAAAAATGTCTATATGGAAATAAGCAGATAATTCTTGTTGTTGGTAGTGGTATCAAGATTATTCGCTTATTAAAAAGTACAGAATATTATCATTTAAAAATATAATATGTGCCGTAATTCTTCCTTTTTATAAAGCCTATATGCATATTTATCTTAAGCACATAAGAGGGAACGAAGATTTGTAAACTTGGGGACGAAAGAACTAATATTTTATCAAAATTTCTGATGTTTACAGGTAAAAGATAAAAACGATACGTGCTACGTAATTTTAATAACTTAGGTAAGTTTATACATCAGGTAACCGTTTCTAAGTATGGTGTGCTCCATTAACCATTGAAGAAATAGGAAAATCGGAGTTCAAATTCAATATTACTTTCGGTAAAGATTGAGTTCCCCATGTAATAAGTAGATTTAAGTATAAAGTACCGTCAGTAATCGTCAGTTCTTTTTTTTTTTTTTCGATATACCATTTTATATATTAACAAAGATCTTAGAAAGTATTTCACGCGACAACTTACAATGAAGCATGCGAAGGAAATGTGAAATAAGGCAGCCTATATATATATATATATATATATATATATATATATATATATATATATATATATATATATATATATATATATATATATATATATATATATATATATATATATATAGCCTATACTATCTTATTCTCCTACCGGAACATAAGGAAACTACTGGATGTTCGGCGGCACGATTCGTACCCGGGACATTCTGATAACGGAGCAGGAACGTTAGCAGTTTACTTATAACGGTTTAGGGGTATCGTGGCTCAGTGGTAGAACACTTACCCCTAGTGCGTGGAATAGACAAATAGTGTGACGTCACATCCTTTTCGTTGCCATGGTGATCGCAATTTTATATTTTAAACAAGTAGCTTAAATACCTAAAGGACCTAAATGCAAAGCAGAAACAATGATGAAACATTTCGGGTTTGCAAACGTTAGAGTGAGTTAAATATTTGTTTCTTTTTAAATACTTCCAATCAATGAATCAAAAGAGAAAGATAGAAAAAGAGAGAGAACAAATGTACTCATCTTGTTCATAATCAGTTATTAATCTTAAGTCATTCTGGAAATATTTTGATTCATGAATATATGCTGAACCATTCATAATTGGATGTTTTTATTGTACTGTTTTTAAATGCTTTAAAAAAAATGATAGGGAATATAAGAAAAGATATTACCTATATCCACTGATGGTCCGCATTGAAAATTTCCAATCGACATTAATATTGTGCACTTCCATGATCAAGAGTGGTCACAAGAAAAATAAATAAACCAATAAAATTAACATTATTCTAAAATATCTTTTTCTTTTAGAAATCATATATTTTTACATTTTCCATGTGCGGACAATTTGTCAATCTGCACGTTAGGGAATTTATATTGTGTATAATTGCTTCTTAAGGTGGATTACATGATAATGACGTTTACATTAAATATTTGATTACTACCTTATCACTTAGAAATACGGCGTTTTTACAAATAAGTTCTTACATATTACTCTTTCTTTTTAAATTTTCTTGATTTTATTCGTAGTTTTCTAAACACATTTCCATATTCTAAGTACCAGCTTTATAGCCGTTAAAATATTTTATAATTGTAAATAATTATACAACCGCTGTCCTTGTTACTTTAAAATACACCATTCGCTGAATGCGTTTATATATATATATATATATATATATATATATATATATATATATATACACAAAAACCTCCGCGATCATCATGGTAACGGAAAGGAAATGACATCACTGATTCAGTGTATTCCTGGGTCGATCCCCGGTAAAATATATTTGCGATGGACAGCGTCATGTCTGTCGGTTCCCTTGATGTACTTCCATTTCCTTCCACATTATCATGCCACCTATTGTTCCCTTCTTCTTCTTCTTCTTCTTCTTCTTATTATTATTATTATTATTATTATTATTGCCTTAACCGTCCGTCTTTCTTAGCCGAAATGGCATAATCTTGGGACATTAAACTGAAATACCGGTTGTGTACTAGGTTTCCAAGGATTTTTTTTTCTAATGCATTACCGAATTTTTACTCATGCCATTGACGCTCATTGGGGAAGACTCCAGTGCAGACTTCAATCAACTATAATATATTTCACACTTTTGCTATGTCCTGTCTTGTAACTAGGTATCGTTAAATAGAGCTTGGTTAAGAGTGTAAATAGTTCTGTTCCAGCAGGTATTCAGATAGATGGAGAGGTCGTCTAAGGAACAGTGCATGTTTTGTGGAAATATACTGTTTTATGGGAACTTAGTTTAAAATTGGTAAATACATATGTGGGGTTCTGATGTTGCGGATTGCACTATTGTTTATCTGTATAGTCATGAGAATACCGCTGGTGAGATTTCCGTAATATTTTTGCTCTGTTGGTGTACTGCACAAAAGAGCGAACACATTGAACCCGAGTTCTTGTTGTTTGAATGACAGGTTAATCTCAGAAGTCTCCAAATTGAATAAAATCACTTATTTTCTAAACTTCCGTAAGACAGACGTCAAATTTTATTTCGAATAATAGAAGCAAATGTAGTTCAAATAGAGGTTGAAGCTTGGAAGCTTGTTTTATCTCATTTACCCCATAACTGCTGTAATTTCTGTAGAAGGCCACGTAGGATTGGCGTGCAGTGCAATCTTCACATAGTGTTTTGGTAGACTTCAGTTCAAGACCATTTGGGTATTTTGAGAATTCTGATTTTTAGTGACGAACTAATATTGCCTACCTGGCATAGAAGTTGAACTTTCATGTTGTTTTTCCTGTAATTTTCTTTCTATCGGGTAAGTTTAATAGTAATAGGGTTGTGTAATTCCTTTTAGTTTCTGGTCGTTAGAAGTGATCCGAAGCTATTTATCGGAAATTGTACATTCTGTTCGAACTCCTTCGATAAAATTAAAAATGTTAGTATATTTGAACACGCCGCAATTTATTGGTTTTTGAGATTGAGGAAGAAACAACAGTTACATTTGTACTGAAATCCCTGCGATCAACAACAAAATATCATGTCTTAACTTCTTTTAAAAGAACTCGTAATGGAAAGTATTGCGTTCCTAATTTGGAAATTATTGACTGAAAATTACTGTTTTTTATTTGCTGGCTTATACAGTGAATTAGATCCCCAGGATTTCAGTTTTGTGTTTTGATTGTGTCAAAACTTTTAACCAAGTTTTAATATAATTTGTTGTTTAATATTGTTTTCGTGGTTAGGTAAGGTAAAAGAGAATTGGCGTTGTAAAATTGTGATTTTAAGGTCAATATGATGATTTCTTAAGACGAGTGAAGATCATAGCGATCATAATAATAGTATAGAATTTCACTGTTCTCAAGTTTGACTGAAATGTAGATTTAACGGATTTTTAATTGTTCTGCTTCACAGCTCACTTTTAAAAACTGGATAGAACTGTGCGTTAATACATTCTAGGGGTTTTGTTTATATTTTATTACGGTATTAGGCATCATTACGTTAAACATAGTATATTTATAACATGAATTTATCTGTTGCGTTTTCGTAGTTTTTGAAAATAAGATTTTGTTAAAACAAGGTAAAGAGATCGTTGTGATGTTAAAACAAGGTAAAGAGATCGTTGTGATAATTGTTTCAGTAATTATTTCAATGAAAGGTTTTCTCATTCTAAATTTCAATCTTGGGCAGCTATAATACTCAGTGCTGTTTTTCTTTAAAATAACTACTACATTATGTTGAAAGAAACATCATGTATTCATGATGTATTTAAGATGAGTAAAAAATTGCGTGTTTGCTGAGTGTTTCGGTGTTGTTTGAAACAAAGGGGTGTCTGGTTGTAATTACGTGTACTTCTGTAAAATTAGAAATAAAGCGGTAACTTCAGGTTTTAAGCTTTTTATGATATATCCTGGAACCCAGCCCGTAGTGCGATAAACTTAGTAGTAAACTTTCACTTTGTTATGAATGAACTGGCAACAGTGACCTCGGGGCACGGCCTGTTTTCGCACTTTCAAATGCCATTGGTTTTACAGCATTATAGTATTAAGTATATAAAGTTTTCTCTCTCGGGTTGTTCTAAAATAGCACATGATAGAAAGATGTCTGAGGAATAACCGAAATGTATATTTGCGGAAGTACACATTGTAATTCTACTTGTTTAGCCTGGGAACTTTCAGTTCGCAGGGTATTAACTCCTTCGAGATCTGAATGCTTTTGTTTACTGAACCATAAGGAAAGAGGTCATATTATTACTACAGTGTTTTTTTTTATTTATTATTTCTGAAACAAATGACAATAATACGCAAGTTCTCTCATTTGGAAATTGAGAACAGTGTTTTCTTCTTTTGACTGGTAATGATTTTTAAATATTTTCTCTTCTTTCGTGTTGAAAACTAGTATTCACTTTATTATTTTGGTGTACTGCATGTGTAAGACCAGTTCTTCTTGTAGTATGAAGTGGACAGTTGAGATTGGTGTGATGACGTCGCAAATGTTGGAATTTTTCACGTTTATTTTTATTCGTATTTTTTTTGCAGTTGTCAGCTTCTACTTGTAGAAATTTTTATTTCTCATGTAATCTTTATTAAATCATTTACGTATCAGCGAACATTGATACTGCAGGTTAAAAGGAAAACTTATTTCTGTACTAGAAACGCTTCACTTTTTATTAATTACCAACACTAATTTACAATTAGAAGTTTATCACTTTTTTGTTATGAATAACCTTCATTATTATAATTATGAATGTATTTCAGTATTTTACCTATCGTAAGTGCATATTCGTATGTTTTCTTTACCGAGGATACTTCACTGTATTTCTCCCTTGTTCGGAGTTTTGAATTGAAGTTTTACTCTTGAAACCACTCACTGGTCAAGTACAGCGTCGAGTTATTGTATGATTAATAAGTTGGTTTCTTCAAATAACTTGGATGTTTCATATTAAATTATGAAAACTTGAATTCTGAATGCTTTAGTCGTTGTTTCGTAAGCACTTTATCTGGTTCTCGGTTTCATTAGTTCTTACAAGCAGCGATGTAGTTTTCCAGTTACGCTTACCCTGAAAATTCGGTTTCGTTAAAGAAATTTAGATTTTTTCCAATAGTATGGGTCGAATAAATCATAAAAACCAGAGAAGGAATGATTTTTTACTCAGCAGCTCCCAGGTATGCATATTAAAATTGTATCTTACAAATATACTTACGGACTTCCGTATAATTCTATATTATTGTTGCGGATCAGAATTTATAGTTACCCCGAATGACTAAAAGTATTTTACAGCAGTGTAAGAAAATCCTGTGAGGGATTCCTTTAAATTTCGTACATTGTCTTTTCCTCGATTGGTCCGACTGGAAAATATTTCTCATGTTCACATTTTGGCAACATTTTCTATTTCTTTCTTTTGGAAGACATCAGTTTCACTGATTAGGTGAAAAATGTGTTGGAATTGTGAAACTACCTGTAGGAAGAAAATAATAATAATAATAATAAAACTTGGATTGTGGATATGTCCGCAGACATGCTTATTTTTTTCCTTCTTCAGTCAGATCTCCTGATTGTTCTAAATGTGTTTTATCATTTTTGTCCGTTGTTTAGTAAGTATGCTGCTGTGAAGTCTTCCTGAGTTGGGCAGTTTTGGAGGGTGGTGGTTGCTTAACAAGGTCATTACGTAGCGTGTTCATAGTTCCAGGTGAATGGTGACAGTTCTTTTGGAGCATTAGGTTTATACGCATTCCTCCGTAGGAGTGAAGGTAGGATATCCATTGATTGTGTTTTCAACTCCTTAGAAACTGTAGACAATAAAAACGCGAAGCCGCACATCTAGTTTTTTCTTCCTTACTGGATAACTTTACTCGTGTACTAAACTTGCTTCCGTACAATTTCTGCATTGAATGCAATAGTTGATACGCAGGTTTTCAGAATTATTCACAACAATTCTTTTTACCGCATTTTCTATCTTTCTGAATAATTATAATACAAAGAGTAATTTTGAATGTAATGAAAATCAGGTAGTAGGTCAAAACTTTGTTCGGAACTCCCTTCGACAGTATCATCGTTCTTATATTCTAGATCGCTGTCCTATATACATGTTTTTTTCTCTTGTACACGTCTTTAAATAAATAAACAAAACAACGCAAGTTTTCAACTTACTTTAAGCTTTTTTAGTGTGAACTACGAGGTAAATGGAAGGGAAGAAAATAATTGTTCAGTGTGTATTCTCACATCCCAAATGGTTCGGCTAGGGTTCAAATATGCGAAGTGCATATCTAAGCCTTTCATTTGTAATATTGTGTGTACAGTCAGATATAAAAGTTGTTCCTGGGAAACTATCATGGTTGAGTTTGTTACTGAACTTGGTTTGGAGTGATAAGTTGTCTTGAATGAAATCAAATCTGAAGACGATTGAGCGACCCTGGCCCGTGAAATAAGATCTGTAACTAGATTCCTATCTGCAAGGAATGAAGTACTGGCAGGAATTCATTGCCAAATCTGTAAGGTGTATGATCCAGGCGCATGAGTATTATAAAAATTCGTAAGTAGGTGAGATTATTTACGGAGGGGCGAGAGAATATTCATGATGAAACACAATTAGCCCTTTAAGTGGTCTGTGGCTCAGTATTAGACTCCCTACTTCTGGTGCGTGGGGTCCCTGGTTCGATTCCGGTGAAGTATGTGGACAACCTTCAGTTTCCTTCCACATTCTCATTCCCCCAGTTCTCACATCATTCACTTGCCTTAATCATCCGTCTCTCTCAGCCTTAAGGGCATAAACATAAGGCCGTAAATTGAAAGATTTTGTTTCATATTCATTTACGACTAGCCCTCTATAGTCACTAAAAATAATAATAATAAAGGTCGTAAAAACAGAGGATTCACCATTTCCACCCTATCGGAGAATGTTCCGCGAGCTTCATATTCTGTTCTCTACAAAATTGTTTTGGAAGAACTTGACATCCGATACTACAAATGATTCAATATCAACCGAAATTAAATTTAAAAGTAGCAAAAGGTATGTAGAATCTCCTAGAAATGGTCTCGGAAATGTGTAGTAGTAGTTTTTTTTTTCTTTATTATAAAACGAACCTCACTTAAGAAACGCCCTCATATATGCAGAAACCTTCATTCTTTGCAATAACATGTAAATTTAAGACTAACTTTATCAGAGCTGTTAGTAATAGCATAGCCTTCCTTTTGAAAATTAATTCAAAACTTGATTTCTACTTGTTTTCTTTTCCTGTGATTTTTGTACAAACGCTTGAAACATTGCATATCCGATGCTTTTGCTCTGCACCTCAATCATAATTTTGTTACACGTCGTGCAGAAAATTGGGATGTTACGAAATGTAACGTGATTTTACTTTCAGTTCAAGATCGTCGAAATATTGTACCGTCACGCATACTCCCGTAAATATGGTACGTGTTTCCTTGAGGGTCAATCTAGGGATGGCATTTGAATTGACTGGATTTAGATCAAGTTATGTTAGTGAGCTGAGTGAGCAGTACTGTTGTACCTCCTGCAGAAAACAGTGACAAAGGAAATACTTTTCGCTCTCCCTACGATGCCTTAATTTCAAGCCTTCGTACAAAAATATGTAAACACTGTGCGATTTAAAAAGAATAAAGAAAGAAGGTTTAAGAGTCTTCATCCCGGCGAAATTAAAATACCGTTAATTTTACAGTAATTATGTGATATCTTCAAATAGATAAAACAAAATTGAAATATGGAACTAGAGCGCCCTAGACAATATTATTTTGCGTGAGGTAGCGTTATCACAAGTCACCTATTGGCTTTCCGTTTTCAGCTGTTTAGAAACGTGAAAATAAATGCCGATTTTCAAAATGGCTCGAAATAGAAAGCAGAAAAGTGAGTCGTGATAATGGTTTCTCATGTAAAATAATATTGTCTAGGGCGCTCTTGTTCCACATTTCCATTATCTTTTATCTTATTGAAGATATCACATAATTACTGTAAAATTAGCGGTATTTTAATTTCGCCGGGATGAAGACTCTTAACAGTGGAACTTAAAAATACTGTCTGTACCTACAGTACTTACTGAGAGTTAAGTGAGAAATCACAGTACGTAATTTTTAAAGGTTTTATATTGGTGTGAACTTACTACTATTCTTGTCGTGGACGGAAAGAGTTACTATTTGGTACTTCAAGATTTGCATTGTGTACTTGCCGTTTGGTCTAATATTCTAAACTATTTTAAGTAGTTTTGTTCCTAATTAACTCCTGTAACTAAGTTTAAATAGGCATTAAACTATTTGGACTGTAAATGAGGCGTCGTGTTGGAATGTGTATTAACAATCGTATAAGAAACATAACAAACAAAAAAAGCCTCCGCATCCCATCGTATGATAGGAACAAACAATGTTGAGAAAATGAGTGTTTGCGGAAATCGCGTGCGTAATGTCCTATAATCAAATTAAATTTCTCTCATGAACACATTCTTTCCTTTTCTGATGTCCGTAACGCTGCACACACAGCTCTTTTTAAGTCATAAGAGTAGAAAGTACGCGAAAATAAAACGTCTGAGGCTATT
This sequence comes from Thermobia domestica, assembly GCF_964235325.1. Taxonomy (NCBI): domain Eukaryota; kingdom Metazoa; phylum Arthropoda; class Insecta; order Zygentoma; family Lepismatidae; genus Thermobia; species Thermobia domestica. The sequence continues at coordinate 251,025,941 of NC_137461.1, forward strand.
GCGAAATAATTCTATAGCTGCTTATTTCTTAAGTAATGAATGTCTATACTACACCTTCTCTGTCTATAAAACTGTTCATATTCTGTTTCATTCTTCGTCTTGTTAAGAGTTTTTAGTCATGAGCTGTTTATTGCAGTGGAACAACTGACTGTAGAAAGGATAGGAGAAACTATACTTTCCTCTATTTTTTTCTAGAAGTGTCTAGGAGGTCCTACAGAATATGTATAAAAAAATCTACATCAATTACGTACTTGGAAAACGAAAACTAAAGAAGTGTCAAGGATGGAGCAAAAAATTGTTAAGAGGTTGAATCTAGTCAATTTTTCATCTTGCAAATTTTGAACATTGTTCTTCTGTCATTCTTTATGCAGTGCGTCAGAGTTCTAGAAACCATGTGCGTTACTTTAATGATATGTAATGGTTAAATGATACCAGTTTGAAGGAATATTCATTTACATACGCAGATGTACGTGTCATACAGCCATAATTTATTAGTTGGTATCTGTTCCTGATTCTGTATAGTTCTTCAGTAGATTCCTAATTTTTTAGTTTTACCTTATCTTTTGAACAATGAGGAAGAAAACTGAACACGGTATCCTTCTTGTTTTGGTGTACTAGCTCATCTTAACTGTACCAGGTAAATGAGCACGACATTCAGCAAAAAGATTCAAAATATTTTAAATGTAAAATCAGATTTTTGTAAAGCTGCTCACTACATACTGCGTGGCTCTCACATGCAAGGCATAAGTGCGAGGCCAGTACGTGAATACAGAGACTCCATGACATTTTGTCTATTCTAAATATAACAAAATGAAAACTGCTGCTTGAGAGTATCATCAGCCTTACTTCAAAAAGTTCAATATAATCCAACTCTCGCTTGATCTTTGAAAAGGTTACCAGCGAGAGTTAGATTCTATTTTCCACTGAGTTTTCTTTATTCAGAAAGATAAAATAATACTGACAAATATTGATAGAGGTGGGAAATTTTGTATGAAGAGAAATCGGCTAGTTCCGAAAAATTTACATGAGCTAATAAATATCGTGGGATATTACGGGTTCACCTGCCTTTCTGCGTTAATTACTTCCCGTAACTATCCCACTTTCTTTTCTCATGGTGTAGTTAACGCTAAAAAGTAGTATTAAAGTAACAGTTTTTTTTAAAATCTTTACGTCAGTAGTTGTAGTGACATCTTTTCCATGCTTTCTGCAGTGCTTAATTTATTTCCATTGTTGCAGTAATTTAATAAAATTTCTTTCATGTATTACGCAGAAATATTAACTGAAAACATTCACGTAGTAGAGTTCTCCAATGTAACTACATTTTCACTCCCTTCTAGTAATTTAATAGGAATATATTCTTCATAAATATTTAATTTTTTTCTGAATATTCATACCTTAGGGAAGTTTGTTTACCTACCTTTGTGCTCTTTTTGGTACAATTTGAACTTCACCTCGTTCGAGATATTAGATACTGTATTTGTATCTTGTAAATTACCTCATTGAAACCCAAGATGTCTTGATGTAATGTGTTGGGAGAGTTTTTTTAAAAAAAATGGATAAGATAATTTTGTTGTTAAGTGAATTTTAAGCTAAGTTTTACAAATAAAAAATAATCTTATATAAGTATGTGGAGTCCTCTCACCCACATGGCTAATCAACTTTTTCACTTGTTATGGCTGCCTCCGTTCCACCCCTTTGCCAACTTCAATCCTCCTCATATTCCCATATCACGCTTTAAACAATTAAAAGGTCTTGTTTATTTGTTAATCTTGACCCTTAGGCCAAGTTATTCTAACAAATACATTTTAATAGTTTGTTTTCTTAAAATTCACTTAAACACAAATTATCTTATTCATTTTTTCCCAAAAAAATCTATTTCCCAAAACAGTAGGAAGTTAAAGATAGATTGGAAAGTACATAGCTGGAGTATTCATTATTTATGGAACCTTTTTCTCATCTGCTGTAACAGCTAATTGGAACTGATACTGTAAAGACAGGATCAGTTCATTGATAAATAAAAAAAGAAAAAAAGATTTTAATTTTATACTTTCCTTTCCAGTTGTGGTTCCGTTAAGACCTTCTATTTTTTATTTTTTCCATCTTAACTGTTCTACTTTCGACAGAGCAATCGTGTTGTTTGACTTCTGTATTCGTGTAATAATACAGCATGTTTCACGATCTACTCATCTAGCACGTCTGCCAATGTCGCAACTTTATTTGATGGTATGCAAGGTTTATTGCAATAGCACGAATAACTAAGGATGGTATGTTCTGTATATACTTCCATAATAATCGTTAACAAATGGAAGGTCAAATATAGCAGCATCTTATCGGTCACCTCTTTGAAACTTAACTCTGTTTCTAGTTTATTTCCTAAAACTTTGAATAAGTATGCGAATGTTGAGATTTAATACTAGATTTAATGGCGGAAATGTCGTGTTCTGTATCAAGAATCATTCGAACAAAAAAGTTCAATCTTTTGGAATACAGGTGATCGGGAAGGAACACGTAAAAGCGGAAATGGCCATTTTTCCTTTAGTTTATTCTCACACTAGTAAGTGTATCGCAATATTTATATATTACAGGAGCAAAATTTGTATGTTCATGAATCTCCTCTTCGTTCTTTGATTTTTGTTCCTTAAGGGAAATCGAATGCGATCTACAGAACTTATCCAGTCTTAGCCAAACTTGACGTGGAGGTACTTTGACTTGCTTAGTACACATGTGAAATATTTTCCTTTGTGTACATTGGTTTCTGAATTATTGGTTAGCAAAATTAGGGTTTGAACTTAACAATTCATTCTAATTTATCGAGAAAAAGAGTTATGTAAGATTTGAATTGGAGGGAGGGGAAGGATAAATGAACTTACCTGTTAAAGAAAAATTTTATAACCGATAACTAAATACTTTGTATACTTGCAGTAGACTTGCTAAAATAAAAGATGAACGAAATTTTTCTTCAATCGGGGAAACTAATTATTGCGTGTCCGGTTGTTTCTACGTATTTCTTCAGTTTGTCCAAACTTGACAGTCTTTTGAATTTATAATCGCTATGCTGGCTAGTGACAAACTTGATTGTAAATTACTGTGTATTAGTCCGTAATTTGCAGCAAGGGGAGTTCTATGATTTCCGTTAAATCTGTGTATGCCGTTACAGTAGCACGATCAAATACTGATTCTGGTAACTGTGACCGAACTTCCGTTTGATTCTGCTAAGGCAGTAGTATTGTTCTAAATTCAGTGTCGTTTATGAATGAAATGTTTTACATAGTATTTTGGTATGGTATATATGGCCTTCTAAATGGGAGAGCAATCCCTCGCCTCACTTTGATTTTCAAAATAATTTTACTTGAAAAAGAAATTAAAGAAAAGTACATGAATACGAGACAAAAATATCAAGCTGCTTACTTTTTTTTTTTTTTCTATTTATATGTAAAATCATTATTTGGACTGTTGCAATCGTATGACACGAAAGAGAAGAAAAATCTTAAATTACATATCGTAAGTCTGTACCTTTTTTTTATTATTATTATTATTTATTCTGTATTTCATTGTGTATGTTAGAACAAAATCATTCAATTCTACTTATTCGTTAACAGTTCGCAAGTATTTGGATGTAATAATTACATATCCAGATGCTTATTTATATGTTTACGAAATTTTGTAAAATATTATCATCCGCTGTAGCGCGTATTACATTTTGATTACAAGGAAGAATTTGTGCTGGTATCCTCTTTATATGTAGCCCCCTTCCTTTTGAATTAATCTTATGAACACCCGCTTTTTTAACCTGTATGATTCTGGACTTTTATAAATATCAAGAAAAAAACAGTCGTCTACCTGCGATATCTGATTATTTACGAGACCATTCTGGCTTTGTTGAAGGACGTTTTCGATAGCCATCACCATGTATGATGCTTTAATAGATGGATGGCTGAAGTTGTATGTAAGCATATATGCAGAACAACGCAGGAGTTTTGTGCGCACGCATCTTCATTATTTTTGGACTGAATATTTTTTCCCCCCACCATGCCCTTCTTTTCTCTTTACAGGTGTTAGAGAATGCGCTTCCAACAGAAGACAATAATAGATGGTGTCAATTAGTAATATGACGTGTTGTTAACACTAGCGCACTCCTACCGTTAATTCCGCAATTAGTGAAGTCCATATAGGTTGCTTCCGCAATTTAAATTCAACACTAATTATTTTCGAGTAGGCTAATATACATACATTTACATATCTTCTTCGTGACCGTGGTCATGGTCGTTCTTTAAACTATTGGAATTTTTAATCTGTATACAGACCTTTTGTTAAGTACTCTCAAGTTCAATAATATACTACATTTGCTCAAGGTTTCTTGTTAATGGTAAATATTTATGTATGATACAATATATTCGACCACGACAAAGAAGTTTTTCTTTTAATTTTGCGAGGGGGAGGGCACGGTGACTCAGTAGTCGATCGCTTACCTCTATTGCGTAGGGTGCCTGGTTCTATCCCCGATCAAGTAAGTTTATGGTGGAGGCAATCTCCGTGGTTATTTTCAGATACTCCCGTTTCCTCACACTCATATTCCATCAATTCTTCCATCATTCACTGGTTTTAATCAGCCTGCTCGCTTAAACTAATGGGCATAAAGTAAGTGCGAAACCTTTCTGAATGGAAACTGTTCACGATTTTTGAAAGTGTCCAAGGTGGAATTACATCATACAAGGTTAGAGCCACAGATGTGAATGGAAATGGGATCTCTTAGATGCAGAGAATAGCAACAGTAAACAATTGGATGTCGTTCAGTTTGAAAATGCGTCAATGAAAAGAAATGTTTTTTGTTCAATTTCCAGTACGAAGCACAATCTCGGTGGTGAAAGAGACGGACACTTTAAGCGCCAAAATTCCAATTTTATTCTGGGGTCAGCAAGGTGCATTGACCTACAGAAGGTACAATATATGCACATAGCGCGTAAAGTAATAACTCCAAGCAACGAAACCATCTTTTTTTTAATTTTCCGGAAACTAGTTGACATTGATTAACATGCTGATATGCAAGGAGTCAATTCATATATACAAAGAGTATTGAAAAAAGATAGATTGCACCACAGCACACACAGTAATGTAAGACAGTTAATTGTATATGGATCCTTCACAGTATTCTTCCAGCATCTGAGTACACTTAACAATCAACTTGAATCACTTTGTAATATTGCATGGAACCACTCTCTTAGACTTAAGAAGCCCATCACAGACTTGTTAAGATTCCTGTTTGAATGAAATAGCCCTGCGAAGTTATTGCACATCAGGAAAGTGTAAAAGTCTCAAAAGTCAGGTGAGTAGGATCTCAAATCTCAGTTTCGGTAACAGAAGTATACCAGAGCGTTTTCTCAGAACAGAATCAATCTCCTGTCGGCATAGTGAATGGCTTAGCTATTTTACTCGGATTGGTCATTCAGGACTTCAGCTTAGTATTCTCTAGTGGTTCATGGTCATACAAAATGTCTTGCTTGTCGAAGAGCTCAAAATGCCATTATTCTTTCCCCACTTCTGCGCCTCTCTGACTTTCTTTCGTTTTGCCTTTTGTTTCCACTGTGCTCTGTGCACTGTACTTTATTGCTTGGAGCATGAACCTAAATAGACAGCTCACAACACACATAAGAAATTATTTAGGAAACCTAGTTCAAGTTTTAGGTTGCATTTCTATTGGCGACAAATCTGGACACGATTGCACTTAGTATCACGCGATATCCGCTTTGCCGTGGCCCAGCTGGTTTCTTGAAAGTCTTTACACTTGTAGAGAGAGATTGGTTCTTCGATCCTCCTCCAGTATTCTGTTGGCTATATTACCTTCACATTGAGAGAATAGGTTTATGGAGAATACTTGAACCTCTTTCTCCCTTACGATACCTATTTCAGTAACTGGCAGGATAAATATATTTGGCATAAATTCTTTGAACACTTCTTTCTGTTTAGAATAATGCCGTTTAAAAAGTTAGCGGCATTTTTTAAAAAGTTAAAAAATGATAAAAATGCAGCGTGAGGTAGGCACTGTGTTCCAAAATTATTTCAAATAGGTCAGCCATTCCCGTCACACGTTGATTTGAATGTGGTGGAAATAAATATCGAAAATGGTCCCTTTCCTTCCTTGAAATAAGTTTCAACAACGGCAGGACACGGGTACACTATTTTTAATTAGCTTGTATACCGAGCTTCATGTTCCAAGCTTGAGGGGCTCATGAAATATTATATTTTTCGCATAAATTTTTAACCCCGTGTTTTTCTTTTAGGATATGTCCTCAAATCATTGGCACGATAAAAACCTGGCTCGAGGTTATTAATAAACTGTTTAAGAATTCATTTCAAACAGTTCAGGTGCTTTTCTGTTATGCGATCACAAACATCAGATAAAATTTCTTTTACTGTGGCGAATAAAAAATAGTCCCTTTCCCACCTTCAAGAAACCCTTTAACATATGTCCGTATATTTGTTATTTATGTACCGATTTCGGTCTTTCGAACTTGACAGGGCTCTAGGGGAAACTAAATTTTTCGCAGAAATTACCCCTCCCCAGGTATATATTCTCACTATACACTTTTATTCCCGAGGGTAAGCATTATAATCAAATTCACATGATAAGGAGCGAAATTGGCATGTAATTATATTGATATTAATTTCAAGTAGTTCAATTGGTTTCCCGTGATTTGATCACCCAAACGGGATCCAGTTTCATTTTTGTGTGTCTTAGTTAAACTTTTTTTTTTTTTTAAACAATAAAAATATATCTGGATTGACTTGGGAATGCAAGGACGCAAAGAATTGTTAGTTCTTAGTTTGTTTATAACGATCTGCTTGAGATGCTGTTTTGGAAGGATTAATTGTAATCGACGAAGTGAGCATTTGTTCGCGAAAATTGATAATTCAAGCGACACTGGAAATCGTATATAATTTAAGAGTAACGCGTCTGTTTAACCTGAGAGTTGTGTTTTTGTAGTTACCATTTACTTAGTATTATATGTTTTTCTTAGGAATCATTTTTGGAAGGAATGCCTAGGGATTGTTACACATTTACTTCAGAGAAGTAGTAGTCTTTAGGTTGGTCGCTTTTGTTCTTCCGTAGAAGTCGTCAACTTCTGTATATTATTTTTCACAAGAATTCTGTTTTTATATATGGAGTAAGGCCAGAGTTCTAAAAGTTTTTACGTTTGTTTCCACAATTTTAAGATGTTGAGTGAGTTTACGGATGAGCTATTCTTGAAGAAATGCGTCTCTTTGCAAATGTCCTTTTTCCACTTTTAATCATAAGCTTCAAATGCATTTGTTCATGTTGGTGGTATCCTATAAGACGATAATCGTGTCTAAGATTGAATTTGAAGTATGTCGATTGTCCAAGGTTGAATAAACAAATATTGGAAACTACTGCAAACGTTCAGGTTTCATTTTTACTTGGAAGATAAGTATGTAGAATATTAATATAGTGTTCTGCTCATTGTATTGTACAAACGCGTAACTACCTTTGTAGCCTTCTTGTGTTTTATGTTGGTCAGGAAAAGAGTTCTTCGTAGAGCACTGCCAGAATGAATGAGGTATGACCTGCGGATGTTGCTGAGCCTCGAGGTAATTTTGTTTCCTGCTTAGAGAGTAAAAACGTGATGGTTGATAGAACTGTTCAGGTTGGAGAAAGGAATATTTGTATGTGTGTATTCGGGCTCGTATCAACGTTTTGAGATAAAACTACTCCCTATCCTTTACGAAAACTAGTAAGACAAACAGGTTTTTAGATGTATGATGTACGGTCAGCACATCAGTTTGTTTCCGTTATTTCTGACATTTTAAACAGATTGCATATTTCTGTAATGAAGTAACGTTCATTTTCTGTATAGTAGCACCAAAAGTTTTGTGCCGTGGGATCGAACTACGATCACCTAGATTGCACATTTCATATTTGCAAAGTTTGTAATGCTATGTCATTTATGACATGACAGTACTGTTGTAAATAGAGTTATTAGAAAAAAATGATTAAACTAGTTCTAATATGAATCCAATACTTCTAATGCGATAGCTGTTGCGGTTTTTGAGACTTAAACTTCCGTATGTCTGGATCAAAACTGGATAATTTGAGAGTCCGTGTTGTGTTGTTATATATAATAAAACATGAGGCATGAGATTGTTGTTGTTGTGTAGATTTGTACTGGCAAATGAAAAGAGATGTCTTACAGTCCTTTTGAAAATGTTAGAATAAAAAGTCGTAAACTGGAAACAAAACAAGTAATGGTAGCGCTGGAAATATCATTTCAAATATGTTCTTGGAGAGAAGGAAGTTCTTATCCCGAGTGTAGAAAGGGAGTTTCTATCCAGTGATTTTTTGAACGACAAATCGGAAAGTACAGATGTGGCTGAAATGCCAATTAACTCTTCAATCACTTTCAGAAAAAATCACCTGAAAGTGGTGATCATTCAAATGTGTGAAAGGAATAGTGTTTTCCTTTCTCAAAACAGTTGAACCAACAATTATCTGTTTGATTGTTGTCCCTATCATGTCTTACACAGACAACGGTACAAATATATCTGGAAGGTTTGAGTTGCGAGTATTTAAGGTAATATTAGGGGCGAGGGCTTAAATTTTGGACGAGTCTTCTGTAAGAGCTTGTCATTGAGGAAACACAAAATAAAATCAACAAAAAGTTATGTAGAATGCTTATTGCGCGTTAGAAATATAACGTAAAGTTTCATTAAAATAAAATGTCCTACAGATACCCTTTCAGTCTTTCGCTCCCCGGGGAACCTCGAACAACAAATTGGGAAATACTGCGGTGAATCGAATTACGCTGTTCTTTGAGTTCCTGAAAGGTAATACAATAAACTCTGTCTGTAAGGGAACAGTTATCAGTGGAAACAGGCTTAATGGGAAAATTTCAGCTATTGTTATAATTCCATATAATTAAACGCAATTAAGTGGAACTGCAGAAAATCATTTTAATCTTAAGGAACGGAAGATAACACTGCTCAACAAGAAATTGTTTATCTTAATGTTTTTACATTTACCGAATGATTTTGACGTGCTAATTACGAATCTGGTATTAGTTTTCCTCAAATGTCGATTATTTGGAAGGAATTTTACAAAATCGTCTTTGTTCAAGAACGCTATTTTAGAGGAAGAATTTCTGCCTTTACTTCGGCTGTCCATAGACGTCAACACAGAACAAACTCTTGTGGATTAATTAGCAAGTTTCGTTTCGTAACATATTCGTTCTATGATTACAAATTTTGAATACAGCATTTATTTTGAATGAAAATAACTGTCTAGAAAAATATAATTTCTTATTTTTCCCCTTACTTTTACAAAAAATATTAACTTTTACTTAAGTAAAGTCAGTAAATTTCTATATGATTCCACTTGGATAGCCAGCTGCATATAGTATTGAGTAGCTATAGTGGTAACTATATTATATCAGTGGCATTTGATTTAATTTCACTAGGTGCTGTGTGGAAGGTAAAATGTCTACAATTAGGCGTTGTAAATTGTTAGCAGACTCATTGTGTTACGTTTGTGGATATTACATAAGCACCAAACAACTTAAACATGGCATTGTGCTTGGAATAAAGTTCTGTGTTGCATATGAAGCTTACTTTCGAGTGCCCGTAGGTGATCAAGACAAACATTGGGCTCCGCATGTGTGATGCGATAGTTTCCGCTCTACATTAGAAGGTTGGTTGTGGGGAACCAGCAAGTGTATGCCATTTGCTATTCCTCGAATTTGGAGAGAGCCTACTAATCACCATAATGATTGCTACTTCTCTTCAGTTGACATGACACACTATAAAAACAGAAAGAGTAGGAGACAATAGAATAACCCAGTAACTTACATCCATTGTATAACAAAATACTTTGGCTTGAATAATATTTACCTGTACCTTGGGCAGAAAGTACTCAAACATATGCAATATACTTAGTAGAATGTTCATTTCATGTTAACAAAAGAAGAATGTTTTTAAAATATATGTAAGTGATTATTATGGGATAGTTGTTAATATGGACATGTTGTTTGTGTACTTAACAGTTTAAAGAAAATTATATTTAAGTTATATCAAGAAATAAAGGTGAGATTAATGGTTTTTAAATATCGAAGCTAATATTTTTAATGTCAAAAAAATACTACCACTTCGAAGAAATACTACCACGAACCAGGTTTGCGACTATCTTTTGATAAAGTCGTTATAAAAATTTGGTGCCGGAACCCGGGACTTTGTAAATTCAGTTCCCGAAGAAGAAAAGTAAGGTGGAATTTACTTTGATACTGCAATTAATGAATAAGAACTTAACCGTATTGCGAAGTGGTAAAGTAATCATAAGAAAAATGGATAACGAAATAATACAGCAGGAATCAAATATTAGTGACCAAGGTGAAACTAGTGTAGTACCAAGTTTGTCATCAGAGGATCGACTCTTGTTAGCTGTACAGCGACAAATAATGCAGATGACTACCGAGATAAAGCAGACCATGGAACAGAAGTTCAACGAATCTAACAAGACCATGGAACAGAAGTTTGATGAATCTAACAAACAATATGAAGAATTAAGTAGACGAATGGAACAGAAGTTTGACGAAGCTAACCAGACCATGGAACAGAAGATAGAACTGAAATTTGACGAAGCTAACAAACAATATGAAGAATTAAGTAGACGGATAGAACAGAAATCAGATGAAACGAAACAGACAATTGTCCAGGTGGTGAACGACATATCCTCACAGTTCGAGGAAAAGTTAAAAAGGATATCCGATGATTGTCAAGAAAAGCACAATCACCAAAATCAAGAAATCGGTGCTGTAAAAAAAGATTTAGAATTAATAGAATCTTCCATTAAACAGCAAAAGATCCAGGTCAGCAACAACTCTAATAACATACGTGTAAATACACAGTTGTTAGCTACTGTTCAAGAAGAGATTAGAACGTTACAGGCTAGAGACAACATTTACCGCAATAACCTGGGAAGTGATCGCTTTGAGTTTCCCCACTCATCAGGGATGAATTCGCCTTCGCCGGGATCTGAGGAGGATATTATACTAGAAGAAAGTTGTCCGAAGAGCACTGATGAACGAAACATAGATGGTATCATGACACAGCACGTCACAGACAGGAACTATCATTCGACAAGAACAAGGAATGAGAAAAAGAAGGTAAAATTAAGTGTCAAGATGAGCGAAATTAAAGCCATGAGCAAATTCAGTGGTAAGTGTAATGAGAATGCTACTTCTTTCTTGGAGAAATTCCAAGACGAATGCAATATAATGTCTATCGATCGCTCACAATATATGAAATTAATACCCCATGTATTACTCCCACCTTGTTCCTTATGGTTTAAGGCAATACGTGATCACATTAGTACATATGAGGAATTCAAAGCGGCATTGATCGCAAATTATGAAAATGACTTTTTGCTGGCAAATAGAGATGCCACCCTTAGAAATCAACACTTCAATCCTCGATTGCACAAATCTGTTGTAGAGTTTGTTGTAAATGTCTACAACGAATTAAAGGTTGTTAATCCATTGCAATCGGAATCGAGAATAATAGCTTCGATTCGAAATTTGCTTCCATTTAAATTACAACAGATCTTATTTTCCACACAGTGTATGAGTTTCAGCCATTTATTGATGCTTGTTCAATGCTACGAAACTCAATACCATGCCATGAACTCACAATCAGGAATGGGTAAAAATAAGAATAATTTAGATCATTTGGTGCCTGTTCGGAATTTAAATATTCGGAGTGTGAATAATACAGGACCTAACCTAAGCCGAGTATACTCTAGCAATCAAAATGACACAAATAGACAAAGCTATGTTGGGAATCGACCTAACCTAACCAATCGTGACAATAATTATGTCAGATCATTCAACCGAAGTAGACACAAAAACAATAGAAATACATGGCGAAATCCTAGAGTTACTACAAATCCTATGTATAGACATAATCGTTGTTCAAGAGATGACACTTTGCATCAAAATCAAAATCACGATGAAAGACATGTACAACATAATGTAGAATCTAACCATGATTGTGCGGTACAATGCACTTTATTAGATTCATATGCAAGTACGAATGTAACATGATTACCGTTAACGAAATTAGGTTAAATCCATATTAGTTATAGATTCTTGTGAATTTTCATTTTAAAGTTTATGTGTTAATATCAATAATGAAAACGATTCTTATAAATATTTGAAATGCTTAAATAGAATTTTAGGTATACTGGAAAATTAATTTTCAAATGATTTTTATTCTTTCTTGTTAATGTGAAGAATCATAATTCGATTTATAATTAATTAAAGGCAAAGATTATTTATATTAGATTGATTTGTGTTGAAAATTTAATTGTCAAAGATTATGTTAAAAGGAAGCTCTATTCTATAAAATCAATTATTCAACGACTACCTTAAATAAGATTCTTCTTTATTATAACATCTTAGTGCTACTATGTATACCTTTAAATGTAACATCTAACTTGTTTGTTATTTAATGCGCCCGTAAGGATTAATATTATTTGTAACCCACGTTTGTCCTTTACATTTTTTGAAATCGCAACCTTCGACGACTAATTAAATAAGCGACGATATTTTTAATAAAAAAAAATATATTAATAATATAATGGATAATAATGAAATACATATGATTAATGTGATTAAAGATAAATATTGATGAAATGAAAGATTTATTATGAATGTATTTATATATATATATGTAATTGTAAAATGTAATGAATAGATATACAAGGTGCGATTAAAATATGATGGACAGATGTAATGTATGAACATTAATGTAAACGGACCAGTGGTTCTTGAATATAAAAGACAAGCCTACTCATGACTTTTATATTCAGTCCCTTTGTCGAGCGACATTTTTATATAACAAAATACTTTGGCTTGAATAATATTTACCTGTACCTTGGGCAGAAAGTACTCAAACATATGCAATATACTTAGTAGAATGTTCATTTCATGTTAACAAAAGAAGAATGTTTTTAAAATATATGTAAGTGATTATTATGGGATAGTTGTTAATATGGACATGTTGTTTGTGTACTTAACAGTTTAAAGAAAATTATATTTAAGTTATATCAAGAAATAAAGGTGAGATTAATGGTTTTTAAATATCGAAGCTAATATTTTTAATGTCAAAAAAATACTACCACTTCGAAGAAATACTACCACGAACCAGGTTTGCGACTATCTTTTGATAAAGTCGTTATAATTGCTCCAGTTCCACACAGTGACGAACTTCCTGTACCCAAACCACCAGATATATTGTCATTGGAAGGAGAGCCAGAGGAATCTTCCAATCTTGATATTAGTTTTTCGCATGAAACCAGGAAAAATCTCATTTGCTTAATCAGCAAGAACTTGTTGACTTGATAAGAGATTTAGATCTTCCCAAATCAAAGGCAGAACATCTTGCTTCACGAATGAGTGGAATTTTCTCCTTCGAACATGTAAAATATCAAAATATAGGAAAAGGCACAAGCCTTTTTCACAATTCTTCAAAATGGAAGGAAGTTTGTGTTATTGTCATGACGTTAGTGGTCTATTTGAAGCTATCTGTTTCCCACATCAACCAGAGGAGTGGCGTCTTTTCATAGGCAGTTCATCTAGAAGTTTGAAGGCTGTTGTTCTGTAAAATGGAAATGTGAATCCTTCTGTACCAGTTGCACACTCAGTCCACATGAAGGAAGCTACGAAAACATGAAATTATTGTTGGAAAAGATTGAGTACCAAAAATATAAATGGGATATTTGTGGAGATTTTAAGATGATCAGTTTTTTTCTTGGTTTGCAGAGTGGCTATACTAAATACTCGTGTTTTCTTTGCCTTTGGGATAGCAGAGCTACTGACCTTCATTATACACTCAAGATGTGGCCAGAAAGGAAACATTTACTTCCTGGCACTCACAATGTCATACATGAACCTTTAGTTGAAAGAGAAAATAATCTTACTGTCACCACTCCACATAAAATTAGAACTTGTAAAACGCTTTGTTAGAGCATTAGATCCACATTCTGCAGCTCTTTCTTACCTAACAAATATTTCCACAGTTAACTGACGCTAAAATCACAGCTGGCGTATTTACTGGCCCACATATACGTGTGATGCTTCAGTCTGAAGAACTTCAGAATGGAATGATTCGAGAGGAAAGAAGTACTTGGGAAGCTTTTAGGGCGGTAGTTCAATTTTCTTGGTAAAAATAGGAGTGAAAATTATAGGCAGTTAATAGATTCTTTGATTGACCTATATCGCAATTTGGGTTGTAGAATGTCGTTGAAATTGCATTTTTTGTTTTCCCATCTTGATTTTTTCCGTCCAAATTTAGCAGATGTGAGTGAAGAACATGGTGAACGCTTTCATCAAGACATTGAACAAATGGAAAGAAGATACCAAGGGCGCTGGGACACCGCGATGATGGGAGATTACATTTGGACGTTGATTTCTGATGACAAATCAGCTTCGCACAAGCGAAAAAGCAAGCGTGCTCATTTTTAAAATGTTCTGCATTGTGTGCTTGTAGTAAAAGAGGATATATTTTTGCTAAGTTTTTTTTTTATTTTGTACGCTGTGTTCGTACTCCGTAGTGACTAGGATATATTTTTGCTAAGTTTTTTTTTATTTTGTACGCTGTGTTCGTACTCCGTAGTGACTAAGTTAATTCTACATAATTTCTTCAGTGAAGCATATTCTAAGATAGCAATTAGATCTAAATTTCTCGATAAAAATTAAAACCGGGCCAAAACTGAGACTTATATAGACTAGCCATTTAATATTCACTTCTTCTAAGTACGAAAAGTGTTAGAAATGTAATATATTTTAGTTGAAAATAGAGGTAGGAACTATTACACGAAAATGAAAAATGACTTTTTTCATTTTTCTTTCTCAAGTTCTACTTGATTTCATAACCAAATTTCTAATTTTGTCCCCAACATTTTGTTTCGTCTTGTGAATATCAATTTAAAACTTGCAGAATCAATTTCTGATTAAAAAAATGTAATTTGACTAACTATACTAACAGTGTTGCCAACTCCATAAATAAAAAAGACTTAATTTTGAGGAAAAATTAAGATGTTTTTCAAAATTTGTTGATCTTTCGCATGCAATATTGCAAATAAACTGCAGTTTAAAAGCCTGTTCCTTTGCTTAAAAAGCAAGGTATAACCGGTTGTGTGAGGGCAAATGGTTTCTTAGTTTTTACGCTTAAACGAAAAATGGAGGAAAAAATCCACAAATTACCAGATTTCTAAGGGTTAAAGACGAATTTTAAGGTGATTTTTGACATTTCGGGAAAACCAATGTTATGCACGTTATTAGTACTACCCAACGATATTAAAAAAAGAAAATAAATCAGATAAACATAAAGTTGGTCAAAATTTGTTACCCAGTGTAATGTTTTAATATTCCATTATGCCCGTTTATTTACAATTTTTTTGTGAATTCTAGACAGTTTTCATCAATTTGAACCTGTTTCTTGATTTTTCGTTTTCTTTTTTAATATTCTCTTCCTGTATTTTCGGGTAAATCAGTCACTTTCCTTAATTAGTATGTTTGCAGAATTAGTTTGCGAAATAAACTAGTTTTGTGTAATATTTGTTCTATTATACATTCGGATGTTCAATATTGTATTCTTTCATAGAATATAATGATACTGAAATATACTATTAATAGGAAAATATTTTTCATCTAGTGTTGAAGAATGTATGATAAATTATAAGCTATCTGTAAATTGGTTAATTTGATTGAGCTACTCGTGTAATTCAATGTAAGTCCAATATGAGCTGTTTAAAAGGGAGTTGTTCACAAGTAGAACATTGTTGAATTTCGGTTGAAGGTTTTACTGTACCTCTGAGGGCGAACAGCGTGCTTATTCGTTGGTCTGTGTAATTAATGTGTTTCGAACATTTGATCATCTTGAACGTTGGCTTATACTTTTGTTATATACACATACCTTACGTTGGTAAGTGGTTTTTGTAATAAATGTTCATGGATATACTTCAGTTTGATTCTAAACGAACAATATATTGTAGTCTTGCCAGTTTATTAGTTGCTGCTTTAGTACGTTCATTTAACCACTTCATGTACTGTACTACTTCTATGAAATTCCAGAAGTATTTTAGCTGTTTCACTATCCTTCCTGTTCACTCACTCCATTGTTAAAACGCTTAGTTTGCATTTTTCTGTACTGTCTACTATGTAATAATCGGAGGTTATTCATTCCTAAATATTGCTTTGTCTTGTTCTTGCAGATGTATTTAGTTGTTTTCCCTAAATCGACAAGTTTTAGTGTCTGCAGTTTTCCTTTGGACTTAATATCAATTGGCATATTTATATATTATTTCTGTTATATCATCTAAAGGAAAACAGTGTGTTACTATAATCATGTTTGTTATACCATACTTTTATACTATTGAGAATTTTGCTATTTGTGCAATGAATATGACCGAACGTGAATAATGCATTCCTTGCCTATTATTTATAAATTTTTGGATTGCAGTAATTATAGTTCGATGTCTACTATTTTACATTCAGGTCCTCAAACTAAGTATTTTAATATACAGATGAACATTGAATTAAATATACAATAGAAAAGTATTAATTTAATAAGACTCCGTAATCACTTGTGCTATATTCATTGTAGTACATCGTGCTCGCATACTTCTGTACAGTGCGAATGTTCATTACGAATTAATACCAAGTATGTTGATTAGGTACTATTTGCCACACAGTTCTATGTCGATTGGCTAAATTCATCGACACCGTGATTGAACTATTTACAGCACTGTGTACTTCTATAGCTGAGATTGAGTTGGCCTAAGCAGCGTACGTAGTATTAATTGCAAATTGTTAATTCTCAGAGAAAGTACTTTTAACCGAGAGTTATTAAAATCATAAGTAGGAACATCAATATCTATGCCCTACCTGCGCTGCTAAGTATTTCTATCCTTTTTAGCGTGGTAGACTCCTCACCTCAGGATTGATTGATTGATGACTTACGTCTTATTGTACTTGTTTAAACCTGATATTTTTAAATAATGATTACTGATTTTTTTTTTTTCTGAGCCACAGGCAGTAATACTGGAATAAACAGAAATCAATGGCACACTTTATGTTGAATGAAATCATGTTAAGTTGGACGTAGCTGGTTTTAAGAATTATTTCATTGTTATTGATTTGTAGTTATCGTTGTTTCTTCAACATCACGTGTAACGACAGAATGATTAAACGTCATACGCTCGATAATTTAAAAAATTAATCATTGTGAATTCATCTAAAAGGTAGGTACCCCCCCCCCTCTATTTAGCCTCTACAACAGAGAAGTTATAGAAGAGACACGTAAGTTCTGCCGGATAATTCTGATACAATTTTCAGTTTTATCCTGTCAATGTGTGTCTGTATTCGCTTGTTGTAGCATGCACTTGGCAAGTGCTCATCGTTAATATTCAGAACATTGTATTTTAAGAAATGTAAGAGGTATTGTTATATCTATAAATGTTTATAGTAGCGAATCTCAGCAGATGCTTCATCCAGTCTTTTTGTTTTGGAACGGAACGGTTAATTCAATCAATGGGGGAAGATAGAGAAGTCAGTCATCTTACACACTTGACCTTCTATGCGCTCATCTTTCAAATACTTGAAACCCATTTCTGCAGAAAATGGGCTAATGCAAAGAAAATTTCGTAGTCCCATAATAATAAAGCAAATTCAGTAAATGTACAGCTATAACCCATGGCAGTTCTGTTGTACAAAGCTTTATTTGCGTTGCATCAGTGTTTCTGGGACACATGTTTCACGTGATGGCACATCCGAGTCGTTTCCTGTAAACTGAGTGAAATACCAAGATATTTCGAAGGCGAGGAGACTTTCACCATAGTTCCTCATTTCAACATTGTAAGGCATACAAAAATATCAACTGTTTGTATGTATGTATAACTTTTTATTACTGTTATACTATTATTATTACTGTTGCATCGTTACAAAAACTTGTGTTTGATAGGCGCAGCTAATGAGCTTAAAAAAAAAAAAAAAAAAACTATATTAGCGGATTCGAATCTCTGTCGTAAAGAGTTTGAGTAACGAAATCTGGCGATGCTATGAGAAAGATGATCTGTAACAGTCATTGGCCGAGGCAGTAATGAAAATAGTGGGTGTATATTGTTTTTACCTGTAACGATAGTCCCCTGCTTCGTTAATCCTGTCGGTCATCTCCATGACTTGTCTGAAGAGCTGTCTCTCTCTCTCTCTCTCTCTCTCTCTCTCTCTCTCTCTATCTCTATCTCTCTCTCGTGTCTCTTCTAATTTGATCAGCGAAGTATATATGATAGTTAATTACATTTTAATTGTAGAAGACGCAGTGGTCTAGTGGTACAGCGGTGATCTGGGTGCGAAGAAGCGAGCTTGATTCGAGGTAAATTCCCGGCTTACGTAAATTTGTGTTGGATAGCATTGTGTCAGTCTCAGTATTGTTTTCACGTTTGCTCCCCATTCTCTTTTCTTACATCACACTTCCTTCCAGTGTTTATCCGTCTGTAATGTAAACAGTGGTATTGTGAACTTCGTGAATCCATAATTGATGTTCTGTTAAAGGTTTAGGCCATGATTTGGAAAGTAAAGGTGTCTTGATTCAATTCACGGTGACGGAGGAAACTGTTACCGTGAGACTGGGTACTTACTCCCTGTATAACCAATTGATACTAACATGATTGTGGTTCGAGGTTCGTGTACCGATAAATGTTCGACGTTAAAAAGCACTGTAATGAGTCAGCTGGTTCACTGCTTTAAAAGAAATTGACTCACTTAAGAGAACCCGTGTTCGGCATAGCTTATAGTGAAAACTCATTTGAGTTTTCGTCTTGGGTATAGAAATTTTACGTATTATGAGTCACTGAAATGAAAATATTTTGCATCTAAAGAGCAATAATTCGAAAACTTCGAGATATTTGCCGGTACCACACAGTTAAGTGTTATCAGATGTTAATGTATCTTTGTTAAATTAATGTGGATTGTGCTCGTAAGTTGTTTTTCTTAAAAGTGATTTCATTGTAAGGAAACCACTATTTCCGTTAGCTAGAGGAAGTTGGGTATTTTGATACAGAACAAGAAGGAAGTTTGTAGCTTGACTCCTTGCTCGTGTCGGAAACTTACACTGGGCGTGGTTCATGGTTATTCTTGTCCCCCGTGCAATGAGAGAAGACTAATTACATTACCCAATAGGCGTGTCGTGTTGAAAGATGATAGAATAGTCTTTTTTTTATATAACATATACTACACATTGTGGTTCATCACAATAACTATGTGAGCAGTAACAGTAAATTATATTATTATTTTCATTTATAACACCTGAATATTTGATAATCTGACAGTCATTTATTTACCCAGTCTAATTTTCGATGCTGGTGTTTCATGACAATACGTTTTGACTTGAGACTGGATATTCTTTTTCTCAATAGATGTCTGTTTAGTTGATTAACTGCAGTAGATTATACAAATACATTGATTTTGCATATCGGTCAAGAAAAAATAAAGAAGTAATAAATCTGTCGAACATAACACAGTTATCTAATTCGTGTTATCCAAAGCCAATGTAATTCAGCAACATAGTGATGTATTTGATTAAAAATGTTCGAGGTAATGAAAATTGAATGCGGTAAAAGTTGAAAAATCGGAAATGAACTCTTGGTAGTCCTGATACTAATCCTAATTCTTGATTTCAGAATACTAGACAAATTTACCAAAGGAGTGTTACAGTTGCAGCAATATATCCTTGTCTTCGTCAAACACGTCGTCTTTTAGAGCTAATTTAATTTTTGAATTCTATGTGTGTATGGGATGGAGGGAATGATGTATTGCTGAAAGTTTGACACCCTATTAATGTAAATGTTAGTTCTGGCAAAAGTTTATTCAGATTATGCTATACTTAGCTCTAAAACTAGAATAAACAGTGTACTGGGAATTTTTGAAGCAGTAGTAGAAACATTAAGTAATCGAATAGGAATATGTTGAAAATCATAGTCCATTCATTGGAATATATGCACTTATATATTGAATGTGTTTTTTTTCTGGATGGTTTTGATATTTTATATTAGTATTTTTTCACCAGGGGAAGAGTTCGAACACTGATAAGAAACAAACACAGCTTCGATCTGTTAGCAGTGGACATTCTTTGATCTCTTAGTTTCGGATTCAATCTATTTGTTTCTAAATTAACAGGTGTTCATGCGTACCGTGGGCGAAGACGTTGGCTCGTGTTAAGTCAGTGTTTACAATGGGAAGAATATCACATATGGAGTCTTAATGAAATATAACTTTCTACTTTAGTTCGTAGTGGGAGTGGGTGTGATTCTACAATATTATGAGTATTTAAGGAAAAATAAAAAAGAAAGTAAGTCCGAAGATTAGACATACCAATCAATAGACCTCACTGGGAACATCAATATGGTGTGAGTCGTGTGAGAGCTCATGTGTTGTTTTTTGAGAAATTAAGGAGAGAGAGAGAGAGAGAAAAAAATGATGCTGAACGAAAACCATAATATGTATTACAGAGAGTCAGAGACTGATGTATTCTTTCAAGAAACTCTTTTGTTATGACACTATCAAGAGAGTGTAGAATGGTTTATAAGATACAGCCTACAATTAGTTTTTACTCTTCAACTGTAGTTTCTATTTCACTAAACTATTGTCTAAAGATACGATATTATCAGGTAGTTGATCGCATTGCGCTTAACAAAACTACATGGTTAGTGTAAATTCTGATGCATACTTTCCGATAAAAATCGACGAAAACGAACTTCGCATAATGTACGTCTTTCATGGGTAATACTTACTAGTTCTACTGGTACAGATTGTTTACAGCTATATTTATGTAGTGTGTATGAATTTTAAAATACCAGATTGTGTTTTCTAATTGTGAAACTACGTACTCCTAACAGTTAGATGGCTCAGTGGTAGTACGTTCACCTCTGGTGCATGGGGTCCTCGGTTCGATCCTAGTTCGCACCAAGTGAACTTTGTGGTGGGGTTTCTCGGGGTTCTCCCGTGTTCTCCCACTTCATTCCACCATTTCATTCATTTTTCATCATCATAGTCTCCTTTAGCCTAGTTGGCATATACGTGGGATGTAAAACTTGAAGATTATTCCTAACAGTTGGGCACATACTGCCATAATATCTTACAACATTGTTACATTGATTCGATATTCACCAACGTTCGTATTTCTTTTCCAAATCTAGAAACCGTGGATAAAGATTTAGGAGTAGTCAGAATTCGCGCTCTAATGTCCAGAATATCCGTCGTTTTGAGTAGTTCAAAGTACATAGTTTAATCACCTGGGAGGTAGCATTTCAGGGAGAAAGCTTCTGTAACAGAATGGACTGCTATGCATTTTTAGATTCTTCTGATAACCTACCACAAAAGTTAGTACCGCTGTAACAGAAAATTAGATGTCTTATAGTGTGTTTTTCTTCAATTCTAATTTCTGAACTGTAGTGTAGGGTTCTAATTATGATACGCAGGATAAGTTAATAATAAAGTGGGCTTATAAGATGCTGCTTCATTTTCTGGGTAATGGCAAAATGGAAGTTGAGACTTCTAACTGTTCGGTACATTTCAGAGCAAAGGAGTATTCATGGCACTGGATACTGTACAATACTATCAACGTTTAATGAGACGGAAGAAAATGTCCAAAGTTGAAACATATAAAAGTTGGTATTTCATTGAGTTCTGTCTGTTGGTTTTCGCGGGGTACTCCCGTTTCCTCGCACTCCACCATTTCCTTGGTTTAATCATTCACTCTCAGCCTAAAGGGCATAAAGTGGGACGTTAAACTAAAATATTTCATTCCATTTTATTGACTTAAGCAAAATTATATGGGTGAACGTAAATATTCACGCGTTAGTTTCGGGAAAATCCATTAAGAAAAAGTTTGTTCATCTGGAAACGTATGCTGTACCGTAATCACGCCGCTGTTAAGATCCTGAAGCATGCGCAAATCACGTATTTCATTATGATACGTGCAAAAGGACAGTATCCGGTTTTGTTATTATGACCCACTCTTAAGCTTTAACTGAACTATTTTATTATCCAAGGATAAGACATCAATCCATAGATCATTGGGATGAATAAAATGACGTTTTGTATTATTATGCTTTTTTTTAATAGCCGTCTTCGCTCATCTTGTGGCTAGTGGTGATGGGTTCCGTTCATATTGTCCTGGGTTAGATTTCAAGCACTGTCATTAATAACTTGTCATCTGTAGCCTAGAGGGCATAATGTGAGACGTTAAACTTCGTGCATAGTTTGAGAAAATCTATATAATAATTTTAGGGCATTAAGTTGTTCGTTCGTGCCAATATGATGCAGTTGATAGTTTTTATTGTGCTGGAACAGATATTAATTCATGTAGTATACTGTATATAAAACATTCAAACTGTTAAGTATCAGATTGTATCTGTGGTTGATTTCTTCTAACAGTGATGCACATACTACTTATAACCAGCGGCGCAACTTGGCTAGTTGTCCCAGCCTAGAACTCAACACTTCCCTTCCTGACCAACCAAACCAAAATGCTCCTAAACTACACCTGATATAGGCATCACACAGTAATTCTCCTAGTGCATTTTTTCTTCAAATGGTAAAGCTTGATTTCAAAATTGCAGTACGTAATTTAATGTTTAGTACAACATCAAACACCAGTATTCTTATAGTCTTATCATAATAACTGCAAATCACTATGCTTTTGGAATTATATCGGGATGTGCATATGTGTAGCATAAATCAATAGTCTGTTGCTTTATAATAGAATATTTAATTATTTCAGACAAGCTGTTGTCTCGAGTATTATACTAGAATATGTTGCAAAATCTCTAAAATCGATGTAAGTTAAATGAAAATACAAAAAGCTGGAATTAAAAATTAATCTTACGGACTCTTTTGGCTGATGTCCTAAAAAGATAGTTTAGAAGCTAACTTACGCTCTATGAAAATGATCCTAAGGTTGGTAAGTTGTTATTGTCCTGTTAAGTTTCTGCGGTAATTTTTTTTTTTTTTTTTTTTTTTTTTTTATGATCTTCAATTTGCTAAAACACCTTTCCTTGCCTTACAGTGAAAATATAAGCCCAGTTTTGGGCCACCCCACCAATCCGGCGCCCGGAGCACAAGCTCCGTTTGCTCCTTCCCCTTGTTGCGAATGCCAATGAAATAAATATGGACTGCGTGCTAACATTTGTGTAGGTAACCACACTATTCTTCTCACAATTAACCCTACAGCGGTCGGGCAGAAAAAAGTTTCATAAACGGCCGGGCTGAGTCTGACAGACCCAAGAAAATAAAACTGTCTAAGTAATTTCTAAATGATTTTTTAAAAACAAAAACACATTTCTATGTAATTATAAGGATTTTAAAACAGAAAAAAGCACATCAGCTCAAAACTGGAGTTTTCGCTTTTTTTTTAATCACATTTTTGTTAGTAATTATATGAGCTTTTCTAAAAAATTATATAAAGAATACTTGCTTAAATGTTGTTATAGATAAATAATATTGTAAAGGATACCTGAAAGTTTATTTAACAACCTAAGGCACCACCTATGTTGAAAGGTACTGCATGTCAAGGGGTAAAGTCTTCTAGTTTTCATTGTTGGCAAGATTGTTATCTAATTCCGGAGTGGGTGGAGTTTTGTCAGCAGTGGCAGCATATAACAATTCTTCACTCTTATCTTTTTCACCACACTCACTGTTACTATCATGGTTACTAAATTATTCAAAACCAGGACCTGCATCAGAATCATCCAGTTCACTTTCATCATCATATAAAATTCTATGAATTTCATTCACAGAGATTGTTTCACGTTCCAGTATGTTAAAAAGTTGCTGAAAATACCATCTGAAATGTTCTTCGTATATACACACTCAAAAAATGTCGAATAGGTAATTAAAAAAAAAAAAAAAGTGAACGTTTTACAAGAATCCTGACACTAGCAAAAAAGTTATTTGAACGGTCGAGCTGGATCTGACAGGTCCACGCGATGTTCAGAGCTCTATTAAAAGCAAACTAACAATAAATCAAACTGGTTTGTGAGACTAATGTTTCTTATCAGGCGTTTCAGGAAGGTATACGAAGTTACAACCCAAACTGCTATCTTTAAGTTGATTTAAAATGTAAGTAGATGGGTCTCACAGACCCGGCCCGAGCATTCTAGGGTTAAGATTTTAAAAGGCCAACGCAGGGTTATGGAGAACTTTGGACTGTTTATGTAAAATGCAGAACATTGGTTCTGAATGCACAATATTCAGTGCATCTTAAATAATGTGAGAAATATATCGAAATAAGTCAGCAAAAATTTCGAACGTGTGTTAAGTGATATCAATGATGATTATTGTATATATTTGTCCGTAGAATATCATCTCAAACTTTCGGTCGCCAATCAAAAACACCATTGTATCCCTGTAAGTTTACATATGTTTGTGTTTGAGTTCGCAGATCGTAGCATTCGTATAGTCAACACAAAATAGCATTGATGGCTTAGTAATTATATCAGTGACGAGCTATTGCTCCCAACAAGTGTGTGTAAAAATGAACACGTGACGTTCAGTGGAATCCACTATAAGCAAAGAGAAATTGTTGTTTTCAGAGAAAGTTAGACAAACCTTTCCAATTTATTATGTGAAAGTAATTATGGTGAATCCCTGAGGGAGGAATCTTGTTGACTTTCAAATCTGACTTGTAACAATTCAGGACAAGATAATAACCGTAAAGATACTCGCAGTGATAGTTCAAACGATGAATATTGCTACTCTGTAATTTATTACGCTACATGCCATCCTGTAATGATGGGACAAAACAATTGTGTGTGTGTTTTAGTCGAACTTTCATAATTTCAGTTCACCACATAAACAGAATTTAACATTGTTCTTGTACAAGAGAGGGTAAACTGAAGTTCGCACATTATTATCTTTTTAGGATCGACTAACAAACTGAGTTTCACAGTAAATAATTTGCATATTAATATACTATGAGTTCAGCTATATTTCTGTGCCGAATCTCATTCTAAAGATTAATATCTTGACAGGTCTCCACGCGCCAACTGTATCATATATCGAATGTCACGTGCGTATTGGCCGCAGTTTCTGTAAGGGCCAATTTAAAAGTAAAGATTGTTGTAGTTAAATCCCTGTCAAGAACCTGGCTTCTTAACACTAAGCAATTAAAAGCGCCTCTAGTTACGGATGTTACTTGATGTATGCAATATAAAAATATAATTGCATTTGTAATCCAAATTATTATCTATACTTCATGAGGAAGACACCCTACATGGCGGTTGATTGAATTGTGGTTTAGCGGCTCTTTCGGAAACGAACCATGATCTCCCACAACAGAAGGTGAGACTAAGCATATAGCCACGAAGGAGGTCGGCACCTTACCTATTCTTCTAACTTAGTCACTATACTAGGTAAATGAGCTAGAAGCTGCCTTTGTACAGAACATACTGTAGTAATCAGGGATGTTTACGTATTTTACACTTTCTGCTCAGAATTAACATGGTGTTACGACTTCAAGTAGAGTTCTTGGCCAAATAAGATAACACTTGTATTAGAAGGTACAAGATTGTTGTGATAGAAAAAAGAAAACTTTCGCGAAGGAGATACATTTTCTGTTCTTTACTTTGATCCCAAATTTTATTTCTTTCAAGTACGAAGTGATGGGTTCTCACCGCGCACATGTTTGTACATTGCTTGTCAGCAATTTTATAATTTTCTCTTTCAATATATATATCTTTACTTAAGATAAGTACATAACTACTTAAATGTAGTACAGCTGCCAGCAAAGTGACTTTATGGGGCTTATGACTTGAAATTTTGACTAACATCCTTTTACAGCACCGAGGCCATAAGAGACAGATGTTCAGCTTCATGTGGAATGCGTACCTCATAAACTCCCACCGGGAATTGAAGCCACGTCTTCCGCGCCAGATAGCCATTATTGACCTGACCAAAAATGTACGTCACTTTTTAGGGAAGTTTAAGAAATATTTGAAGCATGAAAAATGAATAACAAATAAAATTGTGAATAAAAACTGTAATTTATGCAATGGCTTACTCAAGGAGGGACAAGAAAGTGAGATTGATTAATGGACCGTGAGATTAATACCTGTGCAGTGAACGTGTGCGGGGGTATTGAATACAAATTCTTTTGTCAATGGCCAAGAATTGCGTTCTGTGTCAAAGGAAAGTATATTCGCATTGATATATTCGTTGTCAATCCATAGAGGTAGCTTTATTGAATTAAACTTAATACTTGTTGACGATAATACTACTACACTGTTTATATTGTTTGCAATTTTGAGCAATGACGAATTCGTAAGCCAATACACCAGTGCCTCTGACCGAGCTTGCAATATTACGTATGAAATACTACTATTATACTCACGTATTATAGATGATACAACCAGGAAAAGATACTTCATTGTAGTAGACGAAGTAGTATAGTATACTAAGTAAAGTATTAAAAACATTTAGATAAAAGAATGTGTACAAATTGTGTATTTTTAGTTTATTGGATTGGTGATATGGGTATAGAAATGAAGGAACTGAATTTATGATCCCGATAAGGAATTAATTTAATTCAAGTAGCTACTTTCAAATCATTTTATGTATAAATATTGGAGGTGACTGTAAGTATTTGTCCATATTTATTGGATGCTTGTAAACTAATAAGGCGAGTACTTTCAACGTGGTAGCCTGTAGGGATCCGTTTGTAAAAGCAGGACATTTGTCCATGTGACGTGACGTACGGTGCGCTTTCACGCATACACACACCTATACACATAGAACTCATAATACTGTGCTCATGTTTTCGCTTTTGGTTTGTGGTCTACATTTTATGTAACGTCTCGCCTTAAGAAGGAAAAGATTTCCTCATAACTGAATCCAATAATATTACATATACGAAAATTACAGAACCGCAGTTTTTTTTTTTTTTTTTTTTTTTTTTTTTTTTACGAGAATGTATGTATGTGTCGTTCTCAAGGCAAACTCTACTGAAACTCTTGTTGACTAGCATTGTCTTTAACCAGCATGAGTCAATACACACTACACCAGTACTAACCTTCGGGTGGTTGGGGACTTCGCCCCCAGACCCGCATTCTTGCTCGACCTACAGGCTCGCACCTCTTAAGGTCTAAATATCAAATATCATTCTGACCTTAAGGCATTTCAAGATATTGTAATATTATTTTAACAGTTGCAACTCTTTTTAAAACCTTTTCTTCTGGACGAGAAATAAATAAATATATATATATATATATATATATATATATATATATATATATATATATATATATATATATATATATATAGGTTCAAACACGTCTTTAATTATTTTAAATGGGAAGCTCTATACCGAATTTCATGTCTCGAGCCTTCAGAGATTTGGAGATATGGACAATTTACTATAATAATTGCCATCCTCATTTCCTCACTGTTACAAATCCTATACGCTGTCAAAATGACAAGTTTCTAGCTTAAGTGATTTAGACTGGACTTCTCATATAGAGAGATTTGATTTTGAGATCTGCACTATATATGCAATATACTGATGATGATAATTTAGACACAAAGAAAAAGAAAGAAAGAAACAGATCTGATTACCCTAGCCAATATTTTACTTATGGTGTTGTATAGCCAGAATTTTCATCAATTCTTTAGTCAGTATGTCAAAATGTATGAAAGTTTATTTCGGTGGAGTTATGTTAATGCTCGGTGTTTAAGCTCATGAAAAACAATAAAATATTTAATCGTCAGTATTCCCTCTTGCTTTATGTATTTTAAGAATTCTGCTCCTTTTCCTTAAGTTCTTCTGTACAAAATAGCTTCTTATAGATTAACATTATTGGAGAACATCGGAATTTTATCATTAACGTATTTCTTCTTCAATTATTTTCCTAATTAATTGTTACTTTGTTTTTCTCTTATTGACTGATTAAAACATGCGATGATGGATTATTCTTGTGAACACCTATTAAAAAGTGGATTTCTGCTCGCATTACTTGAAAGTTTGTAATGAGGTGGCCTATTGTGTGGCGCCTTTTTATGCAGAGATGATAGATGTATTGGCACAGCAGGGGTGTGTTTGTTCGCGACACGCGGCTTGGACATTTCATTTAAAAAAAAAAAAATGCAGTAGTATTTCAGCTTTTGATCTGTGGTAGCAAAATTATAATTAAAAATGTGGGAAGATGTGAAAGGCTTGAGAGCTGAATCTCCCGTTGCGTGATAAGATAGAGAAAACGCATTGTTAGGAATTCACAAATTTAGGAATGAGGACACAAATACTTCCGGTCGTAAAATGAATCTAATGGAGCACCCGTTATTCTTGTGGATCTCTTCCTTGTAACTTGATACTTATAATCTCCCGATGGGACATTAGAGCTATTGTAGTGTTCTTTTATGTCGTGTGAATTTCCCCACCGTGTCTGTAATTGTTTTACATGGAAAAGCATCACTGTTTGTAATTTGATTTGATTTGTGATAGTGAAATTGTTCAGTGTTGGACAGTTTTCAATTTTGACCAATGTTTTTCGTCCCCAAATATCACTCTTGTTCCAGAAAAGAAATAGTCCTATGATGCACTTCAAATCCTAGCTTAGCTGTATTGTACAGTCCACAGCAAAAAAACCTGCAACATGAGCATGTAAGTTTATTGTGAAACTACGCCTAACAACGCAGGAAATCAACATGACGTCTAAGTGGCACCAATCACGCCAGCAGAAACCTCTGCGTCCTCCCATGCACACTTATTTTAGAACAAAAGACTTCATTTTTTCACAATAAACTTACTAAACTTGCAGGTTTTTTGTTGCGGACTGTACAAACATATGCTCTTCGAGTCTTAGTTCCAATCAATTGTAAATTGGCATTTGAAAAAGTAAAGAAATCACAATGAAATGAATATTACATTAAATATGTATGTATGTGCATTATAAATAGCATATTTACCAAATATCACCTGAAAAGTGTATTTTCATTTCCGTTTCGCGTTGTCAGATATTTGATTGCACTTTCTCAATTATATTTTATACTAAGCGTTCAGACTGAATGTGTATGAGGATACCAGTCAACTCAGCATATGGCCTAAAAGAAAAGTTGAACTGTGTAGTCAGCACGCTGTAAAATATCAAATGCGCTGAAATTCAGTCGTGTTTAAGATCGCGTTCAAAAGTCGTGTCGATAATTTAGAAGTGACTTATCTGGCGTTTGTTTAAATAATGTTTTGACTGGAAATTTAAGTTTGGGGGCAGAGTGTAATATGAGAGGAGGCACTACTTTTGACCGTGGTAGTATGCGGTTACCATATCTGACCTAGTTTTATCCACATTTGTTGTATTTCCTCTTCATAAACATACTCTGCACATGCCAGAGTACATGCGGGGATGGAGTTTATTTACAATAAGGAGGTGCTTATCACATTGTAAGTTCCCTGATTAATTCTTCACATTTTCACAAAGCTTATTTCATTGTTTCAGATTAAGAAACTAGGTTGATCTGTCTACTTACACGATAGCCCGAATTTGGTTTTCTATAATCATTATCGTACCACAAGTGTAGAACAAGTACCTTTTTGTAAGTACAATAGCTCAGTCGCGTAAGTTCCTAAAATTCGGTATATAAAAAGAAGTGTAAGATAAGGTGTGTAGGAAGTATTGAAGGCAACATTATGCTTTAAAATGGCCTGGAATATTTGTAACTATGGTGCGAAAATTTGAATAATGATTTGTTCATAAATATCTGTATTTTGTGTAGACGCATCTTCTACAACAATGCTTGATTTTTCTCTCGTGCTATCAAGCTGCATCACATAACCTTTAGGGAAAAATGTTGCAGATGTGGTGACTAGTGACAGATCGAAAGTCATAAAAATGTTGAAAGAGGTTGTCATAATCTAAGTAATCGCAGGATGTTGAAAAGCATTCTTCAGAAACAACGGATTTAATGTTCGATCGAGAGACATAAACGATGAACAATGGTCTTTTCTCTTCCATGATAAATTGACCATTAACCATTGATAATTAGATCTCTTCGTATTTTCAAATTGTAAAAGTAGAGCATCATTCTTTTAACTTCGGTGCTATTCTTTTCTGTGTAAATAGAATACTTCTTTTCTTAAAGCCTCGTCATAAAATATTCAACAAGTCCATTCATAAGAATACAATGAATTAGAAGAAAAAATAATTGCTATATTTATTATGTAAATGTTTAATCCGCATTATCTTGTCTAAATCACTCTGTGAATTTTAGAGTACTATTTCACACTTGCATGTAGAGATACACATTATCATTTAGGATGCACGAGACTCAGTGTTAAAGTACTTGACATCTTTGATATGGGTCCGTGATACGATCCGAGAGCATGTGAATTGTTGACAACAGTGTCCATATGTTTTCCCTTCATTTACAGTTTCTTTCCATTCTTTTCATTTCATTAACTTTTCATAATTTGCTTACTCTCTTGTTTAACATACGAACAAAATCTATTATGAATGATTAGATGCCTCCCTAAAGGTTTAGAAACAGCACACTGCGAGCTTATTGGCTGATGTCACACACCAATTCAGGTGACGCGGACTACAGCATGGTTTCGTTTCACAATTTAATTTCTTCTGCAATATCCTAGAACCACATGCGAGATCCATAGCTTTTCCTGTATCTTCGAAGAAAATGATCATTCTTTAGGGGGAGGTCGAAGTTGAGGATAACCCTATCTATTTTCGTGTAATTATTTTTTGAAAGCTATCTTTCAAATTTATCCTTCCACCCCACCCACCATACCTGTACGGATTATCATCATACGTATTCTGCCATTATTGGCAGGTCACTTGCTTAAACTGAGAAGCTTCTATGCTTGTCTTCAGCTGACCTCTTCGCAGTACAATTTTTGTTTTGAAACTGTCCATCGTTTGTAGCCTCCTTCACAGTCTCCCTCTTTGTCCTGCATCCATAACTGCACGCCGCAATGTCAGCTAATGATACCTATATGGATGGCTATTGCGAGAAAGAAAAAAAAAATCGTCCCTATGTGTGAAGTGATTGTTGTGTATGTATGTTTGTACACAACTTTGCAGTATATTTGGTGTCTTAGGATTATTATTTGGTCACATACGGAATTTTCTTCGAAAACTTAATACTATCTTAAAACTTCTTAGCATCGGGCACTTCACAGTTAATGAAATCGGACCCAAACACTTTAAGCGCTATGTCTATATGCCATTGACAATTCGCATGTTATTCAGTAGGTCAGTGAACACTGGTGACAGAGTAAAATACCTAATTTTGAGGCTTGGCGCTTGAAGCGTTAACTCGTGAGGTTGCCGAACTAAATATTATTAATCTGAAGCAAGTAAACTTGATTCAGAAAGGATCTGAAAAAAGTTATGGTTCTTGTGTGTCTGGTTATGACAGATTCGATTGCATAAGTTACGTTGTAAAGGATCTGTGGCCTTATTATGATCTTTATTTCTATTGAAAACTATCTATGTAATGAATATGGTACTTACGTGAACACTTTTTCGAAATGAACTCGTTTGGAAGTAGTTGAATTTTCAATTCCTTGTAACTTAGTTCGTTTGTTCGAAATGTTACCGTGTGATGTATGATTACCGTAGTATTAGACACTAAGGTCCTATGATGTGAAATAGTAATAACCTGACGTAGTGCCATTATTAAAATAAATAAATAAATTTATGGGTTGGCAGCATTGTTAATCTAGTTGCATTGCAGGATGTTGTCGCTTGTCGAAATTTACAAGGTACGAAACTTAGGCATTTTGTATCTTAGTACAAAATCTATTGGTCGACGTTGAACATCCTCCATTAGTCTACTTTTAATCTTTTACGGGAAGTTTACATCTCACTCAACTTAAGGCAGTTACGATCAGTTATTCTCTCTTCGGATAATAGTGGATTTCAAAGTTGAATGTTATTTTTGACAGTCTGTTTTCAAGAAAAACTACTCGTAGTTCATCTCCTAAATCAAAGTAAGACTCCTTTAGTCGTACGATATTGACAGTTGCTTGTGGCTGTTGTTAGATATGAAGGCTATTAAAGCCACAATGAATTACTAATTATGGTGGTCGTAAAATTTACATAATATGTAACCGTAGTGTACAGATGGCAATATGTATTGCTACTTACCACATTCTTTGTTGTTCAGCGAGTGTTTCTAATCATTTGTTCATCATGTATTTTTCCTTATTTAGTTCAGAATTTACGAAGGTGATTCAAAAACTAAAGGAACTGACTGTCACGAACAGTTTATTCCACATCCAGATACCCAATAGTATGGCTCGTTACACATTACTTTTTAACGTAATCATTTGCTTGTCCAACAGTTTAGTCCCAAGGTACAGGACCGACCGACGTCAACTCCTTGACACGCCGTCATTGACGACTTGCGGAACTTCGTATCGTTGAGAATCACCCACCAATCAGATGATTTTTCAGTGCGCAAAGACTATTCAATGAAAGAACTACTTCATTTCGTGCTTAGCCTTACCAGTCCATTGCTCATCTTGCGTATATGACTCGCCGCTACCGAACTCAGTGCATCAACTTGTTTCCGTGACGTGACATTAAAACCCTAAACTCCGAAGAGGATGGTGACGAATTTTTGCTGTGTGACAGAAAAATGTGGTGCACGTTTACCTTTGATATTTTCGTAAGGACGGCCATTTTCCAGCAGAAATTGCAAGGCTCCGACGGAACATATGCCTCATCTAATAGCAATGTGACAAAGTAGTGGGCACCTGCCGAGACCTAGAGGAAAATTCTAACAAGAGAGAGAATTATGATGCCACAGAGGTCTTGTTACCGTTTTGATTCACCTTTATAATAAATAGACCGATAAAAAGGTTACAAAATTAAAATATCTGCTAATACTGGCAAATGTTATTTTTTAAATGCAGTGGATAATTACAGAAATAGTGTTATTTTATCACTCGTATACTTTTAGCTATAATTCCTAAAATCCAGCTGTTCAGGTAAAACAGCTAAGTTACAGTAGTTTGGGGGTATACTCTATCTTCTTTCTATAAAACAAAAACCTATAAGCATGTAAGTCTAATGTCCAAACTTCAAACACTTCGAGTTTCATATTCGTAAAGTTCTAGGCGAAATATTTATAATTATTATAACCGCAAGATTCTTCAGTCAGTCAGTCAGTAACTCGTAAATTCCCATTAGGGGGCACGGTGGCTCAGCGATAGAGCGCTTATCTCTGGTGTGTAGGGTCCCTGGTTCGGTTCCCGCGGAAGTAAGTTTGTGGAGGATAGCATCGTGCTCGTGGGTTTTCTCGTGGTGCTCCCTTTTCCTCCCACTTTCTCATTTCACCATTATTATTCAATTGTGTTAATCATTGTCTTCCTTAACCTAATAGGCATAATCGTGGAATGTTAAACTCAAAGATATCATTTTTTCTATTTCGCCATTGTTCACAGAGGCTAATATTTGTCGCTGCCTACTCTGCCTCCTACCTGGCACGAACAGATTACTAGAACAGGGAATTTGTACATTAGCTAAAAGTTTGGGGAATAACTATTCTTGTTAATTATAACTATTGCTGTAGCGAAACATAGGCTACAATGTTTTGTGGCATATCAAGTCATAGTATTACTTTAACCAATAAAAAATAATCATGCCAAATAGTAATTTATATCCAATAATTTTTAGTAATAATATCAGAATCCATAAGAAACCGGCTTGCATCAATTTTAAGTTGTTCCCCGTTTCGTCTTTTGAACAGCGTGTGTTCCACCTGGAAGTGTGACCTTTCTTCGATCGGTCCGACTAGAAAGGTCACACTAAGAGGGATTCTCTGGAGAGACACTAACATTTGATAGCGGGTCAAACTCCGCGTCAGCATTACGTTCGGTCTAGGCATTTTGTTCGAAATTGAAAGAAAGAGGGGGAAAGGGTAGGGAAAGTAGTACGTTTGTCTTTTTCTTCTGATGGACCTTCTGATTGTCATTTCACCTTCGATTTGTTCCTTCTACCGTAGGAGGCTGGAACTTTTGTAATAATAGAATAAAAGTACATTCTATAGATGTTAGTGAAAATTATTTAGATATCTGCAAAGGCACAAGGGGAGCTTTAGTAGTTCAATAATTAAATCATAACCCTTTTATGTCTATCATTTCATGCGGATTTTTTTTTATTTTACTTTGACAGTTGAAATGCGGACTCATGAATATATAAAAAAAAATCCCTTCCCCCATTATTTAAAACGTTTAATAGTCGAAAGTAAATTTATAATTAATGACACACAATTCAGAATGTTCCACCACATTTCCTGTATTAACTGTTGATAGCAGTAATATTTTTAGTACCTTCGCACAATTTACGTACCGGTACATGAAACTTACATTGATCGCTTACCTCTGGTGCGAGGGGTCTCTCGTTCTATTCAATAACTATCCATTTCCTTTAGCCTATAAACAATGGGACATGAAAAAAATATTTTGGTTTGTTTTAAGAAATTAGAATTAACATTTTCGTCTGGATAGATCGCTTCAATTTATAGACAATTGAGTATTCCAAATATGACTTAATATAGTATCCTCACACGATGAATTTTGGCTCTCTTGACGGGTTAGAAAAAAGTTACTGAACTGTCATGTCCGAGGGTCTTAAAAAGGTGGGCATGTGAAGATATACTCATGTATCCCCGTAGTGGATTATTTCCGACGGACAGCATTTAAAATTCTTGCCTAGTTTCTTAAAATTTGCCGTTTAGCCTCCTCTTACCTTAAACCTTTTTCTAATTTTGTCTTAAATTGATTATATTGTTGAGACACGTTTTTAGTGTTTGTATACATTCTAGGGAGATAGGCAGTAGTGTGAGGATTAACATTGTATATCGGAACTAATTGTTGAAAACTTTCTAGATTATAGCCTGGCTAAGTAGAATCAGTTACGCAAAATAACCAGAATAATTAATAGGTTTAATTACTTCATAATTTACAGCGCATTTTCTGATTAGGAAGAAAATACATTTTGAACAAAAACTGTTTGTGGTAAATCTTAATACGGTAAGATTCATCCTATTTTGATAAAAGAAGATAACTTGACTGATATTTCGCAACTAGAAGGACGTATCTAAAATTCCTGCTATACCACACTTTGTTCTTCAAATTCTAGCTCTTCAGTAAAATTAGTGGCCTAAATTTTACTGCAAAACATTACTGTTCACCAGAATGATCAGTTATTATAGAATTCGTACATACTTGACAATATATTAAAATATCCAGATCGGATGTGTTTGAAATCATTGGCGTGATAAGTAGTTTCAGAAAAAAAAAAACTGTTTTGAGCTTATCGCTTGAAAGTTAAGTATTTATAATACAGCGTTTTGGATGAAGTCAAAATTGCAGTTGGTGCGTTAAAAATAAGTGACGAAATTTTCGTTGGAAACATGTAAACAGAAATTTTTAGTGAATGTAATT
Organism: Thermobia domestica; assembly: GCF_964235325.1. Classification (NCBI taxonomy): domain Eukaryota; kingdom Metazoa; phylum Arthropoda; class Insecta; order Zygentoma; family Lepismatidae; genus Thermobia; species Thermobia domestica. Next base: position 251,061,452 of record NC_137461.1, read on the forward strand.
TGGGTAATAAGAGAGATTGCCTTTAGAAATTTCCTAAGCGTGTGGTGTGTATGTAACTTGCGTGTTATGAAAGCTAAGTGAATCGTGAAACTACTTTCCAGACTGAATATACGAGTTTTTCTACCAGTCTCTGGATAAAATTCATCAACTGCTGCCTCTCTCTCTTTCTTTCTTTCTAGGGCTGCAACACGCCATGGACTCGTTTTTTTCTTGCTCCTACGTAGTAATTTCCCGTTAGCTTCTCGTAAGTTGTGAATAATATAAGTGACAAAAACACAACTCTTCTTGTGGTCATTGTACGTTGTTGAATGTCTTTTGAGAAAACTTGTCCGCAGGTATTCTGTTGAGGATGGTAACTTCTGACGATGTGCTTCTTCAACTCAAATGATTTATTGTCGTACGGCTTAAGATTACAAACATGGAACCAAAATTTAAAAAATAGATTTGTGAGAATTCCGCATAATTTTAGACTTTTATGAAAGATTTCAATACTGAGTTGTGCCAGATAATGAGCACAAAGCCTGCACATAATTGGCTCGTAAAGTGAATTCCGTTTCTAGCACACACAATTATGACTTCCCCTTAAAGTTGTTTTTGAGGTTGACTTGAAACAGGGAGTAAACTTTGCCGTCAACTTTCAAAATCTGGGAACAAGTCTTATGCAAATGCGAATATGGGAACAAATATCGGCACTCCTCTCTAATGTTTCCTGTTCAACTACCAAAAATGATTCTCCTGTTAATTGAAACTTCGGTAGTTGTTTTAGCAGTGGTTGTTAAACGGATCTTACTATAGATAATACCGAAATAGTTGAGCGTCTCTATTTATTTTGTTTACCAAAATATTGTGATTCATTTTTAGCACTTTATGATAATAGTTTACTAAGTAAGGTTTTTTTTTAAATAACATTTGCATACATAGGCAGGAACCTATTACGTTCATGCTTCCTGTGCAACACTGAATGTTTAGAAAGATGACAATAGTTTTGGAATATTTCTGTCGTGATGTTAGACTCAATTTATACAGTTGCAAATTGTAGAGTGGGAGATAATTATGCTGTGATTAATGAAGCCTCATTACTGTCGCGCTCACAAAAAAAAACCTAGGTGTAAACGAAAAATCTACTTTTAGTAAAAGAGATGCAACTTTCTTTAGCCAAGGATTGTTCAGAAATCCAGTTTATTGATATATCAGGTACCAGTTTTCTACAAAATAGTGCTGCACGTTAAGAGTTCATCCCGGCGAAATTAAAATACCGCTAATTTTACACTAATTATGTGATATCTTCAAATAGATAAAAGATAATCGAAATGTGGAACAAGAGCGCCCTAGACAATATTATTTTACATGAGATACCGCTATCACGACTCACTTATCTGCTTTCGATTTCGAGCCATTTTGAAAATCGGCATTTATTTTCGCGTTTCTAAACAGCTGAAAACGGAAAGCCACTAGGTGACTTGTGATAACAGTACCTTACACAAAATAATATTGTCTAGGGCGCTCTTGTTCCATATTTCAATTATCTTTTATCTATTTGAAGATATCACATAATTACTGTAAAATTAGCGGTATTTTAATTTCGCCGGGATGAAGACTCTTAATCTCATGGTGGTGTTTAGTTTTTACAGAACTTAGTAAAGAGACTGATTAGTAACTGTCTTAAGGTAGAGTTGCATTTCCGTACTCGACATCTTAACTAATGTCAAAGTAAAGAGCTTTAACAGTGCTAATGTAAAGGATGGTATGAAGTAGGTATACTTCATACGTTTTTAAGTACATATTAACATAACGTATATATGACACTGCTGGGCCTTAAATCAGTTGGGATTACAGTTGGCGAACTTGCCTCATATAAATTATCGGACAGTTAATTAACTAAAAAAAATTAACCGTAATTGCGTGTTAAATGGTTCCAATTATAACTATCCAATCAATGAAAGTTTTGTTAATACGCACAGGTTGAACGAGACACTGAAATCACTTTGGTGTAATACATACATTCCATCGCGCTATGTGTTTTAGGCAGCTGGGTTGAAAAAATTATTTCACGGTACGGCGTTGCGAATATAAGATTCCTGTTATAGTAACCTTGACAAGCGAAAAGGCAGATTCCGCTCGTGATAAAGTTAATAGCAGCCGCAAAGAACACATTTATATGCATATGGTATTTACGATTTGAGTATAATTATTTGGACTTCCTTTAAAAAATAAATAAATATATAATAGTCAATTTATTCGTAATAATTGGGTGATATTTGGTAACGTTTATTGGTAAATTAGCTTATACCTTTCAAACCATAATATGTTTGTACAGCTAAAAGTGCTCAAGCATATAGGAATTCCGAAGCGAAGAATAGTTTTGCAGCAAAAATACAGTACATAGCTATAGCGTTGTACGACGTTTACGGAACCCCTAGTGACATCTTTTCTAAAGAGTTTTCCCTTGACCTCACAGCATTCTGACTCAACGAAAACAACGTGAATGGATATAATCAATACAGTGAAAAACTATCTATCCATCTCAATATATAATGGTTTGTTAAAATCTTCACACTTAAACTAATGCGAAGAGAAATGTTAGGCAATTTTTATTTGTTTCAAGAGACAATATTTGAATTGAATTATTGGTGTTGCGAAATTAGATTTAATGAAACTGGGTGGAGTCCCCAGAAAGGTGTGGTCATATGGAGCATCACGAAAGGAATTAAAGGTGTTAGTCATGCAACCCTCTTCGCTACAGATGTAATCGTTTGGTAACGAAAGCTCTGGGGTAATCTTTTAGAGGAATTAACTTTATATTATCAGCCAGCTGGTATGAAGTAGTAAGGGAATTTGTATGTCGTTGTCAGACATTTCTCTAATCCATTACAACGATTGATTATAAAAACAGATGTATGTATCTGATGAATTACATAAGGAACGTCGAATGTTAGTATACAAGTGTTAACATATATGTGAAAAACTTAATCCTTATTATTGTCCTTAAGATGATGATGTATCCAGTAAAACTCGTATAGTTTCAAGTAATTTTGCTGTGTTAGGTAGCGTTCATTCTGTACGGTTTTCGTATGTTCGGATTGGGTTTATGACATCCTGACTTGGATTCATTATTAAATTAATTTTTATATGTAGAAGATTTTGTGCTAGTGTTATCCTTCATGCAAATGCTTGCGTTACGGCCAAAATTTCTCCGAAAAGAAGAAACCAGAAAAATATATTCCAGATGCGTAAGCTTCTAAGCAGAAACGTTGTAACAGAAGTTTCATTCATAGGAAAAATAACGAAAAGTTCATGTGTACTTCCTTTGCTAGAACACGTGTAATATTTACACATATTTTCTTAGTTACTGTCGCTTCGTCAGAGCTTCAGAGTTGATTGTTCGAAAAGTATGGGATACATTGGATTGTACTACTTCGAGTAGCACTAGTCTGACGTAGAGTTGTATTAACTCACGTTTATAACGCATTATATTAAGTGAACTTCGAAGGTTACCTTTGCTCGAAAAGCAAAAGTTAGTTCCCCAATAGTCGAAAGAGGTTGAGTGATGCACCCATTCCAAGGTAACGAGAAAGTGGCAGGTGACTCCTTTAATTATTTGAGTATTTTTATATCAATCAAGATACAGAAATAGTATTAGAGATTTG